>NC_050177.1:11771340-12126340 GCF_008315115.2 Sander lucioperca
TTAGCTGTCTATGTGCTTCTGCTAACAGATTGTAATACACAGAGCGAAAGATAAGAGAGAGAGAGAGAGAGAGAGAGAATGTTATAAGTGCTATAGGTGCTATTAGTCTGTTAATCATTTGGTCTATAAAATGTCATAACATTTTATAAATATCACATATTGTACAATCCCAATTTCTTAATGCTCAATGTGACACCTTTACAGCGCTTGCTTTGTCCAACCACCCGTCCAAAACCCAAAGATATTCATTTTAATATGACATAAGACAAAGACATGCAGCAAATCCTCACAGTTAAGAGTCTGGAACTAAAGAATGTTTGGCATTTTTGCTTGAAAACTGATTAATTATCAAAATAGTCGGGATTCATTTTCCCGTTGGTCAAATAATCGATCAATTGTTTTCAGCTTTACCTGCGATGTGAACTGTTCTTTTTTTTTTTTTTCTTGAGAAAAATTATGTTACAATGAAAAGAGGCTGGTCAAGAACACATCTCATTGTATGACAATTGTTAAGTAAAAACAAAGGGAATTAAAAGGAAAGTGAAAAAGGAAAGACAAAGTGCACTGTTGCTTTAACTCTAAAGAGGAATTTTTGGGGGGATTTCTACTAGCAAAGACTTGCGCTCTCCTCTGTCCTACCACCCTTGAAGCTGTCCAACTTGATGCTGGATGTTTTACATGGCCCAGTGAAACACTATTGATCCCCTCCCAATTGAGACAAAAGACTCAGTACTTTACATAATTTCAGAAAAGAACAGGCTGGAGAACTGATGTTGGATCGATAGATGATTGGACCCTTCTGTGACTATAAACACAAACACATCATGGCAATGTATCTGATATTCTGCTAGTGTCTATAGGCAGGCAGTGCTGTATGTGTCTGGGTGCTCGGCGCTGTGGGTGATTATATTCAACCAGCAGCCGGCAGCCCAAGGGAAGAAGGAGGGAATGTAATTTACACTCTCATAATGCCTGCTCCACTGAACACTTCCCCGGATAGGTGTAATATTTTAGAGATCTCCTCCTCTTTTCTTTTACTCCCCCCTTTCATTCCCTCCTGCCTCGATCCCCTATATACATGCCAAGCCCCATGCTGATATTTGTTCTCCTCATCATGAATACAGAACAGTTGAGGTGCAGGGATGCTGCTGTGATCTGTGTATGCGTACATGTTCATCTATGTGTGCAGAATGTGCAAAGCAGAAGTGCTACCCTCACTCTGCCTTTGTCGACTTTACTCTCTGTACTCTCGCCTCAATCTTCCCCCATCAAAATGCATCCTCCATCCGTCTCTTCCTATTTCTCCTTTATATAAATCAATTTCCATGGAATGGAGAGAACAACCCTGCGACAACCCCACAGTACCACCTCTCATGGGGAATTAAAGGTTGGCTGTCATGCTACTGCTTATCTCAGTGAGATTACCTGCTGTCCATTGCCGCCTATGACACATGCTTTCACAACCTTACACATACACTCTCCCTGCACTCTTCCTCTATTCCACCCACATTCCTCCTTTCCTTTGCCTGTCTCGCTCTAGCTCTCCATCTCTCCCTTTTATTTCGTTGTTCTGCCTAGCTACAGCAGGGAACATACTTTGTGTTGGGGAGCTGCAGAATGTCGAGTTCTTCCAGCATTTTCATTGGCTGAGAGCTGAGAGTAATAGTACTCCCAGCCTGCCGATTGGCCTAGAGGCACACATTATAACAACGCTCCTATTCTGGCCCATCCCTGTGTGGCTGTGACTATTGATCAGCGCTAATTGGTTAATGTCTTTTGATTTTCAAGGCACATTCCCCCTGGGTGACTCGATTTTAGCATGTCAACTCCAGCCTGTGTGTCTGTGTGTGTCTATGTGTGTATGTGTGCGATTAACTGTGACAATGCAGAGCTTACATAAAATTCCCCAGGCACTCTTTGAAGGCAATTTATTCAGGCAATGGTCAACTTCAACGCAGCTTTACTCAATATTTTCTATGTAAATATAATAGATGAAATGGCTACAGTATGTGTCCTTTAAAGAGGTATCTCTCATAGTGACCAAACCAGAGAGAGATATCACCTCTGTAGCTCCATTATGCTTTTTAGCATCTTTTAGCTCATTGTTTTTATTTTATAACCTGCAACTTTTTGGCCACAAAAAGCAGCTGTTTCCAGCAAAAAAACTCCCACTATCCCACTATACCCCAATGTATACTGCCTACTTGTGGCGGCACTATAAAAAAAGCAGTATGCAGAAACTCAATGTGCCATATAATGATGGCATGAGGCTGATGCTTAAAATGCCACGATGGAGCAGTGCAAGCCAAATGTTTGTAAGTGTTGATGTATCCACCTGTCCTGCTGTACTCAGGAATCTCATGTACAGATGTATGTGCAGACTGAGTCATTCAACAGCATAATTGCAACACTAGTGAACCCTGCAATGAGTGGGGTTAGGTTCACTTCGAGATTGTGGAACCATTGGCGTTTTAGTCTATATGCTAATATCTGAATACTCTTTTTGTGTATTGTGGAACTCTGACTGTTGTAGTCATTTCTTATTGTATGTGTTATTTGTCTGTCTTTTGCTATGTTTTGTATTGTGCTATGAACCATTTTTTTGTGTCCTGAATAAAGAATAAAGTAAAGTATACACTACCTGCTCAGCACCAAACAGCAGACAAACACCGTCAGCGACTAGCTGTTAAACATAGTGGGGTATTTACCAACCAGATAGTTTCAAAGGAGTGGGTGGAGAGCAAAATAGAGGCAAAAGAAGTGAATACGGCGGTCATTTTCAATTTTTAAATATAAATATGTTGGGAATAATGATCAGTCGCAAAACTTATTTTCAATTTTAAAGCAATGACATGTTTAAAATAAAATGTACTTTGAACATTAGTCACTACCTTTTACATGCTTGTACTTCCTGTATTTATCATTATGCAAACACATTTACAACATTCCTGTTTACATTCAGTTTATTCATTTATATTACTTTATATTCTATTGATGTTATACGTTATCCATTATATTAACTTACACTATTTTATGAATATATTCTCAGTTTGTTTTTAATTGTGTGATGTTCGTTTCCTTTTTTTCATAGATATTTATTTGCCTGGAACTTAAGATTTTCATAGCCAGCGACTGCTTCTCTGGGATTGTTGTTCATATGATAAATAAAGAACGCAAACTTGAACAAATAGCCCTTTGTAGACAAATTGTAAAATTAATGGGACTGTCATCGCCATCGTCTGAAAAACATTTGGCCTTCTCTTACGAAACCCTGATATGCATTAAACTGAAGAATACTCTGTGGTTGATGAATGAATGAATGAATGCTTAGCATTTGAATCAGCAGACTGAATACAGGAATTGTCTGCTCTTAGCAAAGCCGGAGGGAAATTAAATTAGACTTGAATAAAAGGAAACACAACATTATAATGGATGAAGAAAAAGCTTTGTCAGGGAATGTTTTTGTTTTGATGGTTTTGGCCCTCTCATTTCATAAAGGGCAAGGTCGGTGGCTTTCATGTGCTTATCTGCCTTAATTAGTTGCAGTTGTAGAATAACACAATGGGGTGGAATCACTTATAATACCGTGCAATCTGATGTGGATAACTGTCTGATGTGTATCATCATGAATATGTTTTTGAAAGAAGTAGTGTAGAGTTCCTTGCCCACTGCTCCTAACTAGTCAGGATGGGTTAAATGTAGAGGATGCATTTCTCGTATGAGGGTAAATACTGTATGTACTCGGCAAATAGGAAATATTATTAACTTGTATTATTATTATTATTATTATTATTATTATTATTATTATCTATTGTTGTGTTGTTGTTGTCTGAACAATTCAATCGTGCATGAGCTTTCGTCCCCACCAATCACTACCTGCGATGCTAATGTCCTGGCTTCTTCCCTGCACCTTTTTTTCTCCTGTGTTCCCCACTGTCTAAACGGTGTCAGTTTAGGTTAATGGTGAGCCTGTCTGATCCAAAGCAGTGCTCCCTCTGGCTAAGAGCGTATACTATCAGACTGCACTCATGACTCTGTTCCGCCTTCACCTGTCTGGCTCTCCTCCACTCAGATACTAATATGCTAACAGACTACCTGCTGCGTCTGTCTCTCAGGCACTCTGTCGATTGCTCCGTCTTCCTCTTTGTCTTTTTTCTCTGCCTGTTTCCCTCCAATCCTACCTTTCAGTCGCCTGTCTGGGCTGGTATGTTCTCCCAGCAAGTCTTTGCACCAAACAAATGGTATTCTTTCCTCATTCAAAGCTGCAAAACATCTTTTAAAACATCCGGGCAAGGTTTTGCTAAACAGCCTCCATAGGCAATGTGATATGGTAGTCTCATCACCAAATATAGGTTCTGAAACTTGAACCAATTTGCTTTTTTTTCAGGCTTTGGATGTGGCTTTTAATTGGCAAGCCATTAAAATGAAGTGAACCAGCTGTCACAGTCCCACTCTTAAGTGTATGTTTGCATGTACACGCTGGGGAATGGAGCTTTCTGCACTTATAAATCACCTTGGCCTCATTACACCAGATACCTTTCAGCCATGTTTAAGCTCCTGGGCACACGCACACACACACACACACACACACACACACACACACACACACACACACACACACACACACACACACACACACATTCACTATTATTTCTTTTTAGGGTAATTTAACAAACTTTTTTTTTCAGGTGGCAGAATGTCGTTGATGCTTATTAATCAGTAAAATGAGAACATAAAGCTAAATGAATTCCCAGGTGCCTACATACATGCAAGTATGCATAGACACAAACACACACACATGTATATATGTCCTAACCTTGAGTTACTTCAATTACCACTGCTGCATTTTCACCGCAGTTTCAGGTATCGCACATCTGACCTCGGAAAACAACATGTAAAGGTTTTAATCAGCACCACATAATCCTTTATGACAAGGTTACATCAACGAGGCCATCCACAAAAACAACTGTAAGTCAGGACAACAGGCACTGGACTACGTCCTGCTACGCCCTGCTACGTCCTCCTACACCCTGCTATGTTCTGCTGTGCCCTGCTACACCCTGTAATGCCCTGCAGTGCCCTGCTATGCCATGAACTACTACAACTACTATTTCTAGTCACTGTTCCATTATCTTTATTGTGACTATTATTGCCACTGTTCATCACACCCCCAACCGGCACCGTCAGACACTGCCTACCAAGAGCCTGGGTCTGCCGAAGTTTCTTCCTAAAAGGGAGTTTTTCCTCGCTACTGTTGCACTAAATGCTTGCTCTTGGGGGAATTACTAGAATTGTTGGGTCTTTGTAAATTATAGAGTGTGGTCTAGATCTACTCTATCTGTCTATAAGTGTCTTGAGATAACTCTTGATTTGATTTGATACTATAAATAAAATTGAATTGAACTGAAATTGGACTTACTTTCTTAACCCTTGAATTTCCACCTTCCGAGCAGGCCATTTTTTTTTAAAGCTGCTCCTCTACCCGTTTTATCATGCTCCTTAACCCTCTTTTCTCACATGGCTTATTTTCATCTGTTTGAGCCAAGTCATTGAAATGAGGGGTTACAATTAAAGGACAGTGAATGTTTAGGAAGTCCTGTTAATAATAAGTATATGACACCTATACCCATATCTGCCAAACAGCCAAAAGTAAGGGTCAAGGCACTTTAGATGACATGTTTATGAAGTCACTGACTATCTCTCTCTCTCTCTCTCTCTCTCTGTGTGTGTGTGTGTGTGTGTGTGTGTGTGTGTGTGTGTGCCTAAAACCGGCAGTCTTATTTCTTTCTGAAGGATGTGTCTGCTGTTGAATCCCAGGGAATAAAACCTGTGGCAGAATTCCACTCACGGATTAACAACAGAGACAAAAACAAGACCAGAAGAAGAAGAAGGTAGACAGTCAAAGACAGGTACGAAAACAGAAAGAGGCAGATTAATATTAATCAAAGCAGTTTGTCTGACTGATTTCAGCAGTGTCTTTACTAGCAGATATTAACAACGCATAATCCAAAAGCCTCTGATATTTTCTGCATTCTCACTCTCTCTCTGCACACGCTGCGTCTGAGCTCTCCTCAGACTACTGAATACCGTGACCAGTATGACAACTGTAGAGCTCAAGTCTGGATAGTCACCGTCCCAAACTCTGTGCAATAATAATTCTCTCCCAGTGGCACCGCCTCTCCCTCCTGCTCCCAAAGACAACCATCAATCAAGAAAACGCCGTCTGGATCAAGGCCGTGATGAGAATACACAAGCACAAGCACAAACGCGCGCGCACACACACACACACACACACACACACACACACGAGCCTGTGCTTGTTTGACCAAGGGTTCCTGTTGGCAAGCACACATCAGACAAATTATGACATCAGATACAGCACAAAGAACGGCCTGTCTGAGGACTGAGAATGCTGCCAGACTGGCCAATAACTCACTTACTCACACACACACACACACACACACACACACACACACACACACACACACACACACACACACACACACACACACACACACACACACACACACACACTTTAATACAGCACATTTATTAAGTAATACACACATGGAAACCACTGGGTCATTATGCCACATGTAAGGAAGTAAATCAGATGAAAAACATGTTTTTTTTCTTCTTTTCTTTGAAGACAACGGGGAAAAACATTTTCTTTCTCTTTCTTCATCTTACCATTTGCCACTGCTAATACCAGATGTCTATATAAGTCTCATTATCTCTTTCCAATCATTTATCAAATCTGGAACACCCCCCAGTGCATTAGTATAATAGCCTGGATCAGTTAATGACCTTAAAACCTAATTTAACTGGGCAGAGGGATAAGCCTTTGAGACAAAGACAAAGATAGATACGCGGACAGGAGAAACACAGGCAGTGATAGACGGAAACGACACAACACAGCACGTAGACACTACGACTATAATAAAACAGCTGCTGATTTCACAGAAAAACACGGCTCAGAAAGTGAAGCTCCTTTACGTCACAAATGACGCCAAGTCCACAGAAAGCTTTTAGCCGTAGTGCTCAATTAGCCAAAACACCAATTACAGCCCCCAAAAGCACTACTTAGCCTGGCAGTGTGTTAGCATGTTTTGGGTGGGTGTGAGTACAAAATCGTTAGCACAGGAAGCTAATGATGGGGCAAAATCATTAGCCGTCATGGCTAAAAGACAGCACTCTGCCACTGCCAGCTGCACTGTTCCTCGTTTGATATCCACTATTAGACATGGCTGAAATGTCTAGTTCAAGTGGTCCATGTTACACTAATATTTAGCTGTTTGATTCATGTTTACAAATGGTCATCAGTATTTCCCCTGCTCAGTGATGTGGTAGATAATAAACAGGTGTGTTATTTATGACCTGTAACACATCACATCAATTACGGGCCATTTTATTATTTAAATTTGGTTGAATTTCGATTAAGAGGCTGCATGCTCCACACTGTTGTCAATTCTTTTAAGAAATAAAATCAGTAATAGCTCCCCAAGATGTTTTTGGAATCTTTCTTAAAGCAGCCATATTATGCTCATTTTCAGGTTCATAATTGTATTTTAAGGTTGTACCAGAATAGGTTTACATGGTTTAATTTTCAAAAAACACCATATTTGTGTTGTACTGCAGTGCTCTCTCTCACTGCTGCAGATCCTCTTTTCACCTGGTCTCTGTTTTAGCTACAGAGTGAGACCTCTTTTCTTCTTCTGTACTATCTTTGATTGCACTGAACATGCCCAGTAGCTCAGATGTAGATCATGTCAGCTAGCTAGCTCCATAGACAGTAAAAGAAAGGCTGTTTCTACAACTTCGGTCAGTTACAAGGCAGGATTAGCTGGGAGACTTCTAAATGAGGGCGCACATGTAAGTAGTTCTTTTGTAGATTATGGTGAACTTGTGTGTGTTGTAGCAGTGCTTTGCTACTGAGAACGAGGTAGCATGCTAGCGTTAGCATGCTAGCGTTAGCATGCTAACGCTACGAGCTAATGGTTGCTGTTAGCCTGATTGTTTCGGCTTGTGACGTCACAAGCCGTGCCGATTTTGAACAGCTCACCCAGAGACTGAAGGCAGGACACATTCAGAAACTGTATCTCACTCTAAACAGCATGGGTGGATTTTTTTCAAAGTTTGTATGTGTGTGGAAGCACCAGAGACACAACATAACACCCCAAATCCCAGAAAAAGTGATTTTTTCATAATATGGGCACTTTAATATGTCATTGCTAGTTTAATAGCAACATAACTCTTGTGGCTGAGACCGTTGCTTACTGGTTAGAATAGCTGCCTCCCATTGACTGATTGATATATCTTTTGATTGATTAATTAGTTTTTAAATAAATTCATTTATCATTTATGTGCCCATCACAAGTTCCAAGAGCCCAAAAATGTCAATTCTGCCGATCGATTCATTGATATATTGTTTCAGCTCTTCTCCCAACAAAGATGCCTGGCTTCAAACCTAACCCCAGCCAAGATGTGAGGTCTCTCTATTTCCAAAATTTCTTGTGGGTGTGTGTGTGAGTCATTATATGTTAACCAATGTTGGGTGTTAGGGTTAACGCGTTACAGTAACGTAACTACTTTTTCGGGTAAAAAGTAGTGTAACGCGCTACTACTGAAAATTTGGTAACGAAACGTAGTTCCTTTTTCAATTCGGCGCAACGTTACTTTTCCCAGGGACAGATTTGACAGCGACACTGCCTTCTCAGCTGCGCGCTCACAAGCTCCACACGGGACGTGACAGAGGCTGGTAGCAGAGTAATCATGGCAAGCGAGAAGCAGCCAAAGCTAACTTTTGAGAGCTTCGTGGCTTTTTGCTAGACGGCGCTCTGAGTCAGGCAGACACAAAGCTGACAACCTCACAGATGGATGCGGTGGAGATGGCCTCATACGTGCACGCAGCAGACCGCTGTGGACTTGTGTCGGTTGCACGGACACGCAAGGATTTCCAGAAAAGAGGCTGCATGTGTCTACGACAATGCACGGACCATCGTGGCGGCGCGACGGTACAAGTCCATACAAACATTACATAGTATACACTAACACCGTGTAACGCCGATGACCTGCTGATGTGCATTCAACCCGCGCTGGACTCGTTCATAATGAATCAGCCGTCACTCTGTGAGTAGAGAATCCAGTCTGCAGTGGAGTTCAGACACTTCACTGATAAACCAGAGATTGGCTTATATGGTCAAAGATAGTTTTTGTATAATTAACTTCAGACTCTGCCAGAGACCCCTGCTTTTAAAAGTAACGTAAAAGTAACAAGTAAAGTAAAAAGTTACTTTCCATAGGGGGTAACTAAGTAAAGTAACGGATTACTTTTTTAAGAAGTAACGAGTAACGAGCAAACACTACTTTTAAAAGTAACTTCCCCAACACTGATGTTAACCCTGTGATAGACTGGCACCCTGTCCAGGGTCCAACATTTTTCTTATCTTGGTTTTTGCCCCAGCCAGCGTGCAAATGATAAACAGGTGTAGATAATGGATGGATGCATACAGGTCCAGTTTCAATGAGCAAACTAAGCACTCCAAATATGCAACACCATAAAAATTAGCTAATTATTTAGTTAACTTTGAGGCTATTTAAGTGGCCAACAGTGGGGGTGACCATCTATAATGCAGGATAATGCAGGATAATGCAAGATACTTACCTATCTTACTCACCCTCCCAATGTGGAATAATGGGAGGCTTTCCTGTTTTTTTTCCATTCAACATTACATGAATGCAGTTTAAAGCTCCAAACACCTGAGGAATGAGACAGCACTTTGTGAAATAAAGAGCATAACCTGGATAGAGACATTTCTGTGGCCAGTAAAGTGAGGATCAAATTTTGGTACGTAGTTTAATAAACTGGGGTTTTTGCTCCCTGATTGTAGCAAAACAGTACTGTTGTACCAAATCAACATACATGTATTTGGAAGTCACCTTGCTATCATAAGGCAAACAAGTGCGCGGTAACATGTGTGTTTACTCCCAGAAAAAAAAGCTTTCCAAAATTGTTAAAATAGCAGGGGAGGTGATTGGCAGGCCACAAAAGCAGCTCAATGATCTATTTGACAGTAGGCCTGGCAAACTCGATTCCTTTTAAGGATTCGGATTATTCTGAGTCACTTACTAAACTGATACGGGTTGTGCGAGTCACTTGAGTCACTTGAGTCAGTATTGATCTATAGGCGAGCCGAGGCGAGCTTGCAATGTTTCGGACTGTCTGCTTGACCTAATTGCATTTTAATATACTACATTTATACACCAAACCTACAGTAGGCCTATCTAGGCTACGTGCAGAACATTGTATGTTATTTCAGAAGTGAAAGAATGGCTTTTGTTGTGGATTTGCTTTACCCTGACTCAAATGAAGTTCACTCGCTCGTCTGCTACAGATCCACTCATGACAACGTAGCCGGCTAATTCGCGCAAATGGCTGATTCGCGCGACTGACTGACTCACGCGAGAGCTCGCGGGTCGTCTGGGGCTCACGAGTCATCGAGAACTCGAGTCCATGGTCTGCGAGGCGAGCCGAGGCGAGCTTTGCAATGTTTCGGACTGTCTGCTTGACCTAATTGCATTTTAATATACTACATTTATACACCAAACCTACAGTAGGCCTAGCTAGGCTACGTGCAGAACACATTGTATGTTATTTCAGAAGTGAAAGAATGGCTTTTGTTGTGGATTTGCTTTACCCTGACTCGAGGAGAGACTTCACTCGCTCGTCTGCTACTGATCCACTCATGAAAACGCAGCCGGCTGATTCGCACGACTGACTGACTCGCACGGGAGCTCGCGGGTCGTCGAGGACTCGTGAGTCATCGAGAACTCGTGGGTCGTCGAGGGCTCGTGAGTTCTCGAGTGGTCTGTGAGCTTGCAATGTTTCCGGCTCTGATTCTGCGGGTCGGGAAGTTCCTATAACCTTTCTCGGACTGTCTCTCTGCTCACTCAGTCACTTGAGTTGACTTGTGGAGTTGTTGTTGCCTATGAAATGGTAAGTTATAAAGCTTTTGGCAGCTAAGATGGCTTGGACTAGTAGTAGCTAATTTTGCAAGAGGTTTGTGTGTGGCGCTGTTATCATTTTAGATTGTATTGTAGCAGAGATGTTCACAAGTCATTTTTTGGAAGTACAAGTCGAGTCTCAAGTCTTTGAGCTTGAGTCCAAGTCAAGTCTCAAGTCTTTGAAGGGCAAGTTCAAGTCAAGTCTCAAGTCTTTTGCCACGAGTCCAAGTCAAGTCTCAAGTCTCTGGCCATCTGATCTGTCCCTAACACTGTATTGTTAAATCTTATGAATTCAAAACATGTCTTGTATCTACCATCCATACAGTACAGTATTAAAATCAGTTGTAGGATAACTTTATGGGGTCTACTTAACACATCCATCTAGCCCTCGGACCTGGTGAAATAGTAACCTAAGTCTGTCACATCATATTGATACAACTATAAAGATACAATGTGCCTGTTCCCAGCATTAGCACAACACTGCGATGGTTAGCTTGTTACCTGTGGTGATATATGCTAAATGTAATGTCTCTTTCACTCAAAAAAATGTCTAATGTCGAAGTGGAAATCAAGAAAATAGTGGCAGCGCCACACCAGTTACAGAACAACATGCATCTCAGTGTCAGTCCAAATTACGCACAAAAAGCAGCTTGAACTCACTGATGTAATGCCATTTATTTTCTAAGTGTTAGCACGCTCAGTAAAAATGAGTCCAGCGCGAGGGAGATCCGACTCAGAGGAGGAGAGGTTAGTGAGGCCAGCGTCTCCACGGCAGGTGACAGTGCGCATGGATCCGCTGCGCCACGCATGGATGAAATAATGAAATAAATATATATATAAATATAAATAAAATAAAATTAGACTACAGCAACAGAAATATGTGCAGAATTAAGACAGTCAAAACAGCCCAGTGTTTGGTGGACCAGGTACACCTTGTTCACTTAACAGCATACAAATCATCCACGGGATCAATTACGCATCACATGAGTTTGCCCACCCGGCACAGCGTTTGTTCCTGGGGAGATGGATCCGTGCGTCCCGCCTCCTGTGCGCCATGGATGTCTGAGCCTCAGCAACTACTAACTATAAAGATACAATGTGCCTGTTCCCAGCATTAGCACAACACTTTGCGATGGTTTGTTTCCTGTGACGATATATGCTAAATATAACGTCTCTTTCACATTAGCGTGTGAGTGACTGACCTATTTGGGTGCGTTTTGAGATGTCTGATGAAGTTCGACGTTGTTGATCCGGCATCATTTATCTTGGTGCCACACACCTTGCATGTAGCTGCTCGCTTACTGCCACTGTTTACCAAGTTTTTGAACGTTGCACATTATGACAAAGGGCAGGGGACATGCAGCTTGTCATACGTTTCCCCAACGTATATGCACCAATAAAAGGAAATAGAAATACATGAATACATTTAGATTTAAAAAGCAATAATTGCATGAAAACATGTTGACGAGTCTCGAAGCTCGAGTCTGAAGTCTTTTGGGTTGAGTCCGAGTCAAGTCTGAAGTCAGCTGTTTGTGCGACTTAAATGCAAGAGCTGGGGACTCGAGTCTGAGACTCTGAGTCTGAGACTCAGACTCGAGTCTCGAGTCTCGAGTCTTGAGTCTCGAGTCACGACTCAAACAGGTTTATTTGACAGTGCGGTACTCAGGAAGGCCAGACAGATATCTGTGGATGCCTCTTTGTTTTGCTGAACAGCGTTGCTGTTTTTTTTTTTTGTTTTTTTTAAAGATTATTTTTTGGGGCTTTTCCCTTTATTGTAGTGGATAGATGTGAAAGGGGGAGAGAGATGGGGGATGACACGCAGCAAAGGCTGCAGGATTCAGCCAACATGGGGCGAACGCTCTTACTGGGTGAGCTAGAGGCCGCCCCACATCGTTGCTGTTTTAATGACATAACACTATTGGGTTATTCCCATAAGTAAAGTTTGCAGAATTCCAGATTTCCAAAGTTGTGCATAAAGGCTCATCATTTCAGTCTCCAGCACTTACATATTTCATAGTGGGGCAGCCCTGAACCCTTTGAGGACTGTTGCTTACTAGTTTGAGAGTGAACCTCCCCCATGGTCAGCAGTAAAGTAAGCAGTAATGTTACGATCCAGCGCTCTAGGCGAAAGAGAAGCAACATAAAACTAGATGGATTTTGTAAAAGTTATTTATTGCACTATTGGAACGTCTGTATGTAACATTACAAATAACAAACAAAGGAGGTTAACTACAAAGGAAATTGAATACAACCAAAAGAAGACTCCTAACTCAGAGTTTGACTAAATTAAAGAAAAAATTAATAAAACCTTAACTATCTAACGTGCACGCCACTTCACTGTCCAAAAGGACAGGATAGAATCCAGGAAGTGAGATGAGCGACATCTCAGTATCTGGACCAATCTCACACAGGGGACTACACATACTACTTTATGGAAAACACCAGAAAGGGTTAGTCCCATAGGGCGGGCGCTGGCCGAGGGCATAACAATTAGTATTTTTTAAGAAAAAAAGTTGGTGGTAAAGGGATTAAATATAATGTCAAAGTCACTGAATCAGCAGCAGAGCCTCCTTTTCATCTTTGCTCACTATGCTCCTTTCACTGACCCGGCTGCAGTCATATAGCCTAGAATTTTTCCATTTTTCGGTTGCTTTTAAAATCTGTTCGAAATGGAGGATTTAAATGAAAAAAGCTGTACAATGTGTGTGTGTATCTCTCTCTGGAGGGTGCAGTCTTGGTGGCAAGTGTTGTCCTGGCTCCTGTGGGAACATCATTGTAGAATTGTGCAAGGCAAAGTCTCTAATTAGCTGTGTTCTTATTAAGCCTACAACACTATCTCCCCTCACACGCACGCACACACACACACACACACACACACACACACACACAGAGTGATGTAGAGAAAGCCACAGCCCCTGAGATCTGGCCCTTCTTCTCTATTTCTCTTTCAATTAACCCTCTTCCTCCATACTCTATCTGTTCATCTTTTTCTTTCTGCCTTCATCTTTACTTCACTCCCAGCCTAAGCATTGTCTGTTCACAATCTCCAAAGTTTAGTCTAATTCAGGTTTATCTCCCATTCACTGTGTCAAGGAGGCAGGCAGAGAGCAAACCCATTAAAACAGTCTTAATGGAAGACTGGTGAACAGGCACACAGGATTCAACAGCTTTTAGGCCTAATTATTTTCCGCCCATCTTTGTAACGCTCATCCTGCAGATATATTGGCCTCACTAGCTGCTGGGAATAGGCCTCTTTCATTTTTTACATCCAAACCTCCCTCCTCTTTTCATATCTCGATCTTCCCCTGCACGCTCTCCTTAGATTGCTTCACAGCCATTGTCATTAAGTGTTCATCTAGAGATGGACGACATAAACTAAAACGTTTTTGTGTCTTTTTTTTCAAGAGAAAGTTTCCAATGTGGAAACAGAAGACGCTGTTAGCAAAAGGCACCGTGCTGCCCTCAGTATGTAAAACCTGCACGAGTGGACACAAACAAGACAACCATATGAATGCACAGAAATACATGATATGCTTGCTTTATGTTCTGAACTCAAGAGGGATTTAGTATCAAAACACAATATATTTTTCTCCTGATCAGGATCAGATGCAGTGGAGTCAGATGGCTGGAATGTTCTATTCTATTCTACTTCTGATGAGTCATGGGGAACAGACGTGGCAGATAATTATGAGACCACACCCTGAAGCTCTCAAGCGGGAGGGGTAAGTTGATAGACGCGAATAGAAGCATCTTTTCTCACATGTGCTACATGTCAGCACACACACACACACACACACACACACACACACACACACACACACACACACACCCACACACACACACACACACACACACACACACACACACACACACACACAAACACACACACTCCTATTCTACTCCAACGAAGGATGTCACTGTACTGGCATCAGCAGCTAGTGTCATTGCCTCGAGGTTAAAACAGATAAGAGAGGATTAGCATTCACTCCATAAAATGATGATACCCCAACCCCGCAGGCAGACACACACACACACACACAAACACACACACACACACACACTCACACACACACGCGGCGAATGGCCAGAATTGTTCTCCATAGCCAGTGCACAGCTTCTCTTTTCAAAGACAAAATGTCAAATCTAATAACAAATAGATAATGAGAAGACAAAAGATAGTAATACAAAGCTACAGCACATAATCCTTGTACCATCAACAACTGCAGGGCTGAAAAAAAAACAAAGTCTGATTTAAAAAAAAACAAAAAAAACAATAGACAAAATAACAGATTCATTTCAGAATTTGATGTAAGGTCTTTTAATTTATAGATTTTTTTTCATGCAGAAGTTATAAATTTCCTATCCAAGAATCCTCAGCCCAAATTAAGCACAGTTAAATAGCTTCTTTTTTGTCTCAAGACTTTGGCGTCACCACTGCAGAGGACCATTCAGTGTGCCGTTTTCCCATAAAGATGCACAAGAGAGGGAATGTGAGAGACAGAGAGACAGACAGACCGAATAGACCGAGACAGAGTCATTTATAGGTTGAGGATATGTCTTGTTGGTGCGATATGAAAAGCATGACACAGTGTTTCTTAATTCCCACACACACACACACACACACACACACACACACACACACACGACAAGAGCAGAGGGCCATCACCACGTAGCACCTTTCGGCTGCATACTCATCCACATCGATCCACATTGATCAAAGTCGGCTTGTACCACCTCAGCAAAGAGCGGGGTGATCACCTATCCTACGCCTCTCTAACAATGGACTCATCTGTTGTCAGAGATGCCACGTATTGTATGCTGTCACAAAAGCAGTGTTGTGTATCCGGAGCCAAAATCGAATTAAAAAAAGATAAAAGGTCAGATACAAATGCACACAAATTTGGCCAAAAATTGAATTGAGATTACACTGAAGCTGAAATCATTTGTTTTGCATGAAGACAAAGGATCTGACGGTAATCTCTGTGTCATTAGGATCAGATATTTTGTGACATGTAGTCCAGTCTAGACTGCAGGAAAGCTGCAGTGAGAGCCTGCACGGTGACAGACAGAGTGCTGTCGGCAGACCCAACACAACACAGCTGCTGTATCTCTCTCTGATGGCTGAGCCTGATACTGCTGTAATCCAGTTAAAGCCTCTTGAAGAATGACAATGTCCAACAGCAAGCCCTGCGACATGTACTATAACAATAAAGGGATATTACAGACATTCTTCAATCTTGTGCGCGTCGAACTGACAACTGACACGACTGCTGCTCACTTCCACGCTCTCCTCCTCTGTTATTACTTTCTCTCCATCCATGCATCATCTATCACATCTCTCACATCTTTTTTTCCTCTCCATCTGTCCATCACTGTCCACGCTACACCATTTGATGTCTACGCACCCATCCATCACTCTTTCGCTTCATTTCATTGCTGCACAGTCTCTTTTCCTCTCTGGCTTTAATCTGCTTGTTGACACCCCCCTCCTGTCTGTCTGTCACTGACACAGACACATTCCTTGCTTCATATTTAATGTCATGATGATGCAATTACAGATGCATGGCATTTCCGCGATCAAATTGGCTTCTTGGGTCATTCATATCACACCTATTTTTGTTTTTGCTGCAGATTTGCATGATCTGCATGTTCAGGGCTAACAAAACAAACAAAAGACATAAGTGGATTTTACAGGTTGCTGTAAGATGGTGTTTCACAGTTTATGTGTAAACTTGTGTAGAAAGAAAGAGGGAAAGAGCATGCTGAAAGCAGCAAAAAACATCCGCTCCATATTGGTCATGAAGGATCAATATTGCATAGAGACAAAGTGCTGCTAAACAGTGTGGTTTCTGTTAATTAGCACTTCTCTAATGATCTCTCTCTCTTTGTTTCTCCCCTTCCTTCCCCCGTTCCCTCGCTTTCTGTACTTCCCTCGCACTCTCGCAATTTATTGCTACCTTCCATTAAAACCCGTTCTTTCTTTGGCGTCATCACTTGTTGATTGCGAGAAAACAGAGTTCTTTTCACAAGCATGATAAATATCCCACTCATGTGTTTGTGGCTGATGGCTCTCAAGGATGAGATTTAATGAACCTCTCATCCAACTCTGATTATTTTCTAATTAAAGGAGTGAGTGATGGGGGCAATGAGTAAATTCATAAATGCATGTTTATAACTGCAGGGGTAAAAAAAATAAAACAACAAACATGGTAATGACAGACTCAGTTGAGCCTTGTTTACTGCACTCCCTTGGGAACAGAGGTTGTTTGACAGAAAGAAATGTTTGCAAATTACAAATGTAAATCAAATTCTGTTCATAATCTAAAATATGTATGCGTCTGGAGTAAATATTAAAATGTTTTTAGTTGCATTAATCAAGCTGGACTTGCCTGCTAACAAATTCTATATCTGCGAGCATATTTTTCATTATGATGATGAGCTGTAGGTGTGTAAGTCAGACATTCTAAAAAAATGTCTATACCTATTGCTTTGATACTGGTTCAGAGACCCATGACTCCACCTAGACTGAGTTTAGGAAACAAAAGCGCTCCAGTTAAAGTCAGGATTAAGTTCGTTTGAGATTGTTAAGATCGTTGTTTTGGTTACATGATAATGCATGACAATAAAGTAAAAAATGTCGTGTCCCGTGCTTCAAATCACTTTTGATCCCAATCATTCCCTAATCCAAACCAAGTGCATTGAGTCCCCTGAACATAACTATACACTGTGTGACTACTGTAGGAGTCTACAGCCACGCTAGAGGCTCTATTATATCTGTATATGCTTTGAGCTAAATGCTAAAGTCACTATGCTAATATACGGTTGTTTGGCAGGTACAGTGTTGACCATGTTCACCATCTTAATTTTGTGTGTTAGCATGCCAACACAAAGTACAGCTGAAGTCGATAGGAATGTCATTAGTTTTGCAGGTATTTAGACAGGAACCAACATTTTGGACATGATGATGGTGCTACATGAAAAGTTAAGGGATCATCGAAGGTACTCAAACCATCCAGTTGTGTCAATCCCCATGGTGGCACTAGATTATAAATCAGGGGATCACAAAAGTCAGAAGGATTCATCCTCTTGGAACCATAAATGTGTATATGTATAAAATGTTATTTCAGTCTGGACCACAATGGTGAATGACCAACTGACAGACATGCATTGTCATCTCTAGAGCCATGTTTCCACAAGGTTACCATATATAAACATACAGGAATTCACATTCACAATCCTACCTACAGGCCATTGAACCTAACCTGCATGTATCTGGACTGTAGGCAACATGCAAACTCCACACAGTTCTCCACACCGGTTCACAGTCGGTTCTGGATTCCAACACTGTAAAGACACGTGCTGACCACTGCACTACCATGCCTGCCCTAGTCTATATCCACGACGTTCCACTTCCGGGATTGCTCCGGTGCCGCAGGAAATTCCGCCGGATGCATGTCTTTTCGCTGATGTCCGTTTCCTTCTGCTTTCTTTGTGTTGGAATTTTAATCTCCGGTGGATTTCTGAGGACTATGGTTAACTGCTCCTCAGATCTCTGAAGGGTAAATCCAGACAGCTAGCTAGTCTATCTGTCCAATTTTTTTTTTCTCGCACGACTAAAACAACTTTTGAACGTTTCACCAAAACAAGTTCCTTCCCGAGGCTATTTTGCAGAAGATCCAAGCTTGTGATTGGTTTAAAGACATGCCAATAAACCATAATAAACCAGAGCACGGTTTTCCCCCATTCCGGAATGCTGTGTGGACTAGCCAGACCCTCCTTTGCAGACCATCCTGTGGAGGATGGTCTGGCAAAGCGAGACCATGTCTGCCCATACCGACTTCCATCCAAAATAATGACACTTCTGCCCTTTTGTTTCATTTTGATCAACCAAAATCTCTCCATTTTAATTTCTCTATTGTATTACGTCATGATTTGAGAGCCTGAGTGAAATGGCTTTTTGTAATGGCTCACGCAAAAATTATCAATTTAAAATGCCCAATAAGACAGCAGTGAGCAACTTGCCCCGCCTCCAAATACCTGCCTGCAATACCATTAACCAGGCACCGAAGCCACTCTAACGTGATTACCTACCTGAGGTGAATGCTCATGATTTCACAGGACTCTCTCTGCTTTACTGAGATCAGTGTGTGTGTGTGTGTGTGTGTGTGTGTGTGTGTGTGTGTGTGTGTATATGTGTGTGTGTGTGTGTGTGTGTGTGTGTGTGTCACCGTGTGTCATCATGTGTGTGGGTGACAGCAGTAGAGAGTAACAGTTTGTTTGCTGTTTGTGTCGATGTGTGTGTTTCTGTGTTTAGGTTTGAAAGTGAAGGATTACGCTTCAGAAGTGTGACTGCATAGCGCCTGTACTCCTGAGATCAGATGAAGAGCAGAGGGTCAGTGACAGATAGAGGGGAAGAGGAGACGGAGGAAAGGCAAGACGGGGGTGGACAGACTTACGGCGCTGCTGTAAGACGAAGGAGGGCGAACAAGTTGGCAGACGACTCGCTGTCCTGGAGTGAATTAATGCTCCGTCGCCCCCACTCTCCATTTACTTCTCCCTCCACCCCCATACACCTTACTTGTCTGCAGTCTAATTTAAATGTTTGTTTTACCGCATCACTCTCAAAGAATTACAAATGGTGTGCTATAAAAAAATAAGGGGTGATCGGTGTAGTTGGAGAGAGATGGGGAGTTAGATTGGTGAGGTGGGGAGGGGGGCGAGACAGAATAACTGGAATGGTTCAGGCCATAACTGATTAGATATTCTGTTCACAACAGCAGTAGCAGCAGGAGCAGCAATAGCAATGGGACATCACGACTCAGCATGCAGAGATGCTGATATTAGCTTCAGACTGCCTAAACGTCCAGGGCCATCCAGCCTCGTACAGAAACAGATACGAAATGCTCAACAACTGTCATATTTGGCGAGAAGTTTGCACGTAGAGAGTGGTAGTTTGAGGCACAATTATTTTTTTGGTAAGTGGATGATTGAAGGTGATGAAGGGTGCCAAAAGGTGAAGGAGAGACGATTGCATGTGGTGAGAGTCTATTCCTGAATGCCCTTGTATGTATTTTGGCTCTGATGTTGTGTCATGTCTCCATGCTGATGCAGCATGTTGAAAGATGGATGCGTGTGTGTTTGCGTGTCTGTGCTGAGGCAGCGTATCCACAGATGGATGTAGGATTGGTGGCCTCTCTGAGGACAGAGACATTTAGAGGAGACGTTTAAGGGAGGACTTGCTCATGAATCGAGCCAGACAAAGTTAATAGCTGCTGGCTGCGTGTTCACTGCTTACTTAATGGCAGTGTGTTAATAAAAGCCTCCTTTTATAATGTCCTGTGTAGGCTGAGCTATGTGAGAAATCAGATATGGTATATCATATTTAGTTAGGCCCAAAATATGTATTCTATTAATGGATCTGCAGAGTGCTAGATGATAACAGTTAGAAGGAGTACACCCACTTGCTAACACTAATGTTTTGGAGCATCTCTTACACCAATAACATCACACATCAAAAACAGCTCAGAGGATACTCATGTATGCACACAAGCACAATTCAAAATACAAAAGAACTAAAAGTTAACGTAACTTGAGTATGGAACCTGCTGTCATTCCTAAATTGATTGTCAGTTTGTTTTTAAAGTCAAGCTAAAATTAAAATTAGTTTTCGCTCAAAAATCAGTAACTATATCTTCTGTGTTTCTTTAGACTTGTGCACTCAATCGGTCAAAATTGTAACTGATATTCCATTTTTATTATATTTCTGCAGGGACAGTGGCTCTCTACCTAAGTGTTCCCTAGGAAGCATGAAGTCTGGTGGTAATCAGTACTAACGTTAGCAAGCTATGCTTACTATTTTCCACTTTCCAGACTTTCCGTTACAACAATAAAACCTAATCCTCCAACAATGTTAAAGTTCTGTTACATATATCAGTAATGTATGTACACTGAAGTAAAGCTTGACCATGTTACACATTAATAAAAATGTTGAGAAACACATGCTGATTATCATTTTGTACCTCACATGTACATTATATGTGTTTATACCTGTAATTTATATGGTAAACCTATGGATCTTTAAAGGTCCTATGACATGCTGCTTTTGGATGCTTTTATATAGACCTTAGTGGTCCCCTAATACTGTATCTGAAGTCTCTTTTATATAGACCTTAGTGGTCCCCTAATACTGTATCTGAAGTCTCTTTATATAGACCTTAGTGGTCCCCTAATACTGTATCTGAAGTCTCTTTTATATAGACCTTAGTGGTCCCCTAATACTGTATCTGAAGTCTCTTTATATAGACCTTAGTGGTCCCCTAATACTGTATCTGAAGTCTCTTTTATATAGGCCTTAGTGGTCCCCTAATACTGTATCTGAAGTCTCTTTTATATAGACCTTAGTGGTCCCCTAATACTGTATCTGAAGTCTCTTTTATATAGGCCTTAGTGGTCCCCTAATACTGTATCTGAAGTCTCTTTCCCGAAATTCAGCCTTGGTGCAGAATTACAGCCACTAGAGCCAGTCCCACAATGAGCTTTACTTAGGATGTGCCATTTCTGTGTCTGTAGCTTTAAATGCTATTGAGGAGGAGAGGGGGGGGGGGGGGGGCAAGGGGGAGGGTGGGGGTGTGGCGTTGACCAACTGCCATGCTTCGCTTGTTTGCAAGCCATGATATCTCTCTCTTCCTCATGGGAAAGCCAAATTCTCTGGGCGGGCAAAGCAGAGAAAGGGGAGTTAACCTTGCTCCTTATGACATCATAAGGAGGAGATTCAAGATCGGCCCATCTGAGTTTTCATTTTCTCAAAGGCAGAGCAGGATACCCAGAGCTCGGTTTACACCTATCGCCATTTCTAGCCACTGGGGGACCATAGGCAGGCTGGGGGAACTCACATTAATGTTAAAAAAGTGAAATTTTCATGCCATGGGACCTTTAAGACTATACACTGACCTTATTAAGTGACATGAGCAATCCATCTTAAAAAAGTTTCTAAGACAATGTCATTATAAAATGTTGTGTTTTTGCCACAGTTATATTCATATAAAGATTTTAGATTTAGGGAAAAGAGAGCACTGCTATAGGATCAGTAATTGCAGAAGATACCCTTAGTTAAGGTATTGGAATCTGTATCAGAAGAAAAATGTTGGATCTCTTCATTTAAGACCACGTTCACACTCTTAATTTGAAAATATTTTTCTCTGTTTTGGCCTTCTGTCAACCCTGAGCCACAGTAAAAAAAAAAAAAAAAAAAAAAAAAAAAAAGCAATAGACAAACAAACATATGTCTCCAAAAATATGATCGAAAGTGATACAGGAAAAAAGATAAAAATCACTGTGTGTGAAATGGAAATTAAAGTGTCTGGGATGCCAGGGAGGAGAGAAAAGAACTAAAAAGAGGGGCGAGGGGGTGTAGGATGGGTTGACTAAAGACAGATTAACAGAGGTAATGAGAGGAAAGGATGAGAGCGGAGATGACAGTAGAATACAGATACAGAGCAGATTATCACTGTTGGAGTAGGTTTCCTTTTCAGAGTTCTTATCTAATATACTGCATCCCTCTGTGCGCACGCACACGCACACACACACACACACACACACACACACACACACACACACACACACACACATACACACACACACACACACACCTCTACCTCTGTTTTGCTCGACCTATTCTCCTGTTATCTGTTCTCTTTACTTTTTTCTCTCTCGCACTCACCCTTTACATTTGTTGTGTCTTCTCAAGGACTCTGAAGTACACTGTATATGTAGGTCACCATACACTGCTTAGCTTGTGTTTAAGGGGCTACAGCACGTCTGTACACCAGGTTGTGGGTGTGTGTGAGTTGTAGTCTCTAAAATACAGCCTATAATTATTGATCACTCAGACAGGAAAGAAAAAAGAGTGCTACTCATAACTCACATACAGTGACCAGTGGTGAACATTAATGTTTATAACAAACATATTTCTGAACATACGACACATACTGTACATCAAAGTACTTCAAGGTTGTAGCTTCAAAGGGTACATTATGGAGTTTACAAAAGCTGCAGGGTTGTTTTTTTCTATTTTAATAATTTCAGTCTCACATTAATTATTTAGGTACTTCGGGAAATTTTGAACAAATATAAAGAGACCATATTTTTTTTTCATTGCAATGTGCTTCTCTAACAAAGTCCCAGATGGTAGGTATGTCTGAGTCTTTTTTTTTTTACTTTGTGTGTATACATGCCTTTGTTTGATGATGAGTCATTACACAAAGGGGAATTGGTGGAGATCAAAACCACACTCCAGGCACACTGATAACAACGTAAGACTTTTTTGGCATCTAGGAAAATTGTGCTTCTTACGCATGCAACTCTAAGAAAATATTGCAAAAACACACAGTCACTGGCTCCATTTTATAACAGCCAGTATTATATATATAGAGGCTGTTTAAAGTGATTATGGGTACATTATGCACATCTGCTTTGCCATAATGGTGCTATGCCCTGTGTCATTGCAATAATAAGTTCACTGATTCTCAAGGACATGTGGCATCACTAGGACGATCTTCACCTTCAGCGTAATGTCATGCATAATGACACCCAAAAACAGCGTGATAAGTTTTCATTAAGCTCTAACAGCACCTTTATAGGCCTTTCAGTTAAGGACATGCCTGTGAAATGTCTAACAGTACCCAATAAACTGGAGCTCACCAGCATCATTGACGTCTTTGTGACGTCACATAGTGTTTTGCTAAATGGCCAAGAAGCTTGAAACGGCATGTCTAGTCAACTGTACACTGTCCAATTCGCTGATCCAGTCTTCATATGACACCTTTTAGCCACCGCAGGTGGACTGAGTGCGAAAGTAACACCCCTGGAGCAATGCCGACATTGCTAGCTGATCAGGAACCTGCAGGCGGGTCTTCCAGCTCCACCATTTCATTAGCGCTAGACTGACTCGCACGCCGATCCGCTGGTTGTGCTAAGCTCAGCCCCCTTGGGGATCAATAAAGTATCTATCTATCTATCTACCTATCTATCTATCTATCTATCTCTATTGCGCTCTGCCTCGTCTGCCAACTTGTCCGCATCTCTGGCCAGACCTTCAGACACTCGCCCATTCTAACCAACAAGCTAACGTTAGCTTTTTAGTAGCACAGTGCGAGACATTTTGTTTTCTTTCCTGACAACTGATTGATTTGCGCCCGAGCTAAGGGCTAGGCCAGAGCTTGCTCATCATGTCCAGGGAATTATGATAAAACAACATGTTGCGCCATTATTATACATGTGTCTCTTAAACACACCACGCACACTCCGCGGTCAAGAGCGTAAAGAAAAACACTGACGTAAACAGTACTGTACTGTCGTATAACATCCAAGTCACACCAAACGGAGTAACGTTAAATTGTAAAGTCACACACACATTTATATGATATTGGTATTATATATATATATGGTATTTATTTAATCCTATGAATGGACAAGAAATAATTGTGGCTACCTTAACTTTTGTCGACGTATAACGCTAACTTTTTCTTGCCTAAGCTTAACCGTAATCTCTGCCGAAATGACCGGCAGCTCGCGGTGCTCTGTACCCGGCGCACAGTCACCTATTCTCGGGTAACAGATCCAACAACTACCGCTGACCAGACGAAGCATAATGCGGTGCACCGCAGCCGGTGTCACAGAGCTCTGTTGCGGACAAACACATCAACTAACAGCCGCCGATACGACGAGCTGTGAGGGAGGGCTGAAGCCCGCGTCATGAAGCTCTGTAGCCGATGTCACGTGACTAGCCGGCGGCCCCCTAGTTTTCCTATGATATCATAAGTTTTAGTGTGCATAACTTTACGAACCCGTTCATGAGAATGCGTTGTTTAACCTGCTATCTGGTTCACTTCATGTTTCCGTTTTGCTGTTACACTAAATGTTCAATAATTACATATCTTATATATCACATGTGTTGATATATAACATGGCATGGAGAGGTTTCAGATTTAAGATGGTATTTCAACAGTTCATTCAATGAAAATAAATTGGGGGAATGTAATATGCAGTTTCAGATTTTTATCTCATTCTCATTTCTTTCAATTCAATAAGATAAACATGTGTTATTATTTTCTGTCATTGTCAATTCCAATATAAAAGCATCATGGGATTTTCTATTAGCATACATCAAATGAGCAGGTGGAGTCCAGACTCTAAATAAATAGTAAATAGTAAATTAGAAATGCACCCCACCCACAATATAAATACTTTAAAAAAAAAAACATTTGAATGTCAAATGTCTTTTGCATGGCAGTGTTTCTTTTTTATCACTTTGTATTTGAATTTTAAAACATTGTGGTAATAATTGTTGGTCTTGATTATGGGCTGGAGGACACTAAGGTGGAATACTGGTAAAATGTGCAAATTGCCACCCCAATCCTTTCAAGTGAAAAATTAAAATAATCAGTCATGTCCATGCAGCATATTTTCCTTTCAAACTTCCCAGCTTTGACAGAAAAATGCATTTACAGTATATTTAGCTTTTAACCGTCACTCGTCCCAAAAGAACATACAATAATCACTGCTCATTTATATCTAGGGCCACTTTAAAGTTTGTCATGTAATATTGTTTCCTCTGAAGCAAGTAAATAATTAAATTGGTAATTCCTGAGTGGGCTTGTTAGACTGCATGTTAACACCGAGAAACAATTTCTATTCAGGGCTAAAATATAATCAGCACAAAAAGACAAATCTGTAGATAGGAAAACAGCAATTACCGCAACCACTCCCTAAAACTAAAACCGCATTCCTCATATGTGTTCTAATATAATATATTCCCAAAAGTAAAAAAAAAAATTAATGTGTAACACTTTAACAATGTACCATTTTGGTACCTTATAGACTTTTTAGGGACCAATAGTCCACTTCCTCTTCCTCTAGAATTTTTTTTAAAATAAATTACGTGAAAATTTAACCCACTCAGACAATTTCAGTTCTTCAGTGACCAGTCCATCATACTGTATTGGAGCTCCTGTGGCTCTTTGGCTTACACCTGTTTCCCATCACATGGTGAGTTTATTGTATTATTTATTTATTGTTTATTGTATTTCGTTTTCCTAAATACCCCCCAGATTAGCTTTTTATTCACTTAGGGACCGTTAAGTATTTATGGAATGGACCACCGGAGGAAAATAGGGGAGGTTCATGTCTTTTTATTCTTTGTTGAGGGGAGGGTCATCCAATTTTTTTTAGTCTAGGGGGGAGGGTCACCCAACTTCTGTCTTCATGAGAACAGCAACATTTCAAAGTGGCTTGTTTGGTGCATATTTATCCATGTAGCTCCATGTAGCTCTCTCAGTCTCGGCCCCTATCGCTAGCAGATGGGTCCCTCCCTATTTAGTCAGCCAAACAATTTGAGCTATAGCTTTAGCGACCGTGGGATTTCCCAAAGTGAATAAATCCCGCTCGCACATATAAACACAAAACTGCTTTGCTAGCTCCATCGTGTTGTAACTAAGACATCTGATGAAAAAATAATTTTAGCATGATTTACGTACTGTAAACTGTAAACATATATATATATATATATATATATATATACTGTATATATATAAAAACGACAGAGGCATTTGAGAAGGAAGGAGTGGTAGCATGCAAGCTCCCAAATTGACGCTCGTCTGAGAAATGGAGTTTTGGATAATGTTCAGCTTCGGCAGCTTTACCTATGTGCTAAAATATACAATGACTGAGGAAGCCTAGTGACGAGTCCATAGCAACCAGTGTTGAATTTCTTATTACCCAGTGTGCTTTGCTGAATGGTCTCAATGTTTTATTGTTTATTTATTTGTATTTGAAGTAATGCAGTAATGCATGAAGTGTGCATTTAGTTTCCATGCTTATTGTGTTTCCACAACAATGTTAGTGAGTAAATCTACTGAAATGGCCACCACACCATATAGAGGAGTCTGATGTGTAAGATGAGAATGCAGAGGTTTAGTCACATATGTCATCGCTGTAAAAAAAACAATGGCTATCTGTATGTCTTTGCCAAGTGCAAACCAGTACAGAAGGATTCAATACATTGTTGGGGAGGGTCATCCCTTCTTTTCCATATCATTTTGGAGGGTCATCCAAAATGTATTGCTGGTGAAGGGAGGGTCAGGTCTATTTTGACTAAAGATCCCAAAACTCCTCCGTTTGCCCTTGAAATAAATAACGAACAGTCCCTTACAATGAAACCAGATTTGTCTCCAGCTGCTAATAGGAACAAGCTGCTGAATTCCTGTGGCTGGAGCCAAAAAGACAAGCAAATACCCCATTTTCTTTACTTTTCTTTAATCATAGACAGTTGGCTGACAAATTTAAAAATGGTTGTTTGTCTGTGCCCTTAAAAACTGTCTGACTGTTTAGTCATATGAGTGTTTTCTGATCTGGCACCTCTCTGGGTAAAGTTTCCACACAATTAAAAATGTGTGGAAAATTTGCTTCGAGTTTTTTGTGAACACACCTGCTGTCAGTTTTAAACAAACAATCAAATGTTGTTGTTTTTGTGGCGAGGACAATAGTTACTATTCTGTGCCCAGGTTGGTGATTAAAACACAAGTTTCATGCTATTAGACTGGTGAAGTAGTTGTTATAATACTGCTGTCATAGTGCGAATCAAATCATTCACGTCCACCAACCAAAATCACCCCAATGTTTTACCTGTATTTACTTTCAATGCTAAATGAGTAAATATACACTAAATCATTTTGAAGTTGTGCCATGTACCCAGACAGTTTTCTTTTACTTTCCTTTGTAACTATTGTAATTCCAGACGGAGATGGTCAGTCTCTCTGCAATATCAGCCAATCATACAGAGTCTCTGTCACTGACTCATTTCCTGTTTTCCCTTTATCTCCCCATCGTCACACCACCCATCAAATGGAACTTTCCACTACATTCACCTTTTCTGAGATAACACTAAAGGACTGAATGAAGTGAATTAACAAAGACTAAACATTAACAGACAAATTGGCAAGCCTGGCAACTGGCAAAATGCTGTAGTTTAAGAATAAAAAAGATACAGAACAAAGTGCATTTATTAAAACAGAGAATGAAAGACTATTTGAATACAAAGAAAAAGATGGAAAAAGCAAAGGAAAGCTAACTATATGCCTTTTTTAAATGCTCCAGCTACAGGCCCTCCCTTCCTTTGCTGGCCTGCATTTCAACAAGAATGAAGGGCGGGTGTTATGCCAAATTGTCCAGGAGTGCGAAGCCACGTGTATCACCATCCATCCACTTTTTCTCTCCACATCCTCCTGTCTGTCCTTCCCTATCCCCTTGACTCTCTCTCCATGCCTAGCTATGTATTATGAATTCATCTGCAGATAAAACAGATCTATCATTCTGTCATGGATTTCAGGGAGGGGAGGTAGACTGTGGAATGCCCTGGCACTGAGAGCAGGGAAGGGCGCTGAGCATAGTGCTACGCTTCCTCGCACATTCCCTGCTGTGCCTGCTCTCACCCTCTCCAGCTCCGGTCTGTTTCCATGATCCATGTGATTCCCCTGAAGCCTCCCTTTTCTATTCCTGTCTTACCTGTACCAACCAAACCCACCCAAGCAGCCCAGAACTGTAATAACACAGTGCTTGGCTTAACAAGAACCACCCCGTCCCCCCATTTATAAACCACGGTAAGCTGTGGCCTGGACTGGCCTGGACTGGCCTGGACTTGACTGACTGCCAGCTCTGGTCTCCAGTTAGACTGAATAACACCGTGCTTGCCAATCAGATAGGAGACAAATGACAGGAAATGTGCACAACATGGTGAACATGACTCTAGGATTCAGAATCATTGTGCTCACTTGAGCCAAAATTCCCAGATTGACTTAACCGATATCGCTGTATCCAACACATATCCAGCATTTGGAATAATGAGGCAGCAGGCTGAAATGCTGCAATGTGAGTGTGTGACATGTGTGTGCATATGGTGTGTATATTCTACGTATGTACATGCACATGTACTTGTCTTCATATACTATACTACTGTTTATGTTTGGCCCTCAGCCAGGACACATGCTGCCACAGCTGACCCTTCACACTCTCCTACTGTTGTAGTTAATTTTAAGTGTGACCAGATGCATATTCACTGTGAACTGTGTACAGTATGTTTATGACTGAAGGGATAATTTGTTGCTTATAATGCATTCTAATTTATTTTATTGCCTCATCTTCTCTTCTTCTTCAGTTGAATTGAGTTCACACTTGACTTTGTCTCTGACAAACTATGTCTATACAGTAGCAAACACATTTTGAGAGAAATTAACTATGAGGGTTTTTATCAACTTGTAATCAAATGGTTCCTATTTGACCTATCTGAAAAAACATTAGCTGACACATATTTTAATTTGTTTTTCCGCTCATGGCGACTAAACCATGATTAACGACTTTGTGGTTAGGGTTAGGGGGTCTTGTGTACAGTTCATATTGAAAAAGCCAATGCTGAATTGGTTCCGAATGGTCCTAGGGATGGCAATGTTGATGGGTCATTCCACCACTTTGGTCCAGACTGACATATTTCAACTATTGAATGATTTGCCATCAAACTTTGGGCAGACATTCATGGTCTCGAGAGGATGATTCCTGCTGATTTGTTGATCATCTGACTTTTCCACGATCACCACCACAAGGTTGACAGTTGTGGTTTTGAGTGAAGTGGCTCAAAAGCGATTAGTTAGCGCCATCATCAGGTCAACATTTTAGTTTGTTTAATACTGATACCTGCAAAACTATTGCCATTCTCATGAGCTTCAGCTGTACTTTGTTTTAGATTCTCATTAGCCAATGTTTGCATACTAAATTGAAAACTAACATGGTGACAATAGTAAATATTATACCCAACATGACTAACAGCTTCACAAACTACTAATTTGGCTGTAGAATCTTAGTCTTGCTCAATATGTAACTAAAACCATAAACCTCCCTAACTTAGTGATTTCATCGCTTAAAACTAACCACTCATGGGACTCAGGACCTAAACCCTGATCTGTGGTGTCAAAGTCCGGCTCAATTGGCACCAGGCACCCCAACTACCTTCCTGCAACTTCTGTGTTTCCTCAATGCATTTTAAAGGAAACATTAATGCTGACAATATTATAATCACTGGCACTGGCATGTTTTGTCCAGTCCAGGAAGTGCCTATATTATTGCACAGTAGCATATAAACTGAATTTGGTTGGTTGACACTACCATGACAAAATTACACAAAGCTCTAACTCACTTATTATTGAAAAAAAAAAAACTAAACTCAGGCCTTTTCATTACAGTCTATTGACACTATAGACATTCTAATCAGCTATGCTTTTGAGCATCAGGAAAACATTTCATGCCACAATGAATATGCAGCGTTCTGTACTCAATCCCTTAATATATATATATATATATATATATATATATATATACTGTATATAATATATACATATTTATTTTCTTTCACAACTTCTCAACCTGGTCCATTGACTCTTTCCATCTCCTCCCCTGTTTGATTTTTCTTTCCCCCTGTCTCTAAGAGAGAGAGAGAGAGAGATGAGCTGCATATTGGGAGTATGTTGTCCCAGTGCCAGGGCAAAAATAGACAGTAAATTACAGAGCCTTCTGAGAACACCCCACTGCGATGCATGACCTCAAAAATAACACACAGACATACACTCGCAGACTCACATACAAACATGAAATACACTGTGTGCTGCCCTACTTCTCTATTTCCCATTCAGCCTGTTGATGTGACAATCACACAGAAACCTTCGCAATGTGCCAACCGACAGTCCTCCACTAAAGTTATGTGCCAGTGAAGGAAACTCTGAGTCTGATTCACAGATGTTAATGTGATTACGGCCTCATCTCAGCTCACCAAGACACACATGCACACTCTAAAAAGTATTTATACACGTATGTATTTATCCCATTGCCATGGCTTAACGTTATGGCTATAGAAACAATACATCACGTTTCCTTACAGCTTTACCTTCTCTTTAGGTCTAACAAGTTTTGGCATCCTTAAATCCCAAAATAGAACTTAAAACATCCTGAAGACAATGCTTGTCAACACTCAACGCTAGAAGAAGAAAAAAAGACAGTGATGAATGAACATTACAGGTGTTTGTCATACTCACCTTGAGTGAGTCAAAGCAGGCAATGACTCTGCCATTTTCCACTTGACAGCTCTTGGCAGGGTGGGCGAACTTGCATTCGCTGTCTGGTCGTGAACACGTTCCTCTCTGGAATTCCCGACAAACCTCCAATGTCAGCCACTTTGTGTCCCGGATCTGTGTCATATTCAACGCCATTTCGAACCAGGCAGGACGGGTCGATTAAGAGGAATAGATATCCAGCAAATGCAGTTACGTGTTTCTAATGACACTGGGGCAAATGATGCTAAAGAATAGGTAAAGGACATGGGAAAAAGCTATTTTTAAGAGGTGTTGTCCCCAGGGTCTGATTCTGAGGTGAAGCCTGTGCGGCCTGGGACTCGCCTAACAGCAGCCCATCCTAAGAGTCTGATTGTGGCTGTTATAGGAATCCTCCACCGCCTGTCACCCAGGTCCTGGGCTGGTGACGGCCACAGGGGTTTGCTTTGTAATCTCTCTCTCTCGTTCTCTCTCTCTCAAACACACACACACACACACACACACCAGTTCTGCCTATCGCCTCACTCCTCGGCTGAACTGTCAGATGAAAAGAATGGCAAAACACGTTATCGATCGAGCTGGCCCATGATGAAAAGATGCAGGGCTGGAGGAGAGGAGGAAGGAGGAGAAATATGAACAGAAGGAGGATGAGGAGGAAGAAGGCTGTGGTGGACAGGACGGCAAAGAGACAATCTTCTTCCGCTCACAGGAGCCGATAAAAGCTGTGTGTCTTCAGTATCAGGCTCTGTTTGCAGATTAAGAGGGAGTGGTTGACTTCCACAGAGGAGGGCTGAGTGGCATGGATGGAGAGAGGTCTGACTGGCAGACGGAGATGGAGGGAAGATATAGTGGTGTGGAGAATGGCTCAGTGGACGGGGCTAGCAGTCCTGGGGCTTCAGGTGTGGCTTGGAACTCTGGCAGACATGGACAGGCACAGGCAGAGGCAGCTTCAGTGGAGCCAAACAGCCACAGGGGTCACCTAAAGAAGGCACTTCTCTCTGTGGAAAAGAAGGAAAGAGTGTCAGTGAAGCATGGCTTAACGCACTCTCTCTCTCTAACACACACACACACACACACGCGCAAAAACGCACAGGCCAAGGTTAATACACTTAGACACACATTTGGATTCATACAAACAAGCTTCATTCGAATATTTTTCCAGTATTCTCATGCACATCCTCTCTCACAGAAGCCCTCACAGAGACTGCCAGGTTCTCAGCTGGATAATTGAATCAAACACCATATTGCCAACTTTAAAGCTCATACATTCAGGCGCAATTTATTTCAAAGGATGACATGAAGAAGAGAGAGATCAAGAGACAGAGAAAAAAGAAGAAAAAAAGAAAGTGGGAAGACTTATGAGTATGCATCTGTCCAAAAACAGTGGCCCATATGTTATATACATATATACATACATATAGTAATATACACGCAGCATTCTATGCAACAATATTAATTATGCTAATTTTGACTGTGGTTTATGAGAATCTGGTTTTTAAGTATAAAATACTGTAGTAATTACTTACAAATAATTATTTATTTTATTATTTGCAAGGAACAGCCTTTGAAAACAGTAGTACAATATAAAAAAAAAACTATCACAGACTTGCAAACTTGCATTTTCATAGGGATTTCTTCATCTCTATAACATGTTAAAAATGAGCCCTCATTTCACAGAACAACTGCAATTGATCCTTTCCTTAAAAACAAGACAGTCTATGCTGTGAAAGGAGACACTGTATCTTTTTATAGCAACCAATAACAAATTAGTGTTATAGTATCAAAGTATTGATTAGTGAGTTATCAATCTGCCTCTCCGTAGTGAGATTGGAAACGGCCAATCCGCTGGCTAGATGGTTCCAGCATCCCTGCTGGCAGGTGGCCAGGAGATAAGGACTAGATGATATCACTATGAGAGAGAAAAAAGAAGGAATGTGACATATTTCTGCTTTTTTTTTGCCACACACATTCCGGCATGCTCCTTAAATCCATTCATCCTGAACACTTCCTGGCCTCACTGCTCACATCCGGATGTTGAAAGAACAGACTGCAACCCAAAACTCCTACAGTACGGCTGCTACGCTTACAGTAAGAGCCCTTAACCCTACAGCCCACATGTGGTTACATCACTTCTAAGTCCCCCACACTCAGATCTAATATGTTTATGAATATGGTGATTTCCACTGCACTGATATGACTTCAGTTTAAAGCAACCACCCAGACAGAAGTCTGTGAGCAACTTTAAAATGACTTTAAAGAATAGGGCTATAGAATGTTACAGAGTGTGAAAGTATGGTTAAGTGCTTTTCAAAGCAGAAAATTAAGTAATTGTTGGATTGTATCATCATGGATTTATGATAAAACTCAATTTGATTCATTCTTCCTTTAAAGTGATGGTTCGGAGTAATTTCACCCTAGGCTGCTTTGCACCTTGACCTCGAGTCAAACAACCCCTCATAAGCTTTTTTCCTTTTTATAACGTTGGTCGAGTTAGCGTTATTGCAGGCGCTAATGGATCCACGTTTGTAACTCGTAAATTACCCCATTGATAATGCTACGGAATGATACCAAACTTCTACAGTAGTACAAACTGTATTTATACTACTTATACTATTACTTATAAAATGAGGCACCAGAAGTATATTTAAATTACACTTGCCTGATGGCTACTCCTCTCGGCTACCGTGCTATCGGCGCTATCGGTGCTATCACGCAGTACTTACATACTACTACTACAAACTTCTGGTGTAGTTAAAAACTTTCTAAAGCCTCATTTGAGGTAGAAGTTTGGTATCATTCCGAGCATTATGAGTGGGGTAATTTAGGAGATACAAACGTGAATCCATTAGCGCCTGCACTAAGCTAACCAGCTGATAACGCTAACAACGTTATAACAAGGGAAAAAAGCTTAAGGGGGGTTGTTTGGCTCGAGGTCAATGTGCAAAGCAGCCTAGGGTGAAATTACTCCGAACCATCACTTTAAGTTTATACTGTTTATGGCGAGTGCTTATGCGCATGTAGTGGACATGTCTGTAACTTTCTGAAAAAATCATATTTTTGAAAAGAAAGTGAATATTTGTTTTTTTATGACCTAAGAAGAGTAAAAACACATTACAATTTGTTTGACTCAGGCTTTCATAATTCATGCATCCGAGGGTTAAAGTAACCTATCTGTTACTCGAGTAGCCCTGTCCCTAAATGTGCAGGCAGAATATGTTACTCTTCAACCCCTTCTCCTTCCCAACTTGTGAAGTACTGACGCTTGGTCAGTGGCTCTCAGCGTCAGATACCGACACAAAAATCACCCTTTAGCGTCTGTTTGGAACGAACCAGGCATAGCAATAGCTCGACTGCGGCGTTGTAAGATGACGTAGTATTAAGAGCAGTAGCGTGTAGTATGGAAGACCAAAATCTGCGTAAAGAGGCAGGTTAGGGTGGGAGATGGGTCAAACAACACAGGACTTTCACTAAGGAGACCGTGTCCCGTTCTTGTCCCGCATGTCACTGAAATGTACATTTGTAACCCCACCCACGATCTTTTCCTAAACCTAACTGTCCTGTTCTTGTATCTCATGATAGTTAAACATACATTTTTCAACCCCACCCACAATCTTTCCCTAACCCAAACTAAGTGGTTTTACCCTGCACGTTGAAAAATGACGCCAAATTGGTCCCGACCCAGAGCGTCCAAAAGTGACGCCAAGAGTTATGAATAATTACGCCAAAGGGCTAAGCCCCTGCGTCTAACTGAGGCGCTATAGGAGACTTTTTGCGTCAGTAACTAATGCCAAAGGCACCTGACCAAGCAATGTTTTTTGGCGCGCTGGGAGTGAATATGTGTTGTACTCCTCTATACTTCTGAGCCGAACAACCGTATGTCACAGTTATGGTCAGATCTGTATTCAGATACTAGTAGTTGGTTTGAGTCAAAAACAGAACACCCTTCTCTGTGTCTGCTAGGATGACACTGCTTGCTGAGTTTATTTTGTGTTAATGTGCTTCTGAGAAGCAACAACATCAATGACTCTACTGTCAGAACTGTCAAACACTTTCCCAACCTATTTTTGTTATAAAATGAAGCCATGATGAACGCCGTGCTTGAGCTATGTTACTGATTACTGGTAGCACGGCGTTCGTCATTTGACTGGTCATGACTGTTTTCCCAAGATGGCGCCTGCATGTATACATGAACGGTACTGTCTTTATAAACTATCTTTTAATAAACTGTCTGTACACTTACAAAGTTTTCAATGCTTCAGTATTTTATAAAAAATAAAATAAAAAATAGTGGTGGTTTTGAAAAAAATAAATAAATAAAGAATAATAATAATAAAATAAAGAAATAAAGAGGGAAGCGAGAGAGGAAGAAAAAAAAATAAAGTAAAAATACTCCCTTGGTCTTGGTCAAACATTGATTGCTTATGTGTCATGCTCTCTTCTCCTATTTAGGCCGTCAAGTCTGTGGTGAACTACATTTTGAGCCCAAAGCTGATATTTTGAGCAGTGTGTGTGTGTGTGGACAAGAGAAAGAGGCCAGGACAGCCCACTGTATCTGGCAGGAAGACTGTGTTAAGGAGAGAGAATACAGAGAGGGCTACCATTACCAGTGCATTAAATATGGAGTGGCAAAATTAGTCTTCCACATCGCCTATTCTTACTCACTTCCTGACCTCTTCTATAACTCTCTGTATTGCGCCAGTAATTCCCAGATGTTAGGATGGTAGATGGCATTTCTTGCATGCAAATAAAACCAGGATGACTTATATATAAAATGCAAATGACCACAAGAACGTTTATTTATGTAAAGGGACTTTCTGGTATTTTCCAACCTGGGTCTTATGTTCATATTTATGGCCACTCTGATTGTAGGTCATGCTGAAGGCTTGTCTACAGTACACAGCAGGGGTTTCAGCCGCGTTTTTCAGTCGTCCCTCTCATTTGATATGCTTCTATTTTAATGAGAGATCCATCAATCAAATGTGCTGGATTGGTATCTGAGCCAAAGGTGAAGGTATTAAGCCAGACCTGACCTATACGCAATTAAATACAGTTTCTTTCTCATAGTCATGATAATAGTCATAGTCAATCCACTATCAGTGACATTCATTAAGTCGCAGCAGGCTGCAGACACTTGCTCTGCTAACATGCAGCTTTCACCGTGCAGCCTAAGGTGTACCTTTCACTATAGGGCTCTAGCCACCTCTGTTGTAGACATTCGGGAAGCACAACTCTGGCAAAACAACATGTTTTCGGGATGCAGCATGAACCTCCTAAAGGGTTCCCAAATAAACCTAAATTTTAAAGAAATTATTTCAAGCGTTTGTCGCTGAATCCGTCCAAAAGTAAACCGAGACATTAGATGTTGTAGCTAACTGCATGAGGATCCACTTTTGAAACTTGCCAGCAAACTAAACGCTAAATGTATACTGTATCTATATATTTCTAAAGCAGACAAATCATGAATGTATTTTAGAAATAGGATCAACTCCACTGTATGTTACATGTATTAACTCAACACAAAAGCCACCACTGAACACACTAAATAGTAGGGATAGTATTTTTGAATGGGTGTGTATGAGGCAGAGAGAGAAGGAAAATAAACAATGATTTTTGTCATAAAAATGGCTAGTCAAAAAAAAAAACACTTATACTTGTATGCCTAAAGTACCAGTTGAGGGCCAGAAACATGGCTCACCACAGTTCCGCCATTGCTGTTTCAGAGGCTATGGTTCTAAGCAGAGAGGAAACCACTAAACATCCAGTAGCACTGACATAAAAGGGAATATGTCCCATTTACAATCACTGCATATAAGCAAATAGCTGGAAAATGTACACACATTAGATTAGACAAACTTACCCTAGAGTCCTAAGGCAATGTCATGCTAGTTTTCTCAAAGGAGTTATGTTTTCTGTGGATTTTCACCCAGCACTTGTGTGATACCCCAATGGAAACAGCTGTGACAAAATGAGCTGCCGTGAGCTTTGACATCAAATAAAGTACATTTAATAAATGGGGCTCCACCTACATGTATTATTAGCCCCAGTTCCACACGGATATATCTCGTGCCAAAACCTTGAACTAAATTTCCATCAAACAAGCCCAACCCATATGAAAACCGAGAGTGAGTGAGGATCATTAGACGAGGCTCATGTCAAGATTAAAACTAAGGGTGAAAAATGTGAGAAATGACTCTGGCGTTGAGGAAATATAAATAAAGCAGTCATCAATAAGCATCTTAGCATGTGTGAATAATGCATGTGGCCATTTCCCGTAGCCAGAGGCAGGAGATATTATTACACCATCAGATCAACTAGCCAAGGTAATAAGTTGTAGAGAAGGTAGCGAAGGCTGGGGATATTACAGTACGCGACCCCCAACCCCCGAATGCCCAAACTCACTAAAGACACACACACACACACACACACACACTTCATTGAAAGTATGCAGACTAAAATCTTAGCGAAACATTTTGTCTCACTCAACCAACTTCAGCTGTCGATATATGGTGCGCACAAAGCAGAGTGTAATGCCGAAAGTGTCACCGGGGCTCCTCGTTTAGAGGAAGCCACCTGATCCTGTGCTAATCCATCTGCTAAAAAGGTGCCAACTCTGGATTATTTCATGGATATGACAACTCTCCAGGAAAAACATTCAGATTGCCTCCGGTGACACCACTGCTGCTGAATTACTGACTGTTAAGACCTGATGGCATACACAGTTAATGTGTTTTAATGGGCTACATGAATGGGAACGCTAAAAAATGGTGGTGTTCACAGCAAAAAAAAATTCCACAGAAACTATTATTTTTTTTAAAAAAATGTCCATTTTCCATCTTTCAAATTATTATTTAGCTTTTATAAATTCACAAAAAAGTAATGCGTGTTGTCATAGCCTTTTATTTACAAAGGTTACTTTTTATTTAGTCTATATCCACGACGTTCCACTTCCGGGATTGTTCAGGTGCCACAAGAAATTCCACCAGATGTCACTCTTTACGGCCGGTGTCCGTTACCTTTCGCTTCCTTTGTGTTGGCATTTTAAACACGGTGGATTATGAGGACTACGGTTAACTGCTCCTCAGATCTCTGCAGGGTAAATCCAGACAGCTAGCTGGACTATCTGTCCAATCTGCGTTTTCTGTTGCACGATTAAAACAACCTTTGAACGTACACGTGTTCACCAAAACAAGTTCCTTTCTGAGGCTATTTTGCAGAGGCACCGGGGCTCCGGCTCCATCCGGCGCTCAGCACCGCCCAATACGATTGTGATTGGTTTAAAGAAATGCCAATAAATCAGAGCACGTTTTTCTCCCATTCCAGAATGCTGTGTAGACTCGCCAGACCCTTCTCCGCAGCGCTGTGGAGGAAGGTCTGGCAATGCAAGACTACTTTTTATTTTGTTTTAGTCTTGTTTTCATCGTAAAGGTTGTCAACAAATATTTTTCATTGCTGTTGATGAAATTAACACTGAGCTGCGCGTCTTGATATATTACTGTAATGTGCCTTGTTTAGGGTAAGCCACATGGAATTGCACTCTCTTTTATGGCAGAGCCTGTCACGCTGTTAACACAAGTCACATTCAGCCCTGCATCTGAAAGCAATACAGAGGGAGAGAGAGAGAGAGAAAGAAAGAATGAGGAGAAATGGAGTGAACAGTGGCCAAAGATGAGAGCCATTTATTTACCTTAAAGACTTCCAGAAAAGAAAAAAAAATGAAGGAAGATGAAGAAAAGAAAGCAAGTTCATCCATGTTTGATTTCCTATGGCTGACCTTTTAAACACAATAGACAGAGAAACAAAAAGAGCAATAGTCCAAATCTACTGGAAGGTAAGAGGAACAATTTTCTTCAAAACAAACTCCCTAAGAGAGTCCCAGTGTATACTATACTATGTCTGTGAAAGTGCACTTGCACATGCTGTCATGCAAACCAAAAGGTCTAGTTTGTTTAGGTGGCAAGTTGACGGTTCAGACATTCCTTAAAGGTCCAGTGGCATTAACATTTCACTTTATGAGGTTTTTTAACATTAATGTGTGTTCCCCCAGCCTGCCTATGGTCCCCCAGTGGCTAGAAATGGCGATAGGTGTAAACCGAGCCCTGGGTATCCTGCTCTGTCTTTGAGAAAATGAAAGCTCAGATGGGCCGATCTGGAATCTTGCTCCTTATGACCTCATAAGGGGAAAGGTTACCTCCCCTTTCTCTGCTTTGCCCGCCCAGAGAATTTGGCCCTCCCATGAGAAAGAGAGAGATATCATGGCTTGCAAACGAGCGAAGCATGGCAGCTGGTCAAGGCCACACCCCCACAGTCCACCTTGCCCCCCCCCTCCTCCTCAATAGCATTTAAAGCTAAAGACACAGAGATGGTACATCCTAAGTAAAGCTCATTGTGGGACTGGCTCTAGTGGCTGTAATTCTGCACCAAGGCTGAATTTCGGGAAAGACACTTCAGATACAGTATTAGGGGACCACTAAGGCCTATATAAAAAAGACTTCAGATACAGTATTAGGGGACCACTAAGGCCTATATAAAAGCATCCAAAAAGCAGCATGTCATAGGACCTTTAAGTGTTACAAATTCAGTGAGGGTCTCAGAATCCAATGACCATGCTTTGTCCCATAGGATGATTAGTGGTGTAACTTCTGCACCTTTGGAAAAGCAAAAGAGAGAAAAGGAGAAGGAAAGATGGAGGGAGGGAAAGAGAGAGGGAGGGGAAATTTAGTAATGCGAGAGGTTAAAGGGCGCTGACTGCAGCAGCAAAAAGCAGATGCTGGACGCTTCATATTACACCGCATCACCGGCGGACCAGGATATCATCTATATATGACCTGAGCTGCCCTTTATTCTGATAGGAGCATCAGGAAGAAGAGAGGGGGAAAGGCTGTGAGAGACAAAAAGAGAAAAGGAGACCAGAGGTGGGGACAGGGGAAGGATAGAGGCTAGAGGAAGAGTGAAGGAAGAAAAACAGGAGCAATAAGTATGAGTTGGTGAGAGACAGAAGTAGGTGTCTGATAGTAAGAGCAGAAAGTAAGTAGAACTGGCAGGTATAAAAGAGGAGGAATCAGAGGGAAAAGGAGGGTGTGGAAAAGCTGTATTTGGTTCCATTTCAAAGCACTGCTGGCGCTCTGCTGTGATACCATCTTGACATTTCTCATCTCTCTTTATTTGTCTTTCTCTGATCCCCACCTGTTCTCCTTTTCTTTTTCCCTTCACGCGTCTGCTTCAGTGTTTTTTTTTATAGCTTTTTCTCCCCTCAAATCCTTCTTCTTGGAAATCAGCTCGCCTTCTGCTAAGTTGCACTCCGAGTATCATGTGACATAAACAACTTTGTGAACGTGGCTCGTCTTTTAATAGTAGCCGCCCTCATTTCAATCGCCCACTGTCTCTCAGCCCTCTCTATCGCTCCGTCTCGTTCCTTGTATTCACACACCTTCTGCTGCAGTACCACAGTAATTTGCTGCAAGGTCATCATCGCCACGGCAACTAGGGAAACCATGTTTAAAGCAAGGACAAAGTGGTTAGTGTCAGGTCCAGCCTGATATCAGAGCAGTATATGGTGGAAATCATATGAAAGACACCAACTTTTCAAATGAGGTCTATGACATCTGAACAGTATCACCCACTAGACTCCTACACAGGTCCATTAATGAGGCTAGAGCAGTTAGCCGAGAAGGTGCAATAGCAAGACAATGCTTGTGTCATCCAATGATTTAAGTTAAACACAGCTATGTATGCAAAGAGTGTCACTGAAACAAATACTGATACATTGATCAAACCAAAGTAACATTTTTTTCTCTGGAGAGATCAGAAACCTTCACAACAATCGGAACCTGTGTCCTATTGCAAGGATGAGAGAATCTAACATTGAAGAAATCCTCATAACGTTCTGACTACAAAGCTTGGCCCCAGGGGCATCGGACTGGGGGGGTGGGAAGGGGACTGAGTACCCAGGGCCCACATGTGAGGAGGGCCCAAAAAGATACTATGAATAGCTGTGGAGGTGGGGAGGGCCCCATAGAAAATGCCTTTCTACAGGGCCCAGCATTTTGTGCTATGCCCCTGCTTGGCCCTGTCATTTTGCTGGCTGTAAGATATTCTCCTTGACCTATATTTTTTTTCAATCTCACACTTCAGCCATATGTTCACAAATCCGATATGCCACAGCCTGACCTCAGCCCAGAGCCCTGTTAATTTTGTCAACAACAAATATTAATTGACAACCCTTTTTTTCACAATAAAAACAATATTAATACTAAATAAGAACATACCTTTGAGTACAATTTCTGTCGGCGAACCAAAACAACGCATGGACAAATGAATTACTTCTTAAATGCTGTTTTATTCCATGACCTGCAGAATCACGCATTCTATGCTTCTGATTGGTCAAATGTATCTTATTCTGCTTGACCTGTTGCACAAATAAGCAGAATCTTTCATTTTAGTAATGTTATCACTATTATCTGCCAATAATTTTAGCTAAAGTTCCACTTCATGGAAGGAAAAATGCGACAGATTTATGGACAAAATTCATTTACAATCCTACTGAAACCATAGACTGTATATTAATGGACAACGCATCCGGTTCGGCGAAGTGCTGCAAATGCGGAAGTGCCTTAAACCTGCATTCTATCTGAATTCAAGCAGGGGGCAACACATGCGGTTGGAAAAGGAGGTTGGTTTCTGTAGAAGACTATGAAAAAGTGACCCACTTCTCACTTGATTTATTACCTCAGTAAACATTTTCATAATGATTTTATGGTCTCAATCGCTAGTTTTAAGTCTTCTGCAACACAGAATGATGTTCATTATAATCAACTCTTCACCTATCTCCACCAGAACAATCTTCTTCCCCACCAGTCTGGCTTCAAGGCTGGTCACTCTACAGAAACTGCCCTCCTTGCTATCACTGAGCAGCTTCACATCGCTAGAACAACCTCTCTCTCTTCCATCATCATCCTTCTGGATCTTTCTGCTGCCTTTGACACAGTGAACCACCAGATCCTCATTTCGACACTCCGAAATCTGGGTGTCTCAGGCTCTGCGCTCTCATTGCTCACATCTTACCTGGCCAACCGAACCTACCAGGTAACCTGGAGAGGATCTAGCTCAGAACCTTGCCCACTCAAAACTGGCGTTCCTCAGGGATCAGTCCTGGGTCCCCTCCTCTTTTCTCTGTACACCAACTCTCTCGGGTCTGTCATTCAGTCGCACGACTTTTCTCATCACAGCTACGCAGATGACACCCAACTAATTCAGAGTCTGAAACTCAGGTAGCAGCACATATCTCGGCCTGTCTGACTGACATCTCTTCTTGGATGTCTACACACCATCTGAAACTCAACCTCGACAAGACTGAGCTCCTTTTCCTTCCAGGGAAGGGCTCTCCTACCCAAGACCTGACTATAACAATTGACAACTCTGTGGTAGTCCCCACCAAGACTGCTAGAAACCTGGGTGTAACACTTGACGACCAACCTCCTTCACTGCTAACATTGCTGCAACCACCCGATCGTGTAGATACATGCTGCATAACATCAGAAGGATACGTCCCCTTCTAACGCAGAAGGCGGCTCAGGTTCTGGTTCAGGCTCTAGTCATCTCACGTCTAGACTACTGCAACTCCCTCCTGATTGGCCTGCCTGCATGTGCCATCCGACCCCTCCAGCTCATTCAGAACGCAGCAGCTCGGCTTGTCTTCAACTTCCCCAAGTTCTCTCACACTACACTGCTCCTCTGCTCTCTTCACTGGTTACCAATTGCAGCCCGCATCCGCTTCAAGACACTAGTACTTACGTACAGGACAATGTACGACATGTAATGTAATGTAATGTAATGAATTATGGTCTCGTTGATTTTAAAATCAGTGATAAAGCAAGGGGTGTTTTGGGGCGTGGCTATGATGTGATTGGCAGTGAAAATGTGTAACGTAACGTAGATTGTAAGCAGCTCCTCCCTCACTCCTCCCTCTTGTCTAAAATCGTCACATCTGCAACCAGGATGGCTGCGCCTGTAACGGCAAACTTGACGACGGACAGCAGATCTCCACAAACCAATGGGTGACGTCACACATGCGCTGTCCATTAGTATACAGTCTATGATTGAAACTAACAGCAACAAAACAGCTGGGACAAAACCACAAAAACAGGCAGACCAGGATGCTGACAATTATAATAAAAATAATAATAATAAAAAAATAAAGTTGCTGAAAATGTAATGTAATGAACGGCTGTGGCAGTGACTGGAACTCCTACATTGCTTTCCATCTGCTATATTTCGTGTTTATAGGAATGAGTGCAGGATTAATACAGAGATGACCAAAATAAAATGCTCGGGGCTAGCTAGCAGAGGGTGCAGGACTTTCATTCTCCAGTATTTGCTGCTTATATGAAAACACAGTGTGAGGTTACTGTGTACTTGATTGCTTTGTTGGTGCACACTGTTTCTCTCAGTTTTTTTGTTTTTTTTAAAGATAATTTTTTGGGCTTTTCCACTTTTATTTTGATAGGACAGTTAGGTGTGAAAGGGGAGAGAGAGGGGGATGACATGCAGGAAATCATCACAGGTCAGATTCGAACTCTGGACCTCCGCGTCGAGGCATAAACCTCTCAGTATATGTGCGCCTGCTCTACCCACTGAGCCAACCCGGCCATCCTCAGTTTATTTTTGTGGCAGTGTTATGAACCGAAAGCTGCTGACCATCAGCTGGCTGATCACTTGACTTAGACCAGGAAGTGAGGTGGAGCCTGAGGGGTTGTGTGCCAGTTCAGGATCTACATTTTTTTGTCAAAGTTAACCCTGGAGACACAATTTGCCAACAGGAATACCAAACAGCAGGCTATTGAGTGCTTTATAAAACATAACACTGGATTTAGTCATCATGATTAGCAGTTTAGTGCTATGTTACTTACTGCACTGTGTTATTATTGTACGTTAAGCTAGGGTACTATGATGTTTATTGAAGGACCCTTTTACGTGTTCTTTACAGTCTCCATTGTTTGGTTGGAATGTAATGTAGCAGAACATCCAATATAACGTTTATTCATTTTACACAAACAGACAAACAATGTCGAGTTAACACACTAAAATATAAGCCACATAGAAGCAGTTATTGTGCTCCCTTTTTCTAGCTGGCATCGTAGCGGGTTGGGATCTCAGGATTTTTTCTTTAAATAAAAATCATATTTTCATAATAGTTCCATTAATAACGGAGACATGGCTCATTAAGAAAACATTTACATGACTGTAAATAATGGATGCCTTATAAGCTTCTACTTTTTTTACACAAAGATATTGCGTTTGGTCTACATAAATTTACTGTACCTATCTCAGTCATAATCATTTTTTTTTTTTACTTTCTGCTGAGGAACACTGAGTGATGGACATCTCAGTGACATTAATGAGCTCAAATACTTTGCCTTAACAGTATTAATAATGCTCACACAGTGAACCCTGTCCAACGAATGCTGAGCCCCACCCGTGCAAGCTTGAGACCTGATCCAACAGTCTTTGGCTGAGTTCTGGTCATTCTGAAACGATACTCCATTATGATGATGTTTCCACAGATTGTACCATCAGGGTAATCTTAGACTGTATTCTATTCCCTAGCTTGTTACACACACACACACACACACACACACACACACACACACACACACACACACGCACAAACACAAACACACACATTAGTATTGACCACAAACCATGAGACAGCAGATCTGCATCATTAACGGAGGACACCCAACTACAGCAATGAATGGAAGGTCAGTCAGTGCATTGATATTCAGGACACAGCCATATGAGTAATATGTATGCATATGCACAACATCAACTATCTCTCTTGTGCGCCTTTTCTATCTCGCACACACACATACAGTACACACACGCACACACACACACACACACACACACACACACACACACAAAATCTATGACTCCCTCCTCCTTCAACTGTAAGACAAACAGAGGGGGGGGGAGACAACGAGGGCAGTCAAGTGGCACGTGTGCAAGCTGTCGTCTGCACTGTGATATCAGCGCAAGTGTTTAAACAGCCTGACATGCACATAGAGACAGGGGAGAGGCAGTTTTAGCCGACACCCACATGAATAGGGATGACATACTGTTATATACATTTAGATGAATGGTTAACTATGTGTTAGTGTGTGTAATGGAGGGGGGCAGTTACATGGATTGTGCATATGCATATATTTTCTTCATCTATACAACTGCTTTTCACTCTTATCTTCACTGCAGTGTGGCTACCTGGTAGTGCCACTGTGGTGTAATGCAGCGGCGGGGTGTCATTGAGTTCATGGACATAAACCAACCCCACTGCCAGACCAGTCTACACCTCTCAGGAATAGCAATGGAGGAGGTGTGTGTATGAGTATATACGTGTGTGGGTGGGAGGGTAGCGAGAATGAGAGCGAAAGGCATGGAGACAGACAGACAGACAGACAGACACTGAGACATGCAGCAGGCAGACAGGTGAATGAGAGAATGACAAAAAAACAAAAACAAAAACGAGGAAGAGATAAAGATAGGTATGACAGACAGGTAGACAGAGGGGAGGAACAGGTGGCATGGCCTGTGAACGACAAGGGTGCAGATATTCAGCATGTAATGAGATGGGAGCATAGTGAGAGAGAGGATTCAGACACAGAGATACAATGAGTACAGCAAGATAAGAACTTATTCTTATGGCAGTGGAAAATCCTTGACAGGAGACTGATCAGTAACAGCAATAAGATCACTGATTAGAGGCTGAATGGCTGAAAAGCTTAATAGCAAAATTGTTGTAAAGGTTATGAAGCTCATAGATGGAGATGATTACAGTAATGCTAATGATTAGACCTTCTATGAATTCTTCACATTCCAAATGAGGAAATACCAAAAGAGTGATTGTTCCCCAAAAGAAAGTATTAAAAAAATTAATTTTCCAAATGGCAGCCACACACACACACACACACACACACACACATGAAGCGCAGACTTTGCAGTGTTTGGCCAAACAGGGGACAATTTGTACTCTTCAGCTGTCTATGACCAGTGATTCAGTTTGACACCTTAATCTGTGGAAATCACAGAGGTCCAACGTGGAGCCAACTGTATTTACTATATATTACATCTTCCACTAGTGTGCATTAGTCCAGTGACAGCTTTGCAGACGGCAGGGAAAACAGCAATCATACGCCACTGACTGACTCACTATGATTTTGCCACTTGCCAAATGGCCTCGTAGGACTCCCCCAACCATTTATCTGAGTGACCGACTGTCTATCTGCCAGTTATATTCTCGGCGTTGAATTTCTGGGACTCAAAATCATCTTCACTCACGTTCTCCTGCTGTCACCTTTATCAGAGCACCCGCCCTGTTTTCTTTTCTCTCTCTAATTGAATCACACAAATCAGGGTATCAGAGCGCCCATGTCATTATGCACATACACATTAACTGTCTCTCACGCACACAAACACACAACTCATCTGCATTCGACAGACAAGCCCTGTGCCTGCTGAGGAGAGCAGGGAGATGACATCACTTCTAAAGGACAGATTAGTTGAGGGATGAAATGAGAAGGTGGGGGAGGAAAATAAAAGAGAACAAATTCATGGAAAAAACCTGCTTTGCTCATTTTTCAAGAATCAACACGGTCAAATGCAGGTAACCATGCATTCTCTTCTCTCGTTGTTTAGTCAGAGTCCTGTGTGCTGTTAAATTCAGTATGTATCTGCCTCTGCGCTCTCGCTGTTCTATACTCTAATGACTTTGTAGATCTGCCTGCTCTGATCTGCAGAGAAGCTTTTTCAACCCACTGAGAGTCACACACCGAATGAGAAACACAAAGTGAGCCATAAAAAAAACAGACTGAGAATAAAGGCAAAAAGGGGTGAAGAAGTGACACTGTGAAAGAGAGACAGTGGTGTTGAGAACAGCGTGTGAGAAGAGGGTGTACCTCAAAACAGCAGATGCAGTGTCTATTGCAGCATCAGTTTGGTAAATAATAAAGTCAAATTTGAGAGTTCAAACTATGGTAATCAATTGTATTACAAAAACCAAATGGGTAAATAAAATATTCATACAGTGTTTCCTCTACCATACATATTCGTAGGTGAGCCACACGCAAATTCCCATCAACATAGAGACCCGAAGTCACGCCCTTCTACTTCCGGTCCATGGGACCTATCTTTCGAAAAAAATATGAACAGTAGTGAAGTAGTGTGAAAGACAAATTATTTTTTGATCCCGTTTGAATTGAGCCATGAATAACACATATGATGTTCATCGGTTTAATAGATAATTTCACAAGTCAAGAAAGTCTCAGTTTATTGTTAAACTGTTGAAGTATAAGACTGTGAAAATACGTAATTAGAAAGACTACACACTTCAAAGTCGCATGGATGACGTCTCGCTGAAGCTACGATGTATCTGTGTATTGTACCGGGGATGTAACATTACTCTAATGAGCAGAGAATCTTGCTTGTTCTTTTGCTTATCTGCTGAAAACACTTCACTGGATAAAACACGTCAGGTAAGATAACGTTACATGTGTTGTGGAACAGAGCTAAGCTAGCTAGCTAGCGAGCAAGTTGAGCATCAAGCTAGGTGACGTAAATTGTGTCAGACGAGAGATGTAGTTCACTGAGCGGTTTCACACTAAACTAAGTGGTCATATGACAAACCTACGGCTAACTGAGACTTTCTTCGGATATCTTTTTATCTTTTAAATTGACGAACATCATATTTGTAATCCATGGCTCAATTCAAACGGGATCAAAAAATAATTTGCCTCTCCCCGTTCGCTACCGTTCATATTTTTTCTGAATTAAGGTCCCATGAGGTCCACGGGAAGGGGAAGGACTTCGTCTCTCTATTCAGGCAAGATCTTCAGGCAACAATGTCTTCTATTCCAACATTTATTTTATTTTCACTACTTTCAGTTTTCTGAGCTGCTCTGATTTGCCATGATATTACAGAAAAAGTTTTTTACCTGCAAGGTTTTTAATGTGAAGTTTGTAGCGACAGAAAGTGTAGCCTTAGTCATAAAGGTTAGCAACTGTGCAAACTCATGTATTTAAAAAGAAAAAAGTCTATATTAATAAATTGGATTAAATAAAAATGTTTTTGTAATCTTTTTTTCTCAGTGGATCAGTTTCAAACATTGCAAATGAGAAATTGGAGAAAAGAATTATGAACTAATATACATAACATAACAGTTTGGTTGAAGCTCCAAAATGTCACCAAAGTCAGTGACACCTTTTACTATCATTTCCTGCATGCGGTACGGAAAATTGGCATCATAAGCTCTGATCACAGTGTTGTTCACAGCACAGTGCAGGTGTCCAAAGCTTATGGAAAAGTGTCAAATGCGTTGTGCATGTTGTGGAGATTAAACTGAAAAGGGTTTAGACCCCAAAGCTACAGTAATATATTTCATACACTTCAAACCTATTTCAGTAATTACGCTTTTAATGCAAAACAAACAGAAGTGTTCTAAAATCCTGCTTATACTCAAAATACACAGAGTTGTCAGTAGTGCTCTCTTTTTTCCTATTTACAGTAGTTGTCCCCCCTCCCCCCTCCAATTAACAGCCAATATCACATTCAGATGTTTTTGGGAAAACACTGAAATTGTATCTAATTTTAATTTTTAATGATCATTTAGTGTGTATCTGTGCTAATGCGTGTGTGTGTGTGTGTGTGTGCGTGTGTGTGTGTGTGTGTGTGTGTGTGTGTGTGTGTGTGTGTGTGTGTGTGTGTGTGTGTGTGTGTGTCTGCGTGTGTGCGTGTGTGTGTGTGTGTGTGTGTGTGTGTCAGACAGGTAAAGACGGCCTGGGTAAAGCAGCAGTTAAATCATTTCCTGAGGGCAGCTGTAGTGTAAACACCAGTAGTGCAGTCATAGTGAGGAGTGCAGGGCTGTTCATATGTGTAAGTGTGTTGTGTTTCTGAGTGAGTCGGTGTGTGTTTTCATTCATTCATCCATAAACGTGAGCGCATATTTAGCTTTAGTGTTAACAGTAGGAGTCACACAACAGGGATTTCAGTGTAGTCCAAGAGAGAAAGAGAAAGGGACAGTGAGAGTTTAGTCTGCCAGAAAAGGGAATATGTGTCACTGTGTGTGTCTCTGTGCATGTGCGTGTGTGTGTGTGTGTGTGTGTGTGTGTGTGTGTGTGTGTGTGTGTTAACTACTCTGCGGAACATTAAACACTTTAACATTACCCATTCTTTTGTCTGCTCAGCTCTTTTCCACATTAAAACTGTCCCACCTCAAACTACCACACATTAGCAGTGAAGCACGGTGGCCATCTGCATATGTACACACACACACACACACACTCAAACAGACATATAACTCACTCAGACAACACGTCACACTCAACATCCAGATGGTGAATACAAATTGCCAAAGTGAAATATGGCAGAACAGAGCAGAAAATGTAAGCAGGGACAACTCAGTCTGGTGTCCATAAACAAACACAAAGTAACACACAGCGCACACACACAGAGTAAACAGCACAGACTTACTGTATCTCAGTATGGACTCATCTGACTGCTGCTGAGGGGAGAATGGAAAGTGAAAACCTCATGCTTGCTTCGCGGCACTCCTCTCTTTCCCTCCCTCGGTCACCGCCCCCTCCTCCCTCCTTTTTCCCTTTGCTTTCTCCCTCCCCTGCCTCTTTTCCTTCCTCCACCTTCTTCTCCTCCTCCTCCTCCTCCTCCTCTTCCTCCTTCCCTCCCTGTCCTTCACTTCCTCGCTCCTTCTCTCTCCCTCCTTCCCTCTTGCCAGAGCCCTGCTGTATTTAGATACACCAGTCTCCATATAAGGCAGCATAGCTAAACATGTCACACATAATTTATCCACAGCAGGCTGCAAGTTCACCTTTCACAACTCGCGCTTGGCTCGTATGCAAAAGAGGGAGGAGGGAAACGCAAGGAACTTAACTCAGACAAACTTCTACTGTCAACAGCCACGTTCCCACAATTTCACACAGCGTGAGAAGTGTGTGCGCTTCTTTGTGCATGTGTGTATGTTAACAAATGCTGACAATCAGACCGTGAAAATGCTACCCGAGACCAAAATGCAATTCACCTGCACTGTTCCAACACCTCCCTCTCCCCCTTTTCTTCCTCGCAGGCTCACCACCATCTGTATCTGCAGGCAGTAAATCTCATACAGATGCTGTTTGTGAGACCTGTCCACCTGCACGCCTCCCCCCGCTTCTCTACCTCCCTCTGCTCTCCTTATCTGTGCTACTGCCTTTAAAAGAAAAGTACTGAAAGGAACAGAGAGGGGGAGAAAACAAACTGCAAGGCATACAAACGTTTAAATAGGGTGTAACAGAGGCAGAATAAGAGAGAAAGTTAAAACTATTGTGTTTTGTGATTGAAATAGGGTGATGCAGAAAGTGAGAGTGCAAGCAGGGCGAGATTAAAAATAATATGTCAACAAATAAGACACCACTCAGAGTGCTGTCTGGTTGGGCAATTCCCTCTGATGATGTGTCAGGTTTTGCACAATCAATAGCTTTAAAAATACATGCCTGCTGACCTCTCTTCTGCCTCCTCTATTTCCCTTGGTTGAGTTTTTTTTCTCTTGAACTTACAGCCTTTATATTGCACTTGGAAAAAAGAAGAAGAAGAAAAAAGAAATGCGGCATGTAGATTATGTTATTATGTAGTTATGGTGAAGAGAAAGAAAAAGGAGAAGCAGAGAATAGAGAGAAAGAGAAAACAATGATAGCTTCACTTGAGTAGCGGTGCTAGCTGTTAGCTTTCTCCTCCCTCTTCCACAGCTTCAGTCCACTTACAGGACAGCAAGAGTCACAGCTCTGTTGCCATGGCGTCTAACTCCATCAAACACTCAGGTGCATACGAGGGTGTGTGTGTGTGTGTGTGTGTGTGTGTGTGTGTGTGTGTGTGTGTGTGTGTGTGTGTGTGTGTCAGGTGGGTGTTACCAAGTGACTCAGAGCCACATCACTGACTTGTGGCTGGAATACATCAGGGTGTTTGGAATTTATCACTGTATTGGCGTGTGTGTGTGTGTGTGTGTGTGTGTGTGTGTGTGTGTGTAAGAGTGCAAGGTGTTGATTGAACGGCAGTCTGCAGCCTGCCCTCAAAAGCACCTATGATGGATCTTTGTGCTGCTTTAAGTGTTAATGTTTAGCTCCAGCTTCTATAAATATTTATCAATTCGTTCATAGAGTCATTACAGACGCCGGTAATATGGAATTTCGATTTTAGAGCTGACAAGTCACTGACGTGCCCAAAAAAGGCCCTGCAGTTGTCTTCCAGGATTATACTGAATTGGGAATGGTGTCCATATGTGCGTACGTGTTGTATTCTGATTGTCTAGAGGGCATGATGTCAGTTTTCTCTGGATAAAGCTACGTCCGTAAAATATGTCAGTTACGCTCTGTAAGGAAATACTTATTTTCACTTGCTTCACTCAGAGCACAGCTGTCAGCTACAGATTTAGTGTCCTGCTCATCGACAAACATATGCTCCATGACATCTTCTACCGCTGCAAAATGCAGCAGTTGAAGAGCTTTCACCTATGTAAAAGCAATATAACAATGTAAAAATACTCAATTACAAGCAAAAATCCTGCATTCAAAATGTAACTTTAGTGCAAAGTTAAAAAAGCGCTCTAAGCTAAATTGACTTAAATCCGCATTTACATATTTTTTGGCTAATTGGGAGGAGCAGATACAAGCTGTAACCCTAACATTGACATATTATCAACTTATAAAGTTGTTATGGTGAACCTGTTTGCAAACTGTTTTCAATTGACACATCCAGCAGTCTGGTCTCAGCCAACTCTTAAGTTAAATATCTGGTTCTTTAGCTGCTAAATGCTCCACTATTTTCCACAGCATGTCACTAACTTTGTCTGCCTGCCCTTTGGTGCTGGATGGGTAACTAAAAATGACGGTGATGAGAGTGAATCAGTAAAGTTGCTGGCCAAAAAAGCAAACTACTGAGCTGAAAGTTGCTACAACTCGATAGAGCTGAGGGGAACTGCAGAGTCAGGTGGTAATGTTCTGTGGATTCATCATTGCGACTCCGAGCGACATTTTTTGCATTGCACACAGTTGTTGTACTTTGTATAAAAAGTACCCACTTTGGAGGCAGACTGGCCCCTGTCAGTGTTACAGTATATTAGTTTACATTATATAAATGTTATAATTATTTGTGTATTAATGTGCAAGCGGCATTCTAATTTTGTACATGGCTGAAATTGAGCTAATTTAAACTAGTTTATGCTATATTGTTGTAGTTTGATTCATATTGCATTATATTTTAAATGCTCATTGTAAGGTTTTAAAATATGACTCTATGAAGCACTTGTTCCCCCTGAGACATAGTGAAGTAGAACTGCAGATTAGTATAAAATGGAAATACTCAAGTAAATAACAAGTACTTCAGAATGATACCTTAGATCTTTAGCAAATGTACTTTCCACTGGCTTCTTGTCTAAAGGGAGAGATGCATTGATGAAGAAACAAGGCACAGTGAAAGGCTTTGGACTTGCTGATAATTGCTGCAATTGTGGATAATTTGATGCACACTAAGGTTCCTGCTCGCTGCTCTGCTGATGTCTGTGTACGGGGGAGAGAGCGAAAAGGACTTTCAAGGCACTGTCTTCTAACACAAGCCAGTGTCTCTCACGTCCTAGCTCGTTCTGATCATTTCAAAAGGGGGCCACAGATCCGTGAACAATGAGTCCCTTGTGTTCCAGATCATTAAAGACAAGAATGAGGTGAAAAAAAGAGAGAAAAAGAACAAAGACAGGAGTTAAAGTTGGACAAGGAGAGATCTGGATCCATATATCACCTTTGATCCACACTGCTAAGCAAAGCCAGAGCTGGACCAAGAGAGAATATCCCAGACAACCTGGAGAAGGATCTTACCGAATGGAAAATCCAGCAGGGTGACTCGGTGTGAGTCTGAGAGGTTTTCAGCATTCATAGCAGACCTCTGCTCTATTGTGGAGTATCTAAGGTGAAATTATTAAACAGATGATCATCAAACAACTGTAGCTATTTCAGTCTATTAAAACTGCATGACTTGTAGAGCCTCTGCGTCTTTCTTTTAGGTCTTAACAGCTCTGTGTTCTGGTACCAATTCTGGGGCCCAGAGATGTGACCTCATGGTAAAATGTGGGAATCTGTCAACACAGAGCTCTATAACAGACAAGTAGTAGAATATATGAATGACCATTGTTCAAAAAGCTCCTAAACTCACCACTGAAATAGCTCTGGTATGACCACTGCTATATTGCAACATTTCAGACATACCTGTACGTCCGTCTGCTTTTCTTTTCCTCACATACAGTCTCTCTCGGCTTCATCTTGATTTGAAACACTTTCTTTATGGGACACCTTATATACCTAGATGACTATATAGACACATATATCTACATACTTTAATCAGGCAGCTTTCAATCTCCTGAACACCAACGCTGAATTATTAAAGAGCAAAGGCAGAGATATAGATGCTACTGTCATATAGGTGTCTGGTGGATAATTCTGTCAAGCGACAACACAGATAGTGATGGGGGGGCTCTTCATGAAAGGAGCCATAATGAAAAAGAGGAGCCTCTCCATTTTGAGTTTTCACAGGTGGATTTCTGCAGGGGAAGTGCAGATACGAGCAGTGCTCTCTCAGAGCTAAATGGAGACAAACTGAATATTCAAAAGATATTTTTTTTTGTCTGATCTGCATTATGGCTTTTTTGCATTTCATTTCCCAAGCCGCAAAAGCTCTTTGCATAGTCCGTTACAGTGTTCAGCATACACAACTTCCCACATCCACATAATGCACACTGTCAAAAGATGCAAGACACACATGTAAAACAGTCTCAAAGCTCCTTTGAGACGTTTGTGTGATAAAGGGTAAGATAAATACAATTACTTTGAGCTGTATTTGATTTAAAAGCTAGATTTTGAGATATTACAAATTGTGTTAGATATTTTCTTTAGGGATCTCTACGGCATTGAAATGATAACCTTTTGGAGTTAAGGTTTCATTTAGAAATAATTACGTTTTATTTCAAACCTTTTTACTCACGTGTCTCCAAATTACAGTGTCTAAACATGATTTCATGATGGAGTCCCATGGGTGGAGGACTGAAATTTCCCATTTGAGTGCTGGGGTAATGAAGTTTAAGAGTCCCTGCCCTAAGCTGCTGCAATCGCGTGTCTCTGGCGCAACAGATACAGTCACAAGCCTCAGTGGCCGTTAAACCACAAACTGACCTGTCATGGAGAAGCCACTCAGCTTGCACCAGTGTCACTTGTCACACCAAAAACAGGCTTAGTTTATTGAAGTATTTGAAGTTTTGGGGTACCAATTATTTATATTTATTTTTAATTACAAAGAGCTTTGGAAACTTAAATCAGAATGATCATCAGTGATCAGCATTATAAAAGTGTAACTTACAATGCATCATTGTGTCAAGTTGTTATTGACAGGCACATTCCCCTTACATTAAAAATAACATTATTTGTCTTAAGTTAGTGCTACATGAAGCATATCAGACAAAATCATGCAACATTAACTAGATATTTTGCCAAAATGTACTGTTAAATTCCTATTGCTTTGTTGAATCATTTTATAAGATTTGAAATTATTTTGCATTAACAAAAATATGCTGGACTGTACCCAAAAAAGGTAAACAGTTGTCAGAATGACAAAGTGTAACATAATGTGCAATTCCATGACACAAGTTTTCTTTCCTAAAAGTTACGCTGTCTTCACCAGCACTTCTACAACATAAATACACGCAAAACCTTCCCAGCATAGTCAAATCAGCTACAGATAAACGTTATCTGTAAGCTGGAGTGAGGGAACTATGCAAATAAAAGCAAACCCAGTAACATAACACCCAGTGACATGCATGTATTTTACATGCATGTCAGATATTTCAAAATTACTCTAAGATGTCACTTTTGAAAAATCCTAAACTCAGACCTTTCCAAGTAAGACGAAAAATCAGCAGCATTCACGAGCAACAGGCAGGGAAGTTGTCGGAATCATAACATGTCAAATATTAATGACACCCTGTTGTCTCCACAGAGCAACTCTCCCCTCTCCTCCTCCTCTCAAGAAGCAATAACAGACGGATAAACAGATCATCCTGTAAAACCAGTGGATGTCCACGCGGTCAGAGAAAAGCTGCCTTACCTGCCTAGTTGTCTGTGTGTTTCACTTGCACTCGGTCCTGGTGTACGAATGTGTGTGTGCACTCACACACAATCCCTCCGAACAGGAACTGATGAATCTGCACGACTTCAGCCCTGCAGCGTGCAGTGCATTATGGGGTTTCAGTCTCTCTATTTCTCTCTATCTGCTGTGTGTGTGTGTGTGTGTGTGTGTGTGTGTCTCTCTCTCTCTTCCTCTCTCTGTGTTGGCACAGTGTTAGAGGGGGATGTCCTCGCCTCCTGTCTAGAAAGAGGAGGGTGAACTCGCACTGTATCCACACACACACACACTCAATGCAGAAGAAGCCTCATGATGACGAGTACCGCGGCTCTGGTTGCCGTGGCAACAGCCTCCCCCCCCCCTCCTGTAGCTATACAGGCTCTTTCTCTCAGTGTATTCTGTTTGAATAGTGAAAAAGTGAAACATGTTTCACAAACTTATTCTTCTAGTCTGTACTTCTTCTATTTAGCACTATGTTAGCATTTACATTACTTTGAGCCAGAGCTAACCAGCTAACGCAGAAATGAGAGACTCAGTCATTGTGATCACTAACTGTTGCTTCTGCCTTCTGTGATAAAGAGAGGGTGGCGTGTAGTCAGAGGGGATAGAGACAGACACAGATACTGAGTGTTTTATGTGTATGCACATCATGCATCTCTGTGCTTGTGTGTGTGTGTGTGTGTGTGTGTGTGTGTGTGTGTGTGTGTGTGTGTGTGTATGTGTGTGTTTGTGTGTGTGTATGTATGTGTGTGCGTGCGTGTGTGTATGTGAGTGGGTTTGAGTGGGTTGATGTGGTGGTTCCCTGAAGAAGGCTATAGTTCCTCTTTTTGGTTTCTTCCCATTTTCCCATTGCTACTGCCAGTGCCTGAGGCCTGCAGCCATTTGATAACATACATTTTCAGTCACATTACCAACAAGGGAAGTACAGCTGGACTGACCAATGAAATGAATGGGTCATGTGCACACATGCATGCAGGCAGACAGACACACAGAAAGACTGACTATGCCTATGACTATGGTGTAATTATTTCAATTTTCATCATTATTCACCTTCCTGGAGGTTGGTATGAAGTGTTATTTAGCGGCTGATTCAGAATGACAATAGGAGCTTGGTAGGTTACCGAGAAGGGGGAGGGTGGTGAGGGATTGACAGGCAGAAAAAGAACAGAGAGACAGAGGAAAAGAGAGATAGAGGGATAAGTTCTGTAAAGGAGAGAGCATGACGGTGAGGAAGAAAAAGAGACGAGACCTCCTCTCCACCGTCTCCCATAGCGACAGAGTGGGTGGAAGGCCGTGGCTGTCCTTCAGGCCCTGTAAATCAGCAGCTCACAGCTGAGTCCTGCAGCGCAACCGCCACACTGGTAACCCCCAATCCTCAATCTTTTCATATCTAGCCTTCCTCTTCTTTTGTCTCTCACCTGTTATCTCGTGTTTGGTGTTTTTTGCCCCCAAAGTCGCACCCAAAACATGTATATAGATTTTTGGCAGCTCTTATGTTTACTTGTGTCTGACTCGTCGCTCGGTCAGTCTGCCGTTTCCTCTTTCTGTGTTCCTCCGACAATGCTTTCCTAGCTTTCTGTTTCTTTTTTGCCGGCTCAGCCATGACGATAGTGTGAAAAACTCCATCGCTACCGTGTTAGTCGGTTCCTGAATGGGCGTATGTGTGCAGTGCCGTGAAGCAATTTGTTACATCGTGAGACCTGATATCACGCGATACTTCCTGACGCTGAGGCCGGCCGCAGTTAAGGTAAATTAAGCTAAAAAAAAACTGCATAGTTCCCCTTTAAAGTGATGGTTCGGAGTAATTTCACCCTAGGCTGCTTTGCACCTTGACCTCGAGCCAAACAACCCCCCATAAACTTTTTTCTCAATCTTTTCATATCTAGCCTTCCTCCTCTTTTGTCTCTCACCTGTTATCTCGTGTTTGGTGTTTTTTGCCCCCAAAGTCGCCTTCCAGGCAGCGCGTCAATGGTTATGTTTAGGGTTAAGGTTAGGATTAGTTGCCTGGAAGGCGACGTTGGAGGCAAAAAACACCATCGAGCTGTTATCTCTGTCTCTCTGTCTCTCAGTCTTGCACTGCCCCATTCTGCTCCCAACCCTACCTGACCCTGCACAAATCTTCTCTATCACCAAAACATGTATATTACAGGTTCATATTTAGATCAAGATGAGTGATACCACCATGCCACCGGAGCCAGAAACAACCTGATTAGTCAGACCAGTTAAGAGGAAAACTACATCTCCCACAGTTCTGTTCTCTGTCCCTCCGGTAGCCATGGGAACAGGTAGGAACTGGGATTCACTAAGCATTGATTGTTGAAAGTCTTGCGAGGATGATTTAGTCAGTGAGCTTGGGAAAGGGAGGGAAAGAGGGCAGTGAAAGGTATAGACAAAGTGGGAGGCAACAGATGGTAGTGAGTGTCGATGTGCCAGGATACGTAGGCTTGTGCAAACGTATTATCATCAACACGTTTGTATATCATACGAATATGATGTTATATTTATGTAACATTGTGAAACTACGGTACTTTTTTCGTCACCTTTCGGTGAAGATTAAGTTTAGGTACCAAAACTATAGTTACGTGACCGGTTGACCAATCAGGTTGCCACAATCATACTTGCCACTCTACTTATTCTTAAAGGGGCGCTATCATAGACTGTATATAGAATGGACCAACAGACCCCGCTGCTCTGGACGGAGACCAGTGAAGGCCGTTAGAAGCGTTAGAGCGTTACTGCGCAGCCTCCAACTGAGAGAGACGACGTAAATGTGCTGTGAGCAACGTGTCTGAAAGTTGTAAGTCTTCTGGTAGCTGTGCCAAGAGAAATCTCAATCATTCCCAATCTTGCAGAGACGGAGAGCGTAGGAATATGTAAGGAGCTAACATAGGCACAGGTTAAATATTGCTAACTAAAATGCTAGTTAACATTAGTAATTACACTTAAACAGCTAATGTGAGACGAAACTGCCTGCGCGGTTCTCCTGTACTATACGGTAATTCCTCTATTATGCGACAGTAAGTCACGTGGTTATGACACAATTGTTAGCCTATTTTTACAAAAATGTCTGCTACGGAGCCATAACGTGAGGTACAAGGTAATGGAGCCTTTAATACATTGTCCTGTTTCTTTAGAAATAAACAATGGACAAATAAAGTCTTTAAACGCTTCAGATGTAAAGTTATTTACTGTCAAAGTGGCGCCAAAATGAATGGCAGTCAATGGAATGCTAACGGGAGGTGATGGCTTATTAGCATCAAAATGGCGCCATAGGAGGTTCGCAGTCCGAGGAGAAGCTTACCCCCTTGGGCGCTATGCAGTTTTGGCCATTTCTTCACTGTTTTCTTGCTTTTTGCTCGCAAATTTCTTTATAGAGCTCCCCCTACAGCTTCGGAATAGATTTTTGGCAGCTCTTATGTTTACTTGTGTCTGACTCGTCGCTCGGTCAGTCTGCCGTTTCCTCTTTCTGTGTTCCTCCGACAATGCTTTCCTAGCTTTCTGTTTCTTTTTTGCCGGCTCAGCCATGACGATAGTGTGAAAAACTCCATCGCTACCTTGTTAGTCGGTTCCTGAATGGGCGTATGTGTGCAGTGCCGTGAAGCAATTTGTTACATCGTGAGACCTGATATCACGCGATACTTCCTGATGCTGAGGCCGGCCGCAGTTAAGGTAAATTAAGCTAAAAAAAAACTGCATAGTTCCCCTTTAAAGTGATGGTTCGGAGTAATTTCACCCTAGGCTGCTTTGCACCTTGACCTCGAGCCAAACAACCCCCCATAAACTTTTTTCTCAATCTTTTCATATCTAGCCTTCCTCCTCTTTTGTCTCTCACCTGTTATCTCGTGTTTGGTGTTTTTTGCCCCCAAAGTCGCCTTCCAGGCAGCGCGTCAATGGTTATGTTTAGGGTTAAGGTTAGGATTAGTTGCCTGGAAGGCGACGTTGGAGGCAAAAAACACCATCGAGCTGTTATCTCTGTCTCTCTGTCTCTCAGTCTTGCACTGCCCCATTCTGCTCCCAACCCTACCTGACCCTGCACAAATCTTCTCTATCACCAAAACATGTATATTACAGGTTCATATTTAGATCAAGATGAGTGATACCACCATGCCACCGGAGCCAGAAACAACCTGATTAGTCAGACCAGTTAAGAGGAAAACTACATCTCCCACAGTTCTGTTCTCTGTCCCTCCGGTAGCCATGGGAACAGGTAGGAACTGGGATTCACTAAGCATTGATTGTTGAAAGTCTTGCGAGGATGATTTAATCAGTGAGCTTGGGAAAGGGAGGGAAAGAGGGCAGAGAAAGGTATAGACAAAGTGGGAGGCAACAGATGGTAGTGAGTGTCGATGTGCCAGGATACGTAGGCTTGTGCAAACGTATTATCATCAACACGTTTGTATATCATACGAAATATGATGTTATATTCATGTAACATTGTGAAACTACGGTACTTTTTTCGTCACCTTTCGGTGAAGATTAAGTTTAGGTACCAAAACTATAGTTACGTGACCGGTTGACCAATCAGGTTGCCACAATCATACTTGCCACTCTACTTATTCTTAAAGGGGCGCTATCATAGACTGTATATAGAATGGACCAACAGACCCCGCTGCTCTGGACGGAGACCAGTGAAGGCCGTTAGAAGCGTTAGAGCGTTACTGCGCAGCCTCCAACTGAGAGAGACGACGTAAATGTGCCGTGAGCAACGTGTCTGAAAGTTGTAAGTCTTCTGGTAGCTGTGCCAAGAGAAATCTCAATCATTCCCAATCTTGCAGAGACGGAGAGCGTAGGAATATGTAAGGAGCTAACATAGGCACAGGCTAAATATTGCTAACTAAAATGCTAGTTAACATTAGTAATTACACTTAAACAGCTAATGTGAGACGAAACTGCCTGCGCGGTTCTCCTGTACTATACGGTAATTCCTCTACTATGCGACAGTAAGTCACGTGGTTATGACACAATTGTTAGCCTATTTTTACAAAAATGTCTGCTACGGAGCCATAACGTGAGGTACAAGGTAATGGAGCCTTTAATACATTGTCCTGTTTCTTTAGAAATAAACAATGGACAAATAAAGTCTTTAAACGCTTCAGATGTAAAGTTATTTGCTGTCAAAGTGGCGCCAAAATGAATGGCAGTCAATGGAATGCTAACGGGAGGTGATGGCTTATTAGCATCAAAATGGCGCCATAGGAGGTTCGCAGTCCGAGGAGAAGCTTACCCCCTTGGGCGCTATGCAGTTTTGGCCATTTCTTCACTGTTTTCTTGCTTTTTGCTCGCAAGTTTCTTTATAGAGCTCCCCCTACAGCTTCGGAATAGATTTTTGGCAGCTCTTATGTTTACTTGTGTCTGACTCGTCGCTCGGTCAGTCTGCCGTTTCCTCTTTCTGTGTTCCTCCGACAATGCTTTCCTAGCTTTCTGTTTCTTTTTTGCCGGCTCAGCCATGACGATAGTGTGAAAAACTCCATCGCTACCTTGTTAGTCGGTTCCTGAATGGGCGTATGTGTGCAGTGCCGTGAAGCAATTTGTTACATCGTGAGACCTGATATCACGCGATACTTCCTGATGCTGAGGCCGGCCGCAGTTAAGGTAAATTAAGCTAAAAAAAAACTGCATAGTTCCCCTTTAAAGTGATGGTTCGGAGTAATTTCACCCTAGGCTGCTTTGCACCTTGACCTCGAGCCAAACAACCCCCCATAAACTTTTTTCCCTTGTTATAACGTTGGTCGAGTTAGCGTTATCAGCTGGTTAGCTTAGTGCAGGCACTAATGGATCCACGTTTGTATCTCGTAAATTACCCCGCTAATAATACCCGGAATGATACCAAACTTCTACATTAGTACAAATAGTTTCTTTACTTATAAAACGAGGCATTAGAAAGTTTGTAACTACACCAGAAGTATATTTAAATAACACTTGCCTGATGGATACTCCTGTCGGCTGCTACCGGGCTATCGTGCGAGATCCCGCGAGATCACGCACACAACATTTGTACTACTGTAGAAGTTTTGTATCATTCCGGGCTTTATTAGTGGGGTAATTTACAAGATACAAACGTGGATCCATTAGCGCCTGCACTAAGCTAACCAGCTGATAGCGCTAACTCGACCAACGTTATAACAAGGGACAAAAGCTTATGGGGGGTTGTTTGGCTCGAGGTCAAGGTGCAAAGCAGCCTAGGGTGAAATTACTCTGAACCATCACTTTAAGGCCTGCCAAGAATGTGCTTCTATAAAGTTAAAGCTACTCCTCTAGTCGCCAGTGCTCTGCAGGAGAGAAAACTGCAATGAATCAATAAAAATGGGCTTTTCCGTGGTGCTTTTTTGCCTTTGGAAGATGCATATATCTGAATAAGCTGGCATTATAACTGAACCCTCATGTGCTCTGTGTAATGAAGGGTCCTTGAGTTGGAGCGACACTGAATAACCTGCTGAGAGATGGTGATTAGTGGCATCAGAAGGTGTCTACAGAGTCCGTGTGCCACATCTATTCATTAGAGACATTAACACTAACCACTCACGCGCATACACACACACACACACACACACACACACACACACACACACACACACACACACACACACACACACACACACACACCACACACACACACACACACACACACACACACACACACACACACACACACACACACACACACACATTAACACACACACTAACACACACACTAACACACACAGAGGTAGCTGCTTATCAGAACTATTTATTAACACTGCAAGGGGAGCCCTTAAGCGCAATGACCAGGGATTAGGCTTATGCATAATGATGGTGGTGGAACTGCTGGTGTAATTATTACTAGGCATTGTGCCTCTCTGATACTGTGGATTAATTGTAGTCTTGCATGCAGTACTGTGTGTATATGCTGCATTACAGAAGCGGAAGTTTGAGCCATGCTCAGTGGGAGTCTGTGGAAATGAACTTAGCGGCAAATGTTAATTTGCAAATACTTAGCATTCGTTTTTAGCTTATTTGCTAATTTTACTGGGTGTAATTTTCAAAGACCCACATGCCACAATATGAAGATTGCTTACAGTAGTTACATCACAACAGAGGCTGTTTTTTTTCAGCCAGTAAACAATTTTTTTTTTTTTTTATTGAATATATACTTTCAGAAGCACTCTTTGATGTTGCATCCTCCATCCTTATTCCCAGCACAACCAGTAGCCTTCAGCAACTAGCTGTGCCTGTACAGGTCAGGGCAGCTTTATGTCAACGTTCTACAAATTCTACAAACTAACTTTGGGCAGTTTGTGTCTGAATAAACTAGCACATGACTTAAAAAAACAACTACTACATCAGCTATTATGTACTGTAGGTGGCCCACACAAAAGTAGTTTTCCTAGGATGTGAATACGGCTTTTCAAACATTTGTGCAGAATTTATTTTTTTCCTTTTTCAGCTATCAGAGGATGCAGAGACTGTAGCGGGAAGTAGCAGTTGAAATATTGAAGTTTTCCTTTGTTATTGGTACTCACTGTTTCATTCACAGCTTGTGATGGTTGCTGAAGAATAAATACAGAATGGTATAGGTGCAAATATAATATTTAGTGTACTCTATCATCAGGCTTAGGGAGTAATGGAATACATAGAATGGCATTATATAATTAAGACACAAACAAGATGTCATAATCAGATTACTGATACATTTAGTAAAGATGTGGATCGTTAGCGGGATTGCAATTTTTAAATAATTTACATTTTAAACTAAATAAAAAATTAATTGATATACAGTATGTGCAAACACTACAACACTTTACAAGCCTCACACAACACCACTCTGTCTTTAATGAAAGCAGAGCTAACAGTTGACAATTCCTTGTCATGTCCTCTAACGTTAGTAAAAAATTGTGTGAGTTTGAAGCTGAGAAATTTCCGCTACACAATACCAATGAATTGCCAAGTGCAGCTCCTGTATGTCAGGGAATCAAACAGCAACAGCTCTCACGAGTTTGGCAGGAGCAGAATAAACTGACCAATAAATATCAAACCTGTAACCCCTTCCAAATTAACATCACATAAAACAAGGCCTTTGTGAATGTGAAGCCAGGAGTAAAGTAACACTCTTAATCACTAAAACAATACTAAAATCTCACGTTTAACCTTGAAATGGCAAACCATTATGTTACATTCATTTGGCTAGTGCAATTGTTCATAATAATATATGTTAACTATGCAATCTAACATTTATAAAATCCCCATTTGTTTCAGTTAAAAGCCATTCGATCCAATATGCTTATTGTCCTCTGGCTGTCAGCTTGGCAACCAGTTCAGCACTGCTGCCCCTGACAGCGTTCCACAGATGAATGCCACTCCATTGTTGGGACAATAATGTGAATTGTTGAAAAGTGTTGGATAGAAGACATTTCCTTGTTAATGCCACTCACACAGAATGGTGCAATGTAGCTGCAACCTTGTCAGTGTCTTGCTGGGTGTATACTGTAGGCTTACTGCTAGAGTGCAATGTACATACTGACTATGTGTATCTACAGTCAGTTACCCAACAATTCAGACAGAGCTAGTACTGCCAGTAGCATGTTGATGTGAGGAATACAAACTTAACTTCATTTCTCTTTTTGCTGTAAAAGCTCATGGAATTGAATAAGTATGCAAAACCACTTTGCATATTAATCTACAGCAAGTCAGGCTCTGTACGTGGGAGAGATGTTGACATCTCTGATAACATAGGTTACTCTAGGGTTTGATCTAAATGCCTGACCCTGCCTAGAGGAGAGAACTGAAATATAACAGACACACACACACACACACACACACACACACAAACACACACACACACACACACACACACACACACACACATACAGTATATACACATGCATACACATGAAAGAGTGGGAGTGAACAAATCTCAGTGGATTGCCCTTGGTAACTAACTGTTGGTAAATATTCATAAGGACAGTCTCTAGACCCATGGCAACTAGAAGAAGGATGTGTAAATGTGTTTTAATGGAAGATAATGGTTATTGGAGAGCGTATTGGAGAAAGAGAACAGATGCTACGATAGAGAGACAGAAGGTGTTGGATAACAATGAAAAAACAGAACCATTGGTTTAATTAATTAATTTAATTAATTATTTTGGTAGTTTAAACACAGTTAAACAGAAGTGAAATGCTTTGGTCAAAGAGATGCACATACTTTTTTCTTTAACTAATTGGCAATTACGGTAGCTTACTAATGCATAAAGAAAACTAAGCTGCACTTTGTTCATGTGGAGATAAATAGCCGATTAGAGATGCATGAGTCAAATTATCAGAGAACATATGCAACACAACTGGATCACTGCCTTTCTGAGCTAACAGGGAATTTAATGACAGTAACATGTTGAAACAGATTCCCATGACCCATGTCTACACTTTGTACTTTACCAAAATTCGACTGGGAATATCAAACTCAAACTGTTACTTTTGTTGCGGTGAGAAAACCTCAGAAAATCACCTGCAGCAGCCCCCAGGCAATATGGAATCGAAAAGTTTCTGTTTGATTGGACAAACAAATGCCTCGTGAAAAAAATCGCCTGTGGTGAATGTGAGTCCTCAACACACACTGTACATATTTGTAAGGTCATGTGTTTTTGCCAGATGATATACCTGGTGTTTAAGGATTCTGAACACTTCTTAATTTCTTATTTCATAATTCAAATTCAGAATGTCTTTCCCTGAAGGCACACACTCTTATCTAGCAGCTGGTTATAGATGCACAATTCACAGTGCAGATCAACCCAGAAGGTAAGCTATAGGGAAATCCTGGTGAGCAGAGCAGATCATGTCCTGTCTGTGCACCACATACATATACCGTAATCCTCTGTTTGTCTTCCATGTGTTCTTTTACAGGGGTGATGTATAAAGATAACCTTCAGCTCGGCCTTCTGACATAAGTAAAAAAAAACAAAAAGAAAACAAGATGCTTAATTTACGAAACTCTGTCCACCTGTCAGGGTTAGACATTCTGAGCGTTGGATATAGTGTACTCATTTTCCTTCTGTATTGATCTCTAGCAATGAAGACACTGCACAGTATGCCTGATACCCATTACAAAGAACTCAGTAATATCTCTTACACTGATCAGAGGACTAAGTTGTTGCACAGGTGGAAATGTAAGAAAATGGAAAATGTGTTCGAACAACAATCTTCTCAGTAGTGCTGGGCATTTAAGTTGAGACTTTTATGTAAGGATTCACTTTTTGACTTTTACTTACTTTTTGCCTTGTTCACATGTCAAATAATACTTTAACGGACACAAGACACATGCATGACACAAGACAGTCCAAATGGATCAGTACTCTGCTTCTGTATCACATTTCAACTTTGGCCTTCTTGAAAAAATACTAATCACAACATCTATCTTTCCTTTAGCTAAAAATAAGTCTGTTTCTGAGGTGCTGGCCAGCTTAAGAGACTAATTAACTCAAATCCCAGGAGTACTGTAACAGCCAAATGAAATTAAGAAACAGCTCACACAACACTTTGCATTAGAACCAGTGACTTAGTATTTTTGTTGGTGTGCAATAGTCTGCATGAATATCCCTTTTTTAATCTCTTTCTTTTTCTCTAAAATACAGTACATGTACAAACATGCAAATCTCTGTCACACACACCGCAATGATTTTTCACTTTTCACGCCCTTTCCCCCTTTCCTTTAGAGACAGTAATCCCCAGCTGCAGCACTAATAGCATTAGCAGAGCATATCCAATCCCCTTAGTACCCCGACAGGGAGCACATAGCTTAGACCTACACTGAGAGAGGCACTCTGGGGGACTACACTACCCATACTGCCTTAGGAAATCCATGCATGTTACTCAGCTCATTATTGATTAAAGTGAAGTAAAACAAAGACTAAATATATAGTAGAAAGCCGTTCAGTGTCAATATTGTCACAGAGACAGTGAGACACAGTTACTGCAGAGTGCTTTTCAGTGGTTGGTTGGTTGGGAGTACTGTGGGAAAAAGCTGTGCATAAGTGCAACAGGAAGAGACTTGTAGAGAATATGAAAGACCACGACAACTGGTACAGAAGTCATGAGCGAAAGCTGCCCTTTGTAGAGTGTCAACCTGCAGAAAATTACCCAACAGTGCTGGGAATAACAACATCACTGCATTGATTTCTCATTGATAGACCATAGAGTATTCTACCTAAGCGATTTGTGCTGCATCATGGCTCATTTAGACTATTCATTAGTGAAATACCCGTGCTAGTATAGAAATATAATATCCTAAATATAATAAAAAATCCTGTTATTTATATATTGCTTTTTTTTTTCATTAACTGTAATGTTTGCTTATTTGTAGCTTGTAGGACGAGTGTGTTGTATAAGGATCCACATGTGAAAAATAACTCTGTAACACTAATTTAACCTAATAAACTCTTCTTTATTTCACCAGCACGTTCCTGAGCGTATTTGCAAATTTCTAACTTACAATGACTCTAAGAAAGTTGATATACTTCTGCCAATCACTATGTGCTACTTTTGGTGTGAACATGCATGCGTGACCAAACAAAACACATTCAGCAAAATAATAAGCATGGTCATGTGTCTTGGATGAGTAAACAACATGAAACGATGTTAACATGATTATTTCAGATTAGAATTCACCAAAGCCTCCTGGTGTGTTTGGATTTTTCTGCATGTTTCCTGAATTATTCATCTACATACAGAGCTGGCAAGCATTTGTATGTAAATGTGTTTGCGTGTGCCTAAATGCATGTTGTATGTTTCTGCAAAGCTAAGGAGAAAGAAAACATTGATGGGTGGATGGATGGATGGATGGATGGATGGATGGATGGATGAATGGATAGATAGATAGATAGATAGATAGATAGATAGATAGATAGATAGATAGATAGATAGATAGATAGATAGACAGATAAATAGATAGATAGATGGATTATTTGTGCAGTCATCTCTGAATGGTCTATTTAGCATTACAGTGCAAACAAACCATATTCTCAAACACAGCCTTCTAAGGCAGGGCAACACCAAGCCAACCAGCAGAGGACTTATCTTCCTTCCTCCCAGCGACACAGCCCCCATTAGCCAGCCTGCCAACCACACCGCTTCTTGACTCCATCTCCATCTCTCAGCCGTTACCCATTGCTCACAGTGAGTCATTGACTTAAAAACAGGCTGCAGTCTGCCACAGCATCAGCTTAAAAGTAATCATTCTGCTATGTAGAGTCAATATTGCTTTTTGTTTTTCTCTTGTTCTATGTGTGTGAGACAGAGAGAAAACAATGTAGACACAAGAAGGAAAGAGGATGATACAAAGAAATGAACAGGAAAAGAAGAAGAAAAAATTAGAAGCAGGTGTGTGTCAGGCCTAAAAATGAGCTGTAACTTAATGAGTCTAGATGAAAGCTGACTGTCTGAGCTAACTCAATTCTTTGCTCTGCTAGTCACAGTTCTTAGTTTAATAATGTTTGCTTCAGACTACTGATGCTGCGGCCAATGCTGGATTGCCTTTTTTTGGTCATATGTTTTCCTGTGTGCGACGACCCTCTTCACCGCTTGCATTCGTAGAATGTTGAACTTGGCTTAGGCCACACACGGGATGACAGCATCCACACTGTGCAGCAGACCTCCGTTTAAGATGTGTTTACAGTGCTTAAAACACTGGCATGTCTCTATCCCTGCTTGTATAAACATGGAATGTGTTTGACCATGTGCACACTTGTATGTGTATGCAGTGTTTACACAGAACCGATATAATCAGAAATAAAGAAATGCAACCAGAGAAGGAGGTAAAGGCCACAAAACAGTATGTGAGGTTGTGGTTAAATACAGAACGGGAATGAATCAATGCAAGCGCAAGGATGTTCCAGGGAGGTCTTTGTAAAGGTTATCATAGCTTTTGAGGGCCAAGGTGTAGTGTGTACACAGAGGTGAGGAGGAGGCATGATTCTTGCTCAGGAATGTTGTAAAGCTGTTTGTAGAGACAGCAGTCCAATGAAAAGGCTTAGGTGCTGGAGCGCTGCCAATGCAGTGATGGGAAAAATGAAGAAAAGAGAGAAAACGGTAATATGGGAATGAAAGAAAAGAATGGGATCCATAAAGAGAAATCTCAGGCATGTTGTCCATTGAGGAGAGTTTTACACTCTTCATAGGAATGCAGTCTCAGGTTTAATGAAATCTGGGAAGCTCTCTTTAGAATTAAATCAAAGCCCATTCTACCCTACTGCACAATTTCTACCATTTCCATCTACACTGCAGAATACATTCATCCTTGTTGCCCCTGCCAGTCAGAAGGACAGGAATAAAAAAAGGCCAATAAAACTGTGAGAAGACAGTATCCAAATACACTCCAAAATATCACATTAGACACACCAATAAAACAAAATGGTCTAATAAGAATTATTTCTCAGCTATTTAACCTTTATGTCATTGGCAAATAAAGATCAATTTATAGTGACTCAGTTGATATTCAAAGGTCTGAGGTTTAAATAGAAACATGTCTCAGGAAATGTGGGCTGTTCCCTACACAGCTATATGTCATAGAAGTTAATTCAGGAGTCAGAAGGAAGGTGTAATACAGTATAATCACAATGGTTGTGACAGGGTTAAGCTAATTTGACAGCAGATTGGGGCTGTCAGCATTAACGCATTAATCGCGATGCGATTAAGGGTCGAGCATAATGCGTTAATTTTTTTTAATCGTATTAATCACATGCCACCATTTATTAATTTATTTTCACTTCACTCGGCTTTGCGTCGTGACTAACAGGCTACTATTTTGCCGTACTTCCTCGTAACACATCCTGCTGCTGCAGGAATAGCAACGCGGATTCCAGTGCCACTGATATGCCTGCACTTCTCTCTGATGCTCTGAAAACGGATGTTACAGGAAACAGAAACATCGCTGCACGTGATGCTAGTTAACACTATACTCGACAGCAGCTAACGTTAGCCTACCGCTAGCTAGTAGCTGGATTAAACACAGTTACAATGCTGACAGCTAACGCTAAACGGTGAAAAGTGTGTCTGTATTTCACTGTAGACGATTCCGACACCAGATGTAACAATCTGCAGCTGCTGTTGTCGGAAAAACACAGACGGTGCGTTCAATGAAACTGGTAATTTACAGCCTTGTAGTGCATTCAAAGTTGTTGTTAAATTCAAATGTGTGACTAGATTAAATATATAATAAACAAATACAAATCTTAAAATGAAGTTCATAAAGTCACTTTCTTTGCATTCATTTGATTCCCAATCAAGATACACTGGTAAGAATGGCTTTCCATTGTTAATATGTACTTAAAAACAGTTCTGAAATGCAAAATAATACAATTTTAATCATGTGATAAAACATGCGATTAATCGCGATTAACTATAGAAATTCAACGATTAATCGCGATTAAGAAAATATAATCGTTTGACAGCCCTACAGCAGATATGAAAGAGTAATTGTCATTCATGTCCCTTAAATGCATGTTACTAATTAAGCTTCTTCCCCAGAGTCTTTGTGCTTCCTCGTCTCGCAGGTTTCCCATGGATCGCGGTGGCACCTGGATCGTGGTTGCGCCTGCTGCCGTGGTCCTGCTTGACACCAACTGCTACTATTATCATTATTAGTTATATTTATATTATTATTACTGCTTTTATTACTGATACTGCTGTAATTATTATAATTATTATATTATTATTATTATAATTATTATTCGACATATTTATATTATTATTATTATTATTATTATTATATTTGTTAGTATTATTGTTGTTTTTGCTGCGCATCTCTCTCTCCTTAATTTCTATGTATCATTTTGTCAGATGGACTGTTTATACTGTAATTTCATTATGCTGATCTGGTCTGTACACACAACTCTATTGCATGTCTGTCTGTCCTGAGAGTAGGATCCCTCCTCAGTTGCACTCTCTAAGGTTTCTACCATTTCTTTTGGCATAGTTTTTCCTTATCCAATGCGAGGGTCAAAGGACATATGGTGTCCTATGCTGTACAGATTGTAAAGCCCTCTGAGGCAAATCTGTGATATTGGGCTATAATACAATTGAATTGAATGAAATCTACAGCCACACTAGTGGATTTTTGAGGCTGCAACTGGCACAGCTTTGAGCTAATTGATAAAATTGCATAGTGAATAATAATATGTTGATGTTAAGCAGGTATAATGTTTACAACGTTAGAATCTTAGTTTAACATGCTAACATTTGCCATTTACAGGTAATAGACATAAATCAAAGTGCTGGACAAATTCATAATTTGACTTCATGGGTGGCACTGGATAAAAGGTTAAGGGATCACCAAAGTTATTACAATTCATCCTAAAGAAGGAAGAATGTGTGTACTAAATTTCAGGACAATACATTCAACAGTGATTGAGATATTTCACTCAAACCACAAGCCAACCTCATCATGGCACTAGAAGAAAGGTCAGAGGAACTTCAAGTGATTAGGATTCATCCTCTGGGGACCACAAATATCTGTACCAAAATTCATGGCAATCCAAATAAGTAAACCTGCTGGTTGTGCTAAAGGGAAAAGGAAGAGCACCAACGTCAGAAGGGTTCATCCTCTGAGCACCATGGATGTCAAACTTTTACGACAATCCATCCTAGTGTAGTTGTTATTGATATTCTGGACCTCTGGACCAGGGTGGTGGATCAACCAACACTGCCATCTCAAAAGCCATGCTGCTAGCTGAAAATGTGAAAATATAAGTATTTAAAGCACAGTGTGACTTTTATGAAAAGACAAGGGAGTGCTTTGAATAAAGAAGCAAATGAGGAACTGCTGCAAGAGAGGAGAGAGCAGAAAACCTATGTAGGTTCATTTTAGATTTATCTCCATCTGAGAAAAAATCCAATTTAGATCCAGCCCTACTTGACCACATATACTTGCAGCCTCCCCTTCACAGCACAACGTAACTCAAGGACAGTGAGTCAGCCAACCAATATGAGCCTAATCTAATCCTTGGTGCTGAAACCTGAGCCGCCATGAGACAAGCAGAGAGCTGTGATGTCACAGGGCGAGACCTCCGCCTCATCTACCTGCTGAGAGAGGCGATGCGAGAGGGAGCAGGAGTGGAAACAGGATATGGGAGATGGGAGAGACTGCTTCCCCTGTTCTAACACTGATGTTTATTGGTGTTTTTTTCCCTCGTCTGTGTGCAGCAGAGCACAACGTTGAAACATTAGTATCATGCCACTCATAATCACCACCTGGGGAGGAGTGAGTGAGTGAGGAGAAGAAGGCAGAGCTACTGACCAATGAGGAAGAAAGGAGAAAGCATAGCTGGAGAAATGAGGATGAGGAAACACTGGTTTGCGTACTTGGACAGACATGAAGGCCGCCACCACATGAACAAACACAGATAAACATACAAGCGTGCTGAAATTATAAACTGTATTTGACTTCTTGCAGTATTTATGCTACAGATGTCACCATGTGAGAAAACAACAGGATAACCCTTCTTGACCACAGGACAAACATTTAAAGTCTTAGTGGCTAGTCCTGTGAGCACCTCCAAACACGATCTCTCCTTGTTTTCTCTCTTTATTTTCTTAAAACCAAGCAGACTGAGACAAATTCCTGTGGGTGTGTTATTTAGGAGAACTGTTTGCCCACTTTGACAATGGCTGGCAAAGCGAGTCCTGTCCTTTGGTGCCAACACAAACAAGTCAGGAAGTCAAAGACCCCACAGGGGAAAATTCATAATTCTCCCCCTCTGACACTGAGACATGATATAGAGAGATATTTAGAATTTGACAGGGGTTATTTAGATTACTTTTTGTCAACTCAGTTAACTCTACTTTTGTGTCAAATCTTACTTCATCATCTCACTTTTTATCTCGCCAAACGTACAGTGAAAAACATCCAAATGATGTCACTACTCAATGCATTGTTTTCCTCCATGCGCCTTTTTGCGCCTTGAGTGTTGAGACAGATTTCAGTGACGTTCTCCGTGGTGTTACGAGATTTCCCAGTCCCCTGACACTGTGTGACACCAATTAGGAGGCTGCGGATATGACAAAGCCAGTGGTCCAAATGCTGTAACTGACAAAATAAACCTCTCAAGCTGCGTTTCTGTGTCTGATATTATAGTGAGATGGGAGGAAGCAAAACGGAGACAAGTCAAGAGAATTACATTGATGAAAAGGGGGGAGGGAGGAAAACAAGAGAAACCCTCACAGGAAGTTAAAAGGGAACAAAAAAGAGAAAGAGGGGGAAAGAACGGCTGATGTCAGTGTTGCAAAGAGACGTTTTCTGTCATCAGCCCACGCTTGACTGTCAACTGACAGAGCTGCAGATTCAGGCCTCACAGAAAAGGAGTGACAAGAAAGCTGATGTGCTGTTAAGAGTACTTGGAAATCTGGGCTACAAAGAGTACTCCCTCCCTTGCTGTTTAGCAATGTACAGTATTTTACAATCACTAGCGAGGTTTTACAAAGCGCTCAGTGTCTCTTCTAAAGTAAATAAACTATTACAATGTGTTTTACATAATACGACATGTTTTACAGCTCCCAGGTTCCCCCACAGCAGCTGTATGATGTCATCAAGTCAAGACACAGAACAGGAGGGCCATTATTTCCTGTGCAGTGTGGTAATGTTCACATCTGTAAAAACCTGGGGATGTCAGTAATGAAACAAGAGAAGAAAAGGCCTTAAAGTGTGTGTGTGTGTGTGTGTGTGTGTGTGTGTGTGTGTGTGTGTGTGTGTGTGTGTGTGTGTGCACTTTGAAAACAACTCTTGTAAATAAAACGTACAACTGCCACCTGCCGAAATGAATGGTAGCGATTCACGTGAACTGGCAAATCACACACAGATGTTGCAGTTCCGAGCACACCCGTGTGTCACACAGCTGCCAGTTTAATGCAGGAAACAAGTTCCATAGTTTGTGAAAAATCCAGAAAGACATCCATACACTAACCATGCATTATGCAGAGCAGCATTAAAGCAGAGATTTTGTACGAGTTTCACAATGTAAAGCGTCTGTATATAGCCACGGCTTGACATTAGTTGTGCTTGACTGACCCTGAGTGCTGGCTATCAGAGGCTGAAGTGAAAACATGGCAGGGTTAGATATTAGACCCCTACTGAGGCCAAGAAGTCTTAGCTCCGCAACGTGTCCAGTGACTAGCGTAGAGATTAGCTGACAGTTAGCTGACCTGACGGGGGTTTTGAAGTTATATGTCCCAGTAGGCAACAGAGGCAATCATATCAGTAACGCTGAGAAAGCCTGACACAGCATACACCACCAGCGTGTGTAAAACAAGCCTCTGGAGCTGCCGTGACTGAAAATGAAATAGATTCGCAGCAGAGCAAAGAATACTAAAAGACATGTAGGAGTCACAGGGGCACAGGGTTTAGACTGAGGGGGAATGAAGGTCCTAGACCACCTATATGACTTGACATAGTAGAACATGGGGGGGTCCTGGGTATTTAATTACATTTTCTGTCACAATTACTGCCCTGACATAACTTGGTTTCATCACCTTGTCAGTTTCCATCAGGGCTCCAAAGTAGTTTTTTTATTCCCCCAAAAGATTTCAAACATGTCAAGTGCACAGAGCTGCAGTTTTGACATGCTGCCTGTACATGATCTACTGTAGGCAAACACAATATTTCTAGTTATCCTCTTTCATAATGATTGGGGTACAAATACTCTGAAATGCTGTAAATGTAAGATACAGTAACGTCCCTCAATAAGCAGCCGGTGAGACGTTATAGCCAGTTTACTGTAGGTTTTATTACTGACTTGAATACAGGTTACTGTGGGCTCTTCTCTCCACCCCCCTTCACTTCCTCTAGGACATAACAACAGCCCCCCCCCCCCACCCCCCTAGCTCTCAGCCAACTACAGGTGTACAATCTCCCGCGGCTCACTCTCATAGGAAGATGACATGTAGACAGGGTTCACAGCATCTAACTCACGTTTACTTCACTGACAGGCGGAAATCTCACTGTTTAACTCAACATCTCTAATCTGGCCCCAACTACTGTATATAAACCGTGATACTCTTAACATTTTAACATTAACATGAAGACATTAACCTGGAGAATTAACACAGTTCGTTACAATACAGTAGTTTTGTAGTCGAGCATTTGGAGTTGGGACTCTATAAACCACAAACTGCTATTTTGAATAAAGAAATATCCTAAAATCGTTGCTTTATGTCAAAGTCCAACAATTACTTCCTTTGTTAGGGTTGAGTTTTATTTTCTTTCAGCAGGAGCCAGGAGGAAAGAGAAAGGGAGGCTTAATTTGACAGTCTCTGACACAGATAAAACAGCATGAGCCAAACTGTTTCTCTTACTGAAGTGAAACTGTAAATTGGCCAAAAAAAAGCAATAGCTAGATGTATATTTCCACAACTAATGATGATGTTTCACTTGGACAGAATGATAGCGCACATGAAAACAAGGATAGTTTTGGGGCATTTTTAGATCAGTTTGCATAACCGGTCTGGGCTGTGACCCCAAAAAAAGGGACGAGAGCAGGTGAAGCCTCCAATCTCTCAGCCCTGTCTGAGCATGCCAGCTTGACTGCTGCTCAAACACTGGATGAATTATTGAAACACCCTCTGACGCAAGTCTATGAGCATTAAGAGTGAGTAACAGGTTGTAACAATCAAAGGTGAGAAAAACCTAAAAAAAAATAAAAACAAAGAATTCACAACAGCGCACAGGAGACAGGTCATGTAGAGAGCACATAGAGCTTGAGGACTTTATGCTGAACTTAAACTTCTAGATGTTACCTTAACACTACGTAGTTTAAATATGCAGTCTCTCACTTTCTCTGCCACCATCTCATGTGATGCACACTAAAACACTCATAAGACCACGCTCTACATCTGCTTTGATCCAATTAACTCACTGTCAAATGTGAACCACTTTGATAATTAGTGCAGAGTTGTAGTGATAAAGCTGCAAGTGTGTCACCTTCCAGAACTGGGACACGTTAAACTACAGGGGCTAATGGGAACACTCACTGTCAGCATGAGCAACACACTCACTCACATGTGTTAACATGACAATCTAGTTAAAATAATAACTATATATTGTTGTCAGGCCAAATTATTTATTATTGGTTTATCAGCAGTTGTTTTTTTAGGTCACTCATTTAGGTTGTTTCTCTCTCTCTCTCTTTCTCTCTCTCTCTCTCTCTCTCTCTCTCTCTCTCTCTCTCTCTCTCTCTCTCTCTCTCTCTCTCTCTCTCTCTCTCTTTCTGTGTGTGTGTGTGTGTGTGTGTGTGTGTGTGTGTGTGTGCCCGTGTATTACTCATGTTGTGAGTACATAAATCCCTTACACAGTCACATTGTGGGGACATTCCTTTTGGGGACTAAATGCAAGTCCCCATAACGTAAATCATTAAATTTTAGGGGGAAGACTTGGTTTAAGTTCTGTGTGTGTGTGTGTGTGTGTGTGTGCACGCGCGCACGTGTGTGTGTGTGTGTGTGTGTGTGTGTGTGTGTGTGTGTGTGTGTGTGTGTGTGTGTGTGTGTGTGTGTGTGTGATCAGGGTACATTTGGGACAAATTGCTTATCTAAGGAGGAGAGGGAGGAATGATCACAAGTGAAACTAGCAGATACAGTCCATCACCTTTTCATTTCTTCATTTCACACGCACACAGTGATGAGGCCACTGTGACATACTGATTGGCACAGCTCCACCCTCGACTAACTAGTTCATCACAAGCTCTGTCATCTATTTCTTTTCTGCCTCACTGGTCCTCATTCTGGTTCTCCTTTTTTTCTGACTTCATTTCCATTTAACAGTGCATAATAATTTAACAATTAGGATTGCATTGTCCCCCATTAATCCATCAGATTGTATCTTAACTTCCATTTATTATTTTAGTTCATTTGATCTAACTTTAAGGTTTTTTATTTATGTTGTTGTTGTTGCTACTTAATTTTATCAACGTCATTTCCCACAAACATAAGACAGGACACTTGTGGAGTTTAGCCTGGTATCAGATCTTTGGGCTAATACTGCTCTCTGCTGGATTACATTTGAATCACAAGATGTCTGTCAGGGCTAGTACATTAAATGTAATGCAATAAATGCTATTTACGATTTATATACAATTCACATAAATTTCCTTCTTTGGTGGGTCTCACTTGTATGAGGATTGTAATTTGCATAGTTGTGTGGACTCTTTTATGGGCTACTTTTATACCCGTCTCACAACTCCATGAACACATACACACATAGGTGGTAGGAGATTACTATGGTTTTCAGTAACTGCAATCACATTTAAATTCACTAGTACACTTTAGTTTAGTGCAGTGGTTTCCAACCTCACTGTTGGGACCACTACAGGACAGGTCTGAGTGCTTGTGACATTAGTAAGCAACAAAAACATTTCTGCTACCTACACAAAGGTTTTCAGGTGTTTATCTAGTCTTTTTTTTCTTTTCTTCTAATTTACTGACTTATTTAGTTATTCAGAGCTCTGAATATATATTTTTTTAAATTAAAAAACAAAAACAAAATCCCTTTGGTTGAACTGGTCACAAGTGGTAAACATCAAAATGAGGATGATGGTGATGAGGTCACATTGGTTAAGTGCAGAGTGTTGTAGTTGTAGCTTGTAACCCTAAATCTTAAGAATGGCTCAAACCAACACACACACACACACACACACACACACACACACACACACACACACACACACACACACACACACACACAATATGGCCCTTCCACCAATAGAGATATGAAGAAATGTGGCACTAATGGGCATTAGAGGAGATGATATTGGCCAGTATCCAGACTCCCTCTGCAGGGCTAGAAATTCATAAAGGTTATATGAAGTCTATAAAAAATGTAAGAGAAAAACATTGTTTGGTGACTGGGAGGTTCAAATCCTGAGCTCCTTGTGTTTTTCTCCTCCACTTCCATCATTTACTAAGTACTGCTTTACTATCAGTCACTAGGGTTAGGGTAAGCTGTATGCTGTAAATATGCATTCAGTATGTCATCATATTTGACCTATAATTTCACAAAAGGCGAGTACTTTCACTTTCTTTCTGTAACATATTTTTATAGAAATAAAAGGTTCAGATGCATACAAAATAAAAACAGTTGTGTACTTTTACTTTCAAAGACAAACACATAGTCCACAGGTCATTCACTGTGAATTGTTCAAACCAGAGAAACCTCCAGAAGGCTGGCCACATAAAGACAACCATTAGTAATGAGGAATGGTCATGTGTGAAATAAAAAAAACAATAACCTTTTCGTAGCACTTGCTGTGAAGACGCTGATATTTTGTCTATGTGGTCTGCCACCAGAGGGCACTCTCATTATATATAATGGAAATTAAAAACACTTTCACAGTACTAAATAAAAAAATATTAAGGGGAATATTGGACATATGATAAGATTATTTAATAATCTTCTCTTCCCTGTCCCAGACAGGACAAATGTGCTGAACTGTTATGAACAAAGTGAGACAAGACAAGAGAAGGCAAACTTTATTTACATATAACTAAGTATTTACAGAAAACAAAGAAAAGGGTCATTCGTATTTAAAATTGAACGTGAAAATAAAAGCAACGTGAATATCACAACACAAGTAGTAATGTTTTACATCTGTGCCCTAAATCAACCTAATCTTAAGGCACGTCTCATGTAAACTATGCTGCCTGTCTGAACCACAGAAATCCTTCTGACTTGAATTGATGGAAGACACAGGAGAGCACTGCTTGGAATTTCCTGTGGTTAAAATTGGACGGACATTTGTTTTGTGTAGTCTGGAGCATGGCCAGGTTTTTTTCTTATTTAATGATTCACAGATGATCACACATGCTTTATAAATCATATAAACCAAAGGAAACTTTAACACTTTAACATAAGCTTACCAAAGACAGTATTAAAATTACTTGACTTGACTGGTAACACTTTACTTGAAGGTATCGACATAATTGTGACATGACGCTGTCATAATTATGACATGACACTGTCATGAACATGTCATAAACGTTATAAACAAGTCATAAAAGTTTATGACTTCTGTCAAGTGTCATTCGGTTTTTGTCATGACAAGTCGACATTGTTTGGGTTGTCTTGATTATGACAACTTGACATTAATCAAAATGACATTACCAGAAGTTGTCTTGGTCATGACAAGTTGACATTAAATTTGTTTGGGATGTCTTTGTAATGACAACTTGACATTAACCAGGATGACATTATCAGAAGATGTATTTGTCATGACAACTTGACATTAAATTTCTTTGGAGTGTCTTTATTAAGACAACTTGACATTAAACAGGATGACATTTTGTCAAGTTGTCATGACAAAGACATCTCATGGTAATGTCATCCTGGTTATTGTCAAGCTGTCATTACAAAGACATCCCAAACAAATTTAATGTCAATTTAATGTTATTTTTTTTCCCAAGATATTTGAGTTTTGATTTGTGTTGTATTTAGTACATTTATTCGGTTAATGTTAATTAAGATTACATTTCTTTTGGAATAAGTGTTTAGTTGTTTTTTTTTTTTTTTGTTATTTGTAGTTTATGTATTAGTGTTATTGTTAGTCTTCCCCTGGGTGTCAAACCTGGTCTGATCAGCCAGTATATAAGTCCCCTTTGTTTCTCTTATAGGAGGTCAGTTGTATTTTTGAGTTTGTTATGTTCAGAGCTTAAGTTCGGTCTGTTTGTTTGACCTATTTTAAGGGCCCAAACTTTATCTCTATTTTGTTGTAATGATTTTGTGGGTAAAATAAAAAACCCTTTTTTGAAATCCTCTTGTGACTCCTCTTGCCTAACTGCTTGGTCCCTGACATCCAAATGCACTTTCTCTTACCTATAGACAGACAAAACACTGGAATATCTAGTAAGTGTTTGTGGAGCGAACAGTTTATCATACTTTTATTTTTAGACCTGCTCTTAGTTTCATTTTTGCTGCACATTTCACTCTATGCATTTGAATGATATCACTGGTCTTTTCATTGCTAAAGATTAATGTGCTGCCCAAATGTCATTTGATGCAGATGACATAATGCTGCAATGCAAAAGCTCTTTACTAATTATATCCAGGACCAGTTTTTCAAGCCAAAATAGCTCCCATTTACCCTATAAAACATATTTCCTGCCCAGTGAAATATAGTTTGTTGTAGTCACAATGTTAATTGATGTATGTGCCCATACTATTAACAAACTATTTTCAAAATCTTTAATCTGAATGGGTGAATGACACTTCATTTTTTTTTTTTTAAGGCAAGCTTATTGCATTCAACGAAAAAGAAAAGGTGCCCCTGCAGCAGATTCAAATATTTCTTTCAAAGCCTTGATAGAGCAACTAGCAATTTAAGCACTTTGAGCTTATGCTTTAAGAAGTTCACAACATGTATGCAGAAAGACAGCAACAAGTTGTTTGGTAACAACTTTCTGACTCAAGAGGTATGGCAGCAGTGCTACCCAAAAATGAATCACAATGCTGCATACATGTAGAGTACATGACAATGAAGAAAATGTGCTGATTTGAAACTAATCTAAGATTTAATTTAAGACGAGTGAGGCCAACACAGGAACTAAATGTGTTTGTGTTGACTGAAATAAATAAGGAACCTGGAAAGTGCCCGTGGAAAGTAACGAGGACGGAAATTAATTGCTAGTTTACGAGAAATAGAGTGATTGAGTCATTAGTTTATTTTCTTATCTTAACTTGCGGACACTATCATCATCAAACAGAGAATTTCCAAATAGAGACAAAAGGAAGCTTGATGGTGTTTTAAGCCCCCAATGTTGGCTTCAAGGCTGCGCTGCGACTGTCGACTTCAAGGCACCTAACCCTAATCTTAACCTAACCTAAACCTTGCCTAATCCTAGTGCATTCCAGGCAGCGCTGCCTGGAAGACGACGTTGGGGGCTTAAAACACCAAACGCCCAAAAAGAAGCAGTATAAAACACTTTAAATTTAAAGAAGTTGTCAGATTAAAAATCAATTGCTACTGGAGGGAACACTGCATTAACACTGCTCAAATAATTTCTAACTAATAATTTCTTTACATTTTACAATGTTCTACATTTCCCTGAAGAAGGAAGATTCTAGTAAGCAGAGGAAAGAAAAGAAATATTGGAAGAAAAACAGAAGTGAAGCCCGAAATGGCTGCTTGGATAGCTAGCCTCAAGAAAAAATAATGCTACCAGGAAATGTTTTTGAAAAGTCTTGTGGCTTTTGTCTGTTTTACCTGCAACAACCACATTTTATTTTTGTGCTTTTGTTTGCAGTACAGTTTTTCTTTCTTTTGAAACCAAGAGATCATAATCAGCTCTTGGAAGATTGTAAGTACAACTATGAAATAAAGTTTTGAAAGGGATCAATAATTCTCTTATTCATTATTCCATTTCACAATTTACCTGCTAATTGCTGTTGGTACACATATAGCACATACTGTAAACTATAAACTAAGCCTATTCTGTATAGCAATATAAAAGGGTTTGCATCAAAACGCTTTCCTCAGAGCAAATTAAGACTTGCAGCTTAACTTACATTGTAACTTACTTTAGACCAACATTTTAGAAGGTGTTGGAACACTGTAAGTGGAGGAGGCTTCATGACGAAATCAGTTAGCAGCCAGACAGCTCCATCCTGCACCAGCTCATTCTGTTTAAAAACGATAGATATTGACTTATCTGCTGGTTGATTTATGCGTTGCACTCTTGCAATGCCACAATCACTGAACGCAATAGAAATATGTTTCTACTTGTTGCTATGCCACTGCTGTTAGAACCCTTGCTTATCTGCATTTTAATCCTGAAAACTTGTAATTATGCATGATTTCTTTCATTGTAATTGGATAAAATACATCATTAAATACAAATCTGACATAGAGAATACATGAAACCATGATCTTTTTTTTCTAAAATAAATGCAAAAGATTGAAATAACTGTTGGAACATTAGATCACAGGTTAAATTTGCTTGAAGTGAGTAAAAATGTTTATCAGACATTTAACACAAGCGCCAGCCAATCAACTGGAGTGCCAGGTAGCCAGGCAAAGCGTGGGTGGGCAGTTTTACTAATTACTTAATAGGTAACCTATCAAGTCTGCTAGGAAGTTTTCTTTGGTTTGTATTATCATATATGCAAATGACACTCAAGGTGTGTGTTTTCTCAGCCATATATAAGAGGCACCAGAACCGTCAGACAGCAGTGTTTATTGTTTCCAGTGTACAGATACTGTCGTAGCTGCACCTGCTAATGGCCACACTCAATACTCAGGCTACCAGCAACTACAGCTTGGTAAGTCTTATACTAACACATACAGTATTGATGTTGTGCTGAATGGGTTAGGCTCTGAACCTAAAATGTCTTCCTATTGAATCTGTTGTTGAAAATTGTCACAATTCCAAGTCATAGAACTCTGTTTCTATTATTATTCATGTTTGTTTAATTTTCTCTCCTGTCCCTCTTACTTCCCTTCCATGCCCCTCTTTATTCCTCTATCCTTCCTTCTCTATTTTGTCCTCTTCTGTTCTGTCCGCCCCTCCCCTCTTCTCTCCAGGTGCCACCTTGTACAAACATCCCTGACATGCTCCTGCGGTACTACCTGTCACCGTCTTATGGCATTGAGTTCTGCATTGGTTTTCCTGGCAACTTTGTGGTTGTACTTGGTTACATATTTTGCTTGCAGCAGTGGCAGAGCTGCAACATTTACCTCTTCAGCCTGGCAGTCTCCGACCTAATTTTCCTCTGCACGCTGCCACGTCTCGCGTACCTCTATGCAAACAACCAATCAGAGACCAGTCCCCATGCTTGCATTATCAACCGCTATGTACTCCATGTAAATCTTTACTCTTCCATCCTGTTTATGGTTTTGCTAAGCATGGACCGCTTCCTGCTCATAAGATATCCAACACGGAACCATTACCTGCTGAGACCACGATCAGCCTTGATCATAACAGGGCTGAGCTGGCTAGCTGTCAATGTGGAAATTGCTCCAATGATATCACTGATGATCGATGACCTCCAGGGTGGAAACTGGAGTCGCTGCAGGGATTTTGCCAGCTTGGAAGGAAACATCAATACATTGGGCTACAGCCTGGGACTAACCCTGATTGGTTACCTTCTCCCTGTGCTTGGACTTTGTTTTTTCTCCTACCAAATTGCACATCTGCTCCGTGTCCAGGAAAGGGCTGTCCAGAACAGGACAACATCATACAAGCGGCCTTTGAGGGTTGTTGTAATGGCTGCAGTACTTTTTCTAGTTCTCTACACTCCATTCCATGTGCTGAGAAATGTCAGAATAGCATCTAATGAGGCCTGGGCAGGGCTTTGTACAAAGATGTACATACAGGGCCTGTACATCCTGACCCGACCGTGGGCCTATTTGCACAGTGTCGTCGGCCCTGTCTTCTACTTCCTCATGGGTGACAAGTTCAGAGAGCTCCTATTCGCCAAGCTCAGAAAGCTGGGCAGAAAAACAGAGCAGCAAAGAGGGCCAGACTGAAAACATTCAACACATATCCCTATGAGACATACATCAACATAGTGCAACCAAACACGTGGACCACCTCTATCTTTACATGTATTTTCTTAGATTAATAATTGACTTTATTTCTGTTGTGTTTTAATTACCTCAACCCATGGAGGTTATGGCTTTGCCAAAGAAAAACACATTTAATTTTGGAGTGGATCTGAATCACGGGGCATTTGTGCTGCATTTATGTGGTGTCGGAATAATTTTCCGTAGTGACCATTTCCACGTATATTACATCGCATCCAAATAAGTATCACAATATTAAAGTAACTATGTACATATGTGCATATCTTGCACTGTACTGTGGTGATGTTCCACTTTTCTGCTTTAAATGCAAAATACTGCTGACATTTTCACCCAGTAAAAGACGTTTTTTACTACTAACGTTAAAGACAGTGATAATGAAGCTGTAGCTCTGGTTTCACTCGAGAACAGAATGGTGTTGTGTGAGGTTTGTGAAGTGTTCTAATGTGTCCGCATGTGTATATCGTTCTTTATTTTAAGATATAATTCTGCTAATAATCCCCATTTTTACTAAATGTATCGGTAATATGATTGTGTCTTTTTTGTTTGTAACTTTAACAAAATAGAGTTACTTTCCCATGTAGTCTATTCTCCCCAAGCCTGATTATATGTGATAGAAGATATGTCTAGATATCCATTAAGTGGTACTGATGCAAAGTTCACTTTCATGTTTACAAAGTAAAGTAACATAAAATAACTGATAAACATAATTAAAGATTTATAAACAATTATAACATAATAATTTAGTTAAAGGCCAGAGCCTATTTTTATATTAATTAATTTAAGCATGAGTATGTATGTGCAGAATGGTTGCTGTTTATATTCGTATCTGTATTTGTTGAAAAAGCATAATTATTTGTAGTCAGATGAAACTGGAGGTGGATGGTTTGTCATTTGTACTACTATTTTTGGGATGTCAGTGCATTACAGTCTGCCTTTTACTGTATTACTTTTAAATGTAATAAAATATGACTTAACTGAACTAATAATTAATGGCTGCTACTTCTATTTTCTATTGGGAGGTTAATTACTTGTGAGAAAATAAAAAAAATTATTGGGAGATGAATTGAAGCATTTCTTTTTTCATCTTTAAATATTAATTATCTTTTAAATAAAAGGGTGATCAGGGTGTTTTGTGTTTTTTGACAGAAGACTAAAAGTTTAATGCAAAGCTGATCAGAAGCCACCTCTTACTATTTGGATGTATGGGCTTTTAATCAGCACCATAATTTAATCATATTTTAGATAGATTTCAAATAAAAAGTGTTGAATTTCAATTCCATTACAGTACAAGCAATACCAAACTGTAAAAATGAGCAGTGTCCTAATGGTTTATGATGTAAAATCTTTCCATCCCCATCTTGAAAAAAACGTCCACTGTGGAAATGGTGTTGCAGTATGTTCATTTAGCCTCCTGTTAGGACACAACATATTTCAATAAAGCTTGTTTATAGAGTTGGTTGGTCTCATTTATTGAAACCTTATATTCAAATGTATATTTCTAGAGTTGATTCCATGAAAGCCTCCTTACTATTGGACTTAATATCAAGTCAATGATCTTTCATCAAACACAGAACTTCAAGTGCTTTCTTTCAGCCATGACTAATCACACCATGCTTAATCCCTCATTTCGTTTACATTGGCATCTCTGCTGGAATGAGCAAAGAAAATAAGCAATGGTGAAATATTGGGCTGCGTACTATGTGTGCGTTTCAAGTTTTAATATAAAAGCCAAAGTAGTTGTATTGCAACAGAACCAATGAGAAAAGCAGCAGAAAGGTTTATGTGAAGATGAATACAAAACCTAAAGCTCTATTCTTCATATAATGTGACATCCTCAGGTGACATTTTTTTGGGAAGATATTACAATTCAGACCACTGTGGCCATTGAGGCAACAAGGGCATTACAGGGCACTGTTAATGCATTTTACAATGTTTTAGTCAGATTTAAACCAAGCAATTGAAATAGGTGAATATTAGTATTAAGATATCTTTTTGAGATCTACACCATTGTACCTCCATTCTGAAATAAAAGATATTTTATTGCATTTAAAGGCACAACAAGTGTGCAAACAGGGATGGCTAGTTCTAATGAATACTGCACGAACAATTCTATCCTTTCTACATGACCAAACTATGGATATGCTAATCTAATGGTTAACATTGTGAACATATTTTTGTCGCCACAGTGTGGTTAATACAAGGATAGACACAGGTACACACACACACACACACACACACACACACACACACACACACACACACACACTAGTCGTTGCTCTGTAAACTATAAAGCATGGCCATAGCTTGTACAATGTTGCCATCTCCTGGCGTTACTGTGCAATTGCTGAAAAGCTACAGCTTGTGTTAGAGATGATGCAGGTGATGAAGATGATGATTATGTATATTATTATAATTTTTTTTATTTATTATTAAAAAGTAGAATAAACTGTTTGAAAAGTGATTTTTCCAATACATTGAAAGCACAATTCTCAAAGGCGTAAAGTAAGGCAATAAAACAAACATACATTAAGAGACAAATATGTGTGTAATGTGTGTAATAACAACAGAGTGAAAACATTGTAATTTCCCCTTGTGGGATTAATAAAGTATACATTATTATAGATTATTATATCCTCTGCAGCAGAGGTCGGGGCCAAGCAGTTTAAACTCACAGGGAAGGTGATTTTGTATAAGATGTGACATTTTCACCGTTGAGCTTTGAACTGGCAATCTTCAGATCCATAGGCAAACGCTGATCTCAGTGAGCTATTGCCATAGTTATTGAAGCGATATTTTATTGAGTCAGCCTTGGTTGACTCAATTATATGATTTTCCTAAACTGCATCTGGACTGATTGTTAATCAGAATTAGGTGTGTTAATGCAGACACACATTTAAAATATACAGGGAAGTTGCCCACAGCACAATGCCTGATTAGATACATGTTTGATCATCTTGCAACACCAGATGCTCAAACTCAGAACCATTGAGGCCATAGGCAGTTTCTGATCTCAGGGAGCTATAATCTGGGCGATGTCATAAGTGGCATCGCAATGCCTAGTAGACAAGGAGCAAGCTTGCATGAAAATGCACAATTGTAAGCTACTGTAAAAAATTTATTTCTTATTAGAAAATTCTGAGAATTTGTGTACTTAGATTGACTCGACTGGTTGCTCTAACTTCCGGCAAAACATAGGAAACCCCAGATGATACTTTCGAGAGTAATTGTAAATCATACAATATTGATCCAACTTATTACAATGTGCTATGTTGACAAGTGTCTAATGCTATTGCTTGGTGACAAAACTGTAGGCCTACAGTAATGTTATAAGGTTACAAGAATGTTCAACATCCTCAAAATTAATTTTCAGTATTATTGTTTTGACCTCAGATAACAGCACTGGGCTAGTCTGAATCAACGGAAGTACATTACAGGATAAAGCCTGACTTAAGATGTCCCTCACCTTCCGCTCTCTGTGTGTTGCCGTTCTCAAAATCCACCGTTGCTTTGTCCGGAGCTTAGCGCCGCCCAACATGATTGTGATTGGTTCAAAGAATCATCAATCTAGAGATGCCTGTAATTTATTTTCACAAGGATCAATAAATGCCAAACTGATGTTTAAAGATGCTGTATTTTGCATTGACTGCAATGAGTAGATGAGGACACAATAAAAAAAAAAAAAAACTAAATTCACTTTTTGAGATAAAATTCTGAAATTGTGCACACCAAATCTACAGTGATCTTCGGATGTTGTGAATTTTTTCCATGAACATCAAAGATTTAGTTTGGAAGAAATTGCAGTTTTGTTTACATATCTGTATGCAGTAAAACGTAATGCACTGTGGGCTAAATTTTTGATATATCAAAAATCTGAATGGCAAATTTGTGGAGGACAGTCTGGAGATGAAGTTGCCCAAATTTGGTGTCAATTGAAACAAAAATGTGGGAGAAGATAGGTTTAAGAAGTTTTGCAATTTTTGCAAAAAGTAGAGTGATGGACTTCAAAATTGCCACATGGTAAAAGCAGAGTACAGTTTCTGCTCTATTGGGGCTACAGTTTGGCGTAAGTTGCAACGTTGTAGCATGTACTGCTGATTTGTTATGAATTTTTAAAGTTTATAATTTTAAATGGCTGTTGTAGTGCCACCATCAGGACAATTAGCACACAAATGGCACTGATTGCGTTTGGCATAGGACTGGAATTGTGTGCAAAGTTTGGTGAGTTTCCGTGCATGGGAACATGAATTTCTTAGGAAGAAGAATAATAATACAGGCAAATACAATAGGGCTCACGCCGCTTCGCTGCTCGGCCCCTAAATATGAATGCATACATAAATGCAAAAGAAGAGATACACATATATATATATATATATATATATATATATTGGACCTCACAGCGCCTTTTGATACAGTAGACCATGCAGTTCTCCTCTCTCGCCTTGATCATTGTGTAGGCATCTGAGGCTCGGCACTTAAATGGTTTAGCTCCTATTTGACAAATAGTAGTTGACCTCTCCTCGTCATCTGCTCCTCTCTCTTGTGGGGTACCTCAGGGTTCAATTCTTGGCCCCATCCTGTTTTCTTTAGGGGCTATTATAGGCAAGCACAACCTGTCATTTCATTGTTATGCAGATGATTTGTAAATTTATTTGCCTATGAAAGCGAATGACAGTGTCGCACTAAACTCCCTGCTTAGTTGTATTAATGATATTAAGTTGTGGCTTCCACAAAACCTTCTTAATTTGAACGAAGATAAAACTGAGTGTATCATCTTCAGTACTTCAGGCACGCCAAACGGTCCAGCTTTGAGTTTGCGAGCTCTGGCTTCATACACTAGGCCAGCTGTCAAAAATTTGGGGGTTACATTTGATTGCTGCATGAAATTTGACAAGCAGATGAGCTTTTTCCAGCTTCGTCTCCTGGCTAAAGTTAAGCCCTTCCTTAACAGGCACGATCTAGAAAAGGCAATTCATGCTGTTATTAGTTAAAGGTTGGATTACTGTAATGCTCTATATGTTGGTCTGAATCAAACCTCCATCTCACAACTTCAACTTGTGCAAAATGTTGCTGCTTGCTTTTTAACAAATACATCTAGATGTGCACACATCACTCCCGTTCTCTACACCCTACGTTGGCTCCCTGTGCATTTTAGAATAGATTTTAAGATTTAAATTTTTGTTTTCAAGGCCTTAAATGGCCTGGCCCCGGAATATTTGTCCGAGATTTTAACCCTGCGTGAGCACAACCGGTCATTGTGGTCTTCAAATCAGCTGGTTTTAGAAGTCCCAAGGTCAAGGTATAAACGGTGGGGTGATCAGGCTTTTGTAGTTGCTGTCCCAAGACTCTGGAACAAGTTACCCCCTGATATTTGCACTATTACAGATGTAGCTCTTTTGTTTAGAATGGTTTTTAATACGTAGTAGTGGTGTGACAATTTCCCTCTCCTGTTTCTATGTAACCTTTTCTGATTTTACTGTTTTCTATGTTTCATTCTTTTTATTGTATGATATGTTGTTTTATTCTTGGTTCCTGATATAAAGCACTTTGGATACCTGCTGGTAAGTGCTATATAAATACATGTTGATTGATTGATTGAAGTATAAACGTTGAAATTGACTGATAATGTAAGGATGTAAGAAACATAAATAGATGTGATATGGAACACAACAGGGTAATCAAAATGAAATAAAGGATAAGACTGTGGTACAATCAGAAAAAAAGGTTTTCCGGTGAAAACACTTGGTGGTATATAGGCAGTTCGATTCCCTGACTCTGGCACCATGTCAAAGTGTCCTTGAGCAGACAATGAACCCCAAGTACCTCCTTGGAGTGAGTCAGTGTGTGTGTGTGTGTGTGTGTGTGTGTGTGTGTGTGTGTGTGTGTGTGTGTGTGTGTGTGTGTGTGTGTGTGTGTGTGTGTGTGTGTGTGTGTGTGTTTGAATGTGCAGTACAGCAGCAGGGGCAGGGAGTTGGTGCATCCCTAGAACTAGAAGGCTCAGTGATTGCGCTTCACCGTCTACCGGTGTCATATGTCAAAAAGTGGTCATCGGCTATAAACTGATTGCTGTCTACCCTCCATGCAAATAGAATCTCAGCTGTAGCGGCTTTTCCAGCAAGCTGAACCAGGCTCCTTTCCTCCCGGGCCACATCACTACCTGGATGTGTGATGGCTACAATGGACGAAAAAAATCTCTAGATGAGCCGCAGCCAAGCCTGATTGAACCACACGTATCCTGGATTGCATAAACGCCATACACAACTGGATGGCTGAAAGCTTTTTGCAGCTGAACCCAGATAAGACAGAGGTTTTAATCATAGCGCCAGACAGCGCTATCCCTCTGATTAAGCAGAACATTGGGCCTTTGTTATCTGCGGTCCGGCCCAGTCTAAGGAACCTTGGGGTGACATTTGACAAATCCCTATCTTTTGAAACTCACATCAAATCTCTGACCAAATCCTGTTTTTTTCACTTACGCAACATTAGCAAATTAAGGGCTGTGGTCTCTCAGTCAGAACTACAGATGCTCATCCATGCCTTCATTTCCTCCCGTATTGACTATTGCAATTCACTTTTCTTCTCACTCAACAAATCTGTCCTTCACCGCCTGCAATCCATTCAAAACGCTGCTGCTAGGCTTCTTACTAGATCAAACAGGCGCACCCATGTCACCCCTCTACTCTACTCCCTTCACTGGCTTCCTGTAACCTACAGGATCCAATTCAAAATGCTCACCATAGGTGTAGGGCTCTACACGGTCAGGCCCCTGATTATCTTGCCAACATAATTCACCTACACACCCCCTCCCGGTCTCTCAGGTCTGTCAATCAAAATCTGTTATCCACGCCACGCACTCGTCTGAAGACATGATAGAGCCTTTGCTGCTATGGCACCCAGACTCTGGAATGCTCTGCCAACCAGCATTAGGTTTGCTGAGAATGTGGACTGTTTTAAGGGACAAGTGAAGACTCACTTGTTCAGGCTAGCTTTTGGGTAGCCTATGTCTTTTATTTATTGATAATTTTATTTGTTGTATTTGTAGTTTATTCTACTGACTATTTTTACGGTGTTTTTATCGTCTATGCACATTGTATAGCACTTTGTGACCCTGTCGGTGAAAAGCGCTGTATAAATAAATTTTACTTACTTTAAATAAAGTTGTGGGAAAAAAATACTGGGAACCAAGCCATCAACCCTTTCTGAACAGGCACTGAACTAGTTCTGGTGAAATAGCCACAGTTTTTTCCCACACAATTACTCAGATTCTATTTGTGGTGGTAGCTGACCAGTTATCAAGCAAGCAAGCTGACATTAGCCAGCAGCTAAAACCAAGATATCACAATATATTTCACGTCATAGTCTCCTCTCTGATTTTTTCAGCACTGGGGGTAAAAGGTGTTGTTATACTGCACCTGGGAGACTTACTTCATGGGTGGCCGTTATTGTTAGTGTCGATAGAACCGGGGTGGCACTAGGGTTTGTGCTGGCTGGGTTAGGGTTGCTGTAGTAGCTGGCTGGGGGCTAGCTATGGCCATGGCACTGGGGGTGCTTTCCGCTCTCATCCTGACAAAGTTTCTTAGCAGCAGGAAATGAGGCAGATGCTAGCTTACTTAGCATTAGATTAGTCGACTACCAATACAGCTGTGGCAAATTTAATTGTGGGTTAGCTTAGTGCTAGTCTTCCATTGCCAGACCTTACTCTGGATACACCTGTGGTATCTGAGAGTTTGTAAGTTTAAAGTCTGTATAGCGCTCAAATGTGCTGATGTTTGGGCTCTTCAGATGGACTCAGACCTTTACTTGCCAACATGTTACCTAAACGTACCCCTTATAACCCTGTTCTTGCTGCAGCAAGACAGAGTATGTTCATTGGCTGTGTACTCTCCAAGCTCTGCAGGGCTTGCATTGATGCTGAAAACTTGGTGTAATAAAACCTTTATGATCAAGAACAGTGTCAAGCGGTTTTCCTCTCCACACATCATCACAGCATTGTAACTAAAGATACCACACACCCATCATGCGCTCTAGGATAGGTAAAACAACACTCTGGGGGGGTTGTTTGCATTTCTTTGAACCAATCACAATCATGTTGGGCGGCACTAAGCTCCGGACGAAGCAACGGTGGATTTTGAGAACAGCAACACACAGAGAGCAGAAGGTGAGGGACATCTGAAGTCAGGCTTTGTCCTGGAAATGTACTTCCATTGATTCAGACTAGCCCAGTGCTGTTATCTGAGGTCAAAACAATAATACTGAAAATAAAATTTGAGGGTGTTGAACACTCTTGTACCCTCATAACATTACTGTAGGCCTACAGTTTTGTCACCAAGCAATAGCATTAGACACTTGTCAACATAGCACGTTGTAATAAGTTGGATCAATATTGTATGATTTACAATTACTCTCAAAAGTATCATCTGGGGTTTCCTATGTTTTGCTGGAAGTTAGAGCAACTAGACGAGTCAAAGGTAATATGAAGCTATTGACAGGCGACCAAATGACACACTATGTCATAATTAAAATTACAGTTCTATCTAGGTTTAACAATTGTTGGAAACATTTAGGATAATGGAAGTACACAACATATATAACATAGGTATAGTCGACATTTTAAGGCAGAAATATTACAAAGTATATCTTTAAAGCTGTAATAAATAATCATGGTTACAAAATATAATATTGAACCTTGCTAAGCCAATTAATTGCAATTTATATAATTCATTTTATGGATATAAGCTTTTACTTTTTGACATACACTAAACATTCTACATACATACATTGTTTATTTGGATTACAATTAAATTAGATAAGTGTATTGTTTTAAGTCTACATGGTAAGTTCACCATCTGAAGAAACTCTGGAGTGTTTTTATTTCTCACTAAGGAAAACATTTGTGATTTCAATAATCACCTTGTGATTACACTAAGAATAGTGTTAGATTGGGTTAGGTTTTGACATGCCAGATCTGTCACATTTACCTAAAGATTTTATTCTCGCCAATATCAAACTAAGCAAAGCTGGTACATCGAACATACTCGAACAATCAACAATGTTGCAAAAGAAAACAAAACAAATTCAACTTTGCTGTAGTCTTGCCCAAAAATGTGAGTGGCTTGTTGTGAAAGAGGTGAGATCCCCTTCCAAGTCAAAATTAATTAATTTCCAACACAACACCTGGTGAGCTCCTGTTTCATAGCCTCAGGCCCAGCTCTCATCAGTCCTGTTGGAAACACTTGCTTGTCTTTGCTTGCCCAGCTGGCCCCTTGTTCCCCCACAACCCCCTGGGTAAAAGGTAAATTGGCAGGTTTAGGATGAAGCCATGACACCACCTCCATAATACACAATAACAAGCTAGCGTGTTTCCAAGGTGTGTTACGCTTCAGTGCATGTTATTATTTAATTACATGTTCACAAACAAAACACACCACACACGCAAACACATACACACTCATGCATACCTCTCCATATGGTGCACATCCCAAACATTCAATCAGGTCTTTCGTTTTTTTTTTTGTTGTTTTTTTTTGTAGCCACTCCAATACTTTATGTATATATATATATATATATATATATATATATATATATATATATATATATATATTTCTAATTGTATATAATTGTCTTTGATTTCTCTACCTAAAACTAAATTAATAATAGCCTCAAGCTGCAATCACTGTATTTAAGATTAAAGGCTGTAGGGGCAAAACGTTTGACAGTGAGAATACGAGCTCAATTCAGCATTGTAATCTCAAAGATAAAACGTGACAGTGAACACATGGTAAATGGTCACAACACTCTCATTTTGAAAACTAAGCCAAATCTTCTGGATTTCTTTTACCATAAACCCTCCTGTTGTCCTCGGGTCAAATTTGACCCATTTTCTAATATCAGAAATTTGGGTTTTCTTTCAACCAAATTGTCAATAAAGAAATAACGTGGACAGTTCCTTAGAACGCTCTTCACAAGTAAAATAAATGATCAGTTCACTACTTTCATTGAATTTGGGTGTTTTGATTACATTTCTATAGCATTTGAAGAAAATAATTGATAAAATAATGTTGAAAGAAGTGACAAAAACATTGGAAAAAGCTTCAAGAACATCTGAAAAAGCTTCAAAAACATCGTGGAAAGCGCCTGGGTAGCTCACCTGATAGCGCAGGCGCCCATATATAGAGGTTTACTCCTCAACGCAGCGGCTGCAGGTTCGACTCCAACCTGCAGCCCTTTGCTGCATGTCATTCCCCCTCTCTTTCCCTTTTAATTTCTTCAGCTGTCCTATATAAATAAAGGCCCAAAATGCCCCAAAAAATGCATCAGAAAAAGCTTTAAGAACATCGGTGAAATCTTCAAAAACATCGGACAAAGCTTCAAGAACATCAGGAAAAATGACAAAAGTGTTGAAAAAGACGACCAACACAAAAAGTTGCATGGTCGACAGGAAGACAACACAAGGGTTAACTTATTTTGTATGCCATGCTCAAACTTTAAAAAAAATCATCAATATAAAAAATCCACCCCCACAATACTTAACCAGCAGGCCGAGATTAACAAAAAGTTGTGCCCTAGAGTGACCATATTTGAAGTGTACCACTCCCATCCCCAAATGTATTATGTGCATGAAGACCATAAATTATGAGGGGGCCATCTGGGACATTATTTACAATTACCTCACACACATGCAAGTGAAATGCTCTCAGGGAAGTACTGGCTTTGGTCCTGACTGTCCAGGGGCCTCATGTATAAACATTGCGTACGCACGAAAAGCTTGCGTACGCTGGTTTTCATGCACACAGTGTGATGTGTAAAAATTAACTTGACGTAAGAAGGTTGCGGCCACCACACAAACTTTTGAGCAGACATGAGAATGTGCGGGTCATCCGCAAAGTCTTGTCTAACATGACAAATTCAAACTGAAAAGTGCCAAAACTCACCAAACATCTGTCATAAGTCTGTTACATTGACTATGAAAAAACATAATTATATACACTGATTTTCCATAAAAGTTTGATCATTTATGTCAGGGGTCCCCAAACTTTTTCTGTGAGGGCCACATCATTTTCCCTTTCTCTAATGGGGGGCCGGGTCGGTCTGTAACAAAAAATTACATGGGCCGGAGTAACAACCAGTGTTATTGTGTAGATTCTATTATAATTGTAAATGTATTTGTTATGCCTCCTAATGCTAGATTAACGTTAGTTTATTATTTTGTTATGCACTGTACAGACAAATGGACATCACTTTTCAAGCGATATATAGACTATTAAAAGAGCATTGTTACTATCCTAATTTTTTCATATTTATTGCTATTGAAATCAAAACATACATACATTCAGTGTGAACTGTGGGCTTGCTTCTGGCTGGTGAGATGTCCAATGTCAGGTTCCATTCCTGTCACAGCCAGTCTCAAAGACTGATGCAAATGTTCATCAGTGAGTCTTGATCTCATGGGAGTTTTCATCAGTTTCATGCGTGAAAAGGTTTGCTCACAGATATACGTGCTGCCAAAAAGAGCAGACATCAACAATTCAATGAGACTGATGGGTTTAAATGTGTCTTTCAAAACATCACAGTTCTGTAACTCAGCCAACCCAAACTGACAAGAAGGTAGGGCTTTATCAATGTCGACAGTAAAGGGGTTCTGGAAAAGGCGGAGCGTGGACATGTAGCTCACGGAATCAGACACCAAACTCCGCCTTAAACATTTCCAGCACTTCCACCGACTTTTCAGCTGGCAATGGGGCCACTGGTTTCTCAGCTGAGAGGCTTTGGGTAGTAGAGAGATGGGTGAGTCTTGTTTTTGCACTTGTCCCACAAGCAGTGCTAATTTCACCTCAAATGCTTTTATGTGGGCATACATGTCACATACTAGTTTCCCCTTGCCTTGCACGTTGAGGCTATTCAACATTTTTGTCACGTCTGTTAAAAAGGTGAGGTCCCATTTCCATTCTGTGTCGATCAGTTCTGGGACAGTTTTGCCCTTTATCAGAAGAAAGGCGTTGATTTTGGGTAGCAGCATGTAAAAATACCTCAAAACTCAAGACTCTAGCTTTCCGTCATATGTGCTGAAACTGACCCTATGTTCCAGTAGAACTACACGAAGCAGGTCATTTAAAAAATAAATCTGGCACCACCTACAGCTTGTAGTGCGATTTGCAAAAATCAACTGACAATCAATTGACAACTGCGTGTCAATCACTGCTCATGCACACACATTAATTCTCCCTTGTGGGGGGGAGGGGCTTAGGAGACTTGGGCTTTAGCAGAAAGTGGGGAGGGACTGAGAAGTTGTTGATGTTCACATTTTTTGGCTAAGTCCTGGATCTTCGCAATCCTACCTACAGCACCTTTAAGTCTGTTTGCTCTGATGAAGTTTATACATGGCACCACCACCTTTATGACAGATTCCCACTTCAGAACTTTGCAGCACAGTGCTTGCTTGTGAGTCAGACAGTGGACTTGTAACAGGGGGGGTAAGACCTCTTTCCTCCACTTCTCTATTCATGCGTCCTATTAGCCCACTCAATGCGCCAACCATACTTGGAGTCCGGTCAGTCGTGATGCTGGCCAGCTTAGATCAGCCTAGATCCAACTCTCCCATCGTTTGGCAAACTTTACCAAAAATATCCTCCCGTGTCGTAGTACCTTTGAGACTTTTCAGGGCTGCCAGCTCCTCTGACACTTCAAAGTTTGAGTTAACTCCGCGAAGAAAAATTAGCAGCTGTGCTGTGTCCTGCACGTCATTGATCTAATCTAGTGATAATGCAAAAACTTCAAATTATTTCACTTTCTCCTGCAGCTGGACATACACATTATCCCCCATTTCTTCAATTTGTCTGGTGATTATACTTGCGGACAGACTCACCGCATTTAAGACGTCTTTCTTATCGGGGCACACCTCCTCCGCAACAGCATTCATACATTTCTTGACAAACTCACCATCACTGAATGGCCTACCGCTGGTTGCAATCAGTTTAGCTACCTGAAAGCTAGCTCGAGGACTGGTTCAATTGGGTTTGGCGTACAAACGTATTCTGCTGAGCTAATAGTCCACTTTTTAGCTTCGACACTGTCTGCTCTCATTTGGCCTTGCAAGCTTGCATACTTGTCTCTGTGGCGGGTTTCATAGTGTCAGCGCAGATGTATTCTTTGAACACAGATACTGTTTCTTGACAGATGAGACAGCCATTTCTTTGCATTGAACAAAAAAATAATCACTTGTCCACTGCTGGATAAATACCCTGCATTCAGAATCAACTTTTCTCTTTCTCAACCATTTGGCCATTTTGTTGTGTCTTTGAATTTTCTTGCTGGCGCGCGTGCACCTGCCATAGTTCAGCAGCTAGCTCCTGTCGCTTCCCGCTGTCCCTTGTACCTACACCTTACCTGCGCCTGTGCAGTGCTGCTGCACACGAGGAGAGAGCAGAGAGGGAAGAGGCTGCTTCTCAGTCACAGAACAGAAGAGAGAGGTGACTGTTTTGGCAGCCACAACACAGAAATCCTTGCATGCTCGCTCACAGATATGATTATTTTAATTTTGAAAATATGTCTCTGGCATTGTTCAGAAGGCCGCTCCAAATGTGGGGTCAGGCCATAGTTTGGGGACCCCTGATTTATGTGAATAATGGTTCACATCTTTCATACTATTAACTGTTTAATTCGCAGGCTACTTAACTTCTGTTAAACAGGAAGGCATGAAATACATGGAAAAATCCACTTAGAACATAGGCATACAGATGACAGAAAGTACTGTCATCTCACTCACTGTCTTACTCACTCTGCAACACAAAGACTTAAAAAAAAAAACTTCTGGATGTAATTTCACAACATAAACACTATGCAGTTTAAATATGCAGTCTCTCACTTTCTCTTCCCCCATCTCATGTGATGCACACTAAAACACTCATAAGAACACGCTCTACATCCGCTTTGATCCAATTAACTCACTGTCAAATGTGAACCACTTTGATAATTAGTGCAGAGTTGTAGTGATAAAGCTGCAAGTGTGTCACCTTCCAGAACTGGGACACGTTAAACTACAGGGGCTAATGGGAACACTCACTGTCAGCATGAGCAACACACTCACTCACATGTGTTAACATGACAATCTAGTTAAAAAAAATTGTTTTCAGGTCAAATTATGTATCATTGGTTTATCAGCAGAGTTGTCTATTGGTCACTCATTTAGGTTGTCTCTCTCTCTCTTTCTGTGTGTGTGTGTGTGTGTGTGTGTGTGTGTGTGTGTGTGTGTGTTCTTGTTTAACTGTATTCGTGGGGTCCAAAACTGGGAATACAGTATACTTGTGGGGTCCGGACAGCTTTGTGGGGCCAAAATGCTGGACCTCACAACTTTAAAGGGCTGTTTGAGGGTTAGAATTATGTTATGGTTAGGGTGAGGGTAAGGGTTAAGGTTAGGCATTTAGTTGCGATGGTTAAGGTTAGGGTAAAGGGCTAGGGAATGCATTATGTCAATAACGGGTCCCCACAAAGATAGTCCCAAGCACTATGTGTGTGTGTGTGTGTGTGTGTGTGTGTGTGTGTGTGTGTGTGTGTGTGTGTGTGTATATATGTGTGTGTGTCTGTGTATTTCTAATGTTGTGGGGACAAACATCCGTTACACACTCAAATTGTCAGGACTCCTTCCGTTACGAGACTAAATGCACGTCCCCACAACGTAAATCGGTAAGGTGTGTGTGTGTGTGTGTGTGTGTGTGTGTGTGTGTGTGTGTGTGTGTGTGTGTGTGTGTGTGTGTGTGCGTGTGTGTGTGTGTGAGGAGAGGGAGGAATGAGCATGAAAGCAAGTGAAACTAGCAGATACAGTCCATCACCTTTTCATTTCTTCATTTCACACACACACACACACACACACACACACACACACACACACAAGTGATGAGGGCACTGTAACATACTGATTGGCACAGCTCCTCCTCGACTAACTAGTTCATCATTTCGTCACAAGCTCTGTCATCTAGCCTATTTCTTTTCTGCCTCACTGGTGCTCATTCTGTCTCCTTAACAGTGCATAATAATTTAACAATAAGGATTTAGGATTAGGACTCATGCATTGTCCCCCATCAATCCATCAGATTTTTTCATAACTATCATACATTATTTTAGTTCATTTGATGTAACTTCAAGGTTTTTTTATTTATTTTGTTGTTGTTGCTACTTAATTTTATCAACGTAATTTCCCACAAACATCAGGCAGGACACTTGTGGAGTTTAGCCTGGTATCAGATCTTTGGGCTAATACTGCTCTCTGCTGGATTACATTTGTATCACAAGATGTCTGTCAGGGCTAGTACATTAAATGTAATGCAATAAATGCTATTTACGATTTATATACAATTCCCATCAATTTCCTTCTCTGCTGGGTCTCACTTGTATGAGGATTGTAATTTGCATAGTTGTGTGGACTCTTTTATGGGCTACTTTTATACCCGTCTCACAACTCCATGAACACATACACACACAGGTGGTAGGAGATTACTATGTTTTGCAGTAACTGCATTCACATTTAAATTCACTAGTACAATTGGGAGGTAGTTTAGTGCAGTGGTTTCCAACCTCACTGTTGGGACCACTACAAAACAGGTCTGAGGGCTTGTGACATGAGTAACAAGAGAGAAAAGCAACAAAAACATTTCTGCTAGACAAAGGTTTTCATGTGTTCCTCCAGTCTTTTTTTCTTCTAACTTACTGGCTAATTGACTTCTTTACGGCTCTGAATTTTTTTTAAAGTAAAACACAACAACAAAATCCCTTTGGTTGAACTGGTCACAAGTGGTAGACATATCAAAATGGGGATGATGGTGATGAGGTCACAATGGTTCTGAAGAAGAAAGGTGGCACTACGTTAGAGGGGATGATATTGGCCAGGATCCAGACTCCCTCTACAGGGCTAGAAATGCATAAAGGTTATATGAAGTCTATAAAAAATGTAAGACAAAAACATTGTTTGGTGACTGGGAGGTTCAAATCCTGAGCTCCTTGTGTTTTTTATATAAACAGTTGTGTACTTTTACTTTTAAAGACAAACACATAGTCCACAGATCATTCACTGTGAATTGTTCAAACTAGAGAAACCTCCAGAAGGCCACATAAAGACAACCATTAGTAATGAGGAATGGTCATGTGTTTAACATAAGCTATCCAAAGTCAGTGTTAAAAATAAGACTTGTGTCACTGCTCCACTGTTGGTCTTCACTAGAACAAATCCAAACACTTCTAAAACACAGGAATGCAGAAAGATTACTCTTGATCCCAGAGTAATATAACCAAACAAACCACTGTCAGTCCCAGACTGGGGTTTTTCAAAGACATGCCCATTCCATTATACCTAGCTTACTGTCTCTGCAGGGCAAGGTAAAAAATAAATAACACTACCCTGACTTTGTCTCATGTCTCTCAGCAGTAGATCATGTGCTTTGCTAAGGCTGACCAACAGTGTAAGCTTTGTTGCCAAAATATACTGTAGGCTCCCTATTAGAACCAACATGATCAAGATGTGTTATGCAACCACAGGAAAGGTGCTTGATACCATAGATTGAAAATGAAAGTCAACACTATAGTATAGTTTTGTGGTTTGTGCTCCATTGTTCCAAAGCAAAGTGAATAAGGCCTTGTTCAGACTGCCAGCCCAAATCTGTTTTTTGGCATATCCAGATGGTATCCAGATTGATTTAATTTCACATTTTACCTGCTAATTGCTGTTTGTACACATATAGCACATACTCTAAACTAAGCCTATTCTGTAAAGCAATATAAAAGCGTTTGCATCAAAGTCTGTCCTCGGTGAAGTAAAAACAAAGATAGTGTGTGTCTATGTGCATAGATGGAGGCTCTATTGGTTGCTTTACAACTCAACATTTTCCTCACAGCAAATTAAGACTTGCAGCTTAACTTATTTGGACCAACATTTTAGAAGGTGTTGTCCACTTTAAGTGGAGGAGGCTTTATAAAGAAATCACTTAGCAGCCAGACAGCTCCATCCTGCACCAGCTCATTCTGTTTAAAAACGATAAATGTTGACTTATCTGCTGGTTGATTTATGTGTTGCACTCTTGCAATGCCACAATCACTGAACACAATGCTGTTTCATTGACAGTAATCACATGGATGGACCCAGATAAATGTGAAATATGGTTCTACTTGTTGCTATGCCACTGCTGTTAGAAACCTTGCTCATCCGCATTTTAACCCTGCAAACTTGTAATGATGCATGATTTCTTGCATTGGATGAAATACCTAATTAAATACAAATCTGAAACATAAAATTGTCTAGGTGGAACACTATTCTTCTAGAGAATACATGAAACCATGATCTTTTTTTTCTAATATAAATGCAAAAGTTTGAAATAACTGTTGGAACAGCAGATCACAGGTTAAATTTGGTTGCAAAGAAATGAAAAATCATCATACATTTAACACTGACGCCAGCCAATCAGATCCACTTTAATACTCAGCTGGAGTGCCAGGTAACCAGGCAAAGCATGGCTGGGCAGTTTTTTACTAATTACTTAATTGGTAACCTCTGTGAGGAAGTTGTCTTTGGTTTCTATCATCTTATATGCAAATCACACAAGTGTGTGTTTCTCAGCCATATCATATAAGAGGCACCAGAACCGTCAGAGCGCAGTGTTTACTGTTTCCAGTGTACAGATACTGTCGTAGCACCTGCTCATGGCCACACTCAATACTCAGGCTACCAGCAACTACAGCATGGTAAGTCTTATACTAACACATACAACATTGATGTTGTGCTGAATGTGTTAGGCTCTGAACCTAACATTTCCTCCTATTGAATCTGTTGAAAATTGTCACAATTCCAAATCATAGAACACTGTTTCTATTATTACTCACTTTTGTTTCCTTTCCCTCTTACTTCCCTTCCTTTCTCCTCTTTATTCCTCTATCCTTCCTTCTCTGTTTTGTCCTCTTCTGTTCTGTCCCCCGCCCCCCTCTTCTCTTCAGGTGCCACCTTGTACAAACATCACTGAAGTGCTTGAGAGGTACTACCTGTCACCGTCTTATGGCATCGAGTTCTGCATTGGTTTTCCTGGCAACTTTGTGGTTGTACTTGGTTACATATTTTGTTTGCAGCAGTGGCAGAGCTGCAACATTTACCTCTTCAGCCTGGCAGTCTCCGACCTAATTTTCCTCTGCACACTGCCACGTCTCGCGTACCTCTATGCAAACAAACAATCAGAGACCAGTCCCCATGCTTGCATTATCAACCGCTATGTACTCCATGTAAATCTTTACTCTTCCATCCTGTTTATGGTTTTGCTAAGCATGGACCGCTTCCTGCTCATAAGATATCCAACACGGAACCATTACCTGCTGAGACCACGATCAGCCTTGATTGTAACAGGGCTGAGCTGGCTAGCTGTCAATGTGGAAGTTGCTCCAATGATATCACTGATGATTCACGACCTCCAGAGCGGAAACTGGAGTCGCTGCAAGGATTTTGCCAGCCTGGAAGGAAACATCAATACATTGGGCTACAGCCTGGGACTAACCCTGACTGGTTACCTTCTCCCTGTGCTTGGACTTTGTGGTTTCTCCTACCAAATTGCACATCTGCTCCGTGTCCAGGAAAGGGCTGTCCAGAACAGGACAACATCATACAAGCGGCCTTTAAGGGTTGTTGTAATGGCTGCAGTCATTTTTCTGGTTCTCTACACTCCATACCATGTGCTGAGAAATGTCAGAATAGCATCTAATGAGGCCTGGGCAGGGCTTTGTACAAAGATGTACATACAGGGCCTGTACATCCTGACCCGACCGTTGGCCTTCTTGCACAGTGTCATCAACCCTGTCTTCTACTTCCTCATGGGTGACAAGTTCAGAGAGCTCCTATTCGCCAAGCTCAGAAAGCTGGGCAGAATGAAAGAGCGGCAAAGAGGGCCAGACTGAAAACATTCAACACATATCCCTATGAGACACACATCAACATAGTGCAACCAAACACATGGACCACCTCTATCTTTACATGTATTTTGTTAAGGATTTATGCTTTCCTTTATTTCTGCTGTGTTTTAATTACCTCCACCAATGGAGGTTATGTTTTCGGTTCGGCTTGTCCGTTGTTTGTTGGTTTGTTTGTTTGTCAGCAGGATTACGTAAAAACTACTGGCACGATTTTATGAAACTTGGTGGAAGGGTGTAGCAAAGAATCCAAAGAAGAACCCATTGAATTTTGGAGCGGATCTGAATCACAGGGCATTTGTGCTGCATTTATGTGGTGTCGGAATAATTTTCCGTAGTGACCATTTCCACATATATTACATCGCATCCAAATAAGTATTACAATATTAAAGTAACTGTGTGGGCATAACTTGCACTGTACTGTGATGTTGTTCTACTTTTCCGCTTTAAATGCAAAATACTGCTGACATTTTCACCCAGTAAAAGCCGTTTTTTACTACTAACGTTAAAGACAGTGATAATGAAGCTGTAGCTCTGGTTTCACTCGAGAACAGAATGGTGTTGTGTGAGGTTCGTGAAGTGTTCTAATGTGTGCGCATGTACATAGTAGTATATCATTCTTTATTTTAAGATGTAATCCTGCTAATAATCCCCATTTTTACTAAATATATCAGTAATATGATTGTGTCTTTTTTGTTTGTAACTTTCCCATGTAGTCTATTCTCCCTAAGCCTGATTATATGTGATAGAAGACATATCTAGTTATCCATAAAGTGGAACTGATGCAAAGTTAGCTTTCATGTTTACAAAGTAAAGTAACATAAAATAACTAATAAACATAATTAAAGATGTATAAACAATGTTAACATAATAATTCAATTAAAGGCCAGAGCCTATTTTTATATTAATGCACTATTTAAGCATGAGTATGTATGTGCAGAATGGTTGCTGTTTGTATTCGTATCTGTATTTGTTGAAAAAGCATAATTATTTATAGTCAGATGAAACTGGAGGTGGATGTTTTGTCATTTGTACTACTATTTTTGGATATATATATATATATATATATATATAGAACAAATTTGCTCCTCTGAGTGATTGTAAGATACCCATTAGATTAGCAAGAGAAGTCCACTTTTGCCACTGGGTTTTATGTACTGATATTTGACTTGATTATCACAAATACATATTTCTTCTTGTTTCTCCTCTATTTCCCCAAATTGTCTTTGATTTCTCTACCTAAAACTAACTTAATAATAGCCTCAAGTTGCAATCACTGTATTTAAGATTAAAGGCTGTAGGGGCAAAAGGTTTGACAGTGAGAATACGAGCTCAATTCAGCATTCTAATCTCAAAGATAAAACATGACAGTGAACACATGGTAAATGGTCGCAACACTCATTTCGGAAACTAAGCCAAATTTTTTGGATTATTTTACCACAAACCCTCCTGTTGTCCTCGGGTCAAATTTGACCCATTTTCTAATATCAGAAATTTGGGTTTTCTTTCAACCAAATTGTCAGTAAAGAAATAACGTGGATGGTTCCTTACAACGCTCTTCACAAGTAAAATAAATGATCAGTTCACTACTTTCATTGAATTTGGGTGTTTTGATTACATTTTTATAGCATTTGAAGAAAATAATTGATAAAATAACATTGAAAAAAAGTGACAAAAACATTGGGAAAACCTTCAAAAACATCTGAAAAAGCTTCAAAATCATCAGAAAAAGCTTCAAGAACATCAGTGAAATCTTCAAAAATATCGGACAAAGCTTCAACAACATCGGACAAAGCTTCAAGAACATTGGGGAAAGCTTCAAGAACATCGGACAAGGGCGCCTGGGTAGCTCACCTGGTAGAGCAGGCGCCCATATATAGAGGTTTACTCCTCGACGCAGCGGCCGCATAACTGACTCTGACCTGCGGCCCTTTGCTGAATGTCATTTCCCCTCTCTCTCCCCTTTCATGTCTTCAGCTGTCCTATATAAATAAAGGCCTAAAATGCCCCCCAAAAAAACAAGCTTCAAGAACATTGGGAAAAGTGACAAAAGTGTTGAAAAAGACGACCAACACAAAAAGTTGCATGGTCGACGGGAAGACAACACAAGGGTTAACTTATTTTGTATGCCATGCTCAGACTTTAAAAAAAATCATTAATATAAAAAACAAACTCACACTATACTTAACCAGCAGGCCCAGATTAACAAAGAGTTGTGCCCTAGGGTGACCATACTCGAAGTGTACCACTCCCACCCCCAAATTTACTATGTGCATAAAGACCATAGATTATGAGGGGGCCATCTGGGACATTATTTACAATTACCAATCACACACATGCAAGTGAAATGCTCTCAGGGAAGTACTGGCTTTGGTCCTGACTGTCCAGGGGCCTCATGTATAAACATTGCATACGCACGAAAAGCTTGCGTACACTGGTTTTCACGCACAGTGTGATGTGTAAAAATTAACTTGACGTAAGAAGGTTGCGGCCACCACACAAACTTTTGAGCAGACGTGAGAACGTGCGGGCCGTCCGCAAAGTCTTGTCTAACATGACAAATTCAAACTGAAAAGTGCCGAAACTCACCAAATATTACAAAATAGTATAGTATAAAAGTTTCCGCTACTGTCATAAGACTGTTACGTTGACTATGAAAAAACATAATTATATCCGCTGAATTTCCATAAAAGTTTGATCATTTATGTCAGGGGTCCCCAAACTTTTTTCTGTGAGGGCCACATCATTTTCCCTTTCTCTAATGGGGGGCCGGGTCGGACTGTAACAAAAAATGACATGGGCCGGAGTGACTACCAATGTTATTGTGGAGATTCTATTATGATTTTAAATGTATTTGTTATGCCTCCTAATGCTAGATTAACGTTAGTTTATTATTTTGTTATGCACTGTACAGACAAATGAACATTACTTTTCAAGAGATATATAGACTATTAAAAGCGCATTATTACTATCATAATGACATTTTTTCATATTTATTGCTATTGAAATCAAAACATACATACATTCAGTGTGAACTGTGGGCTTGCTTCTGGCTGGCAGGTTCCATTCCTGTCATAGCCAGTCTCAAAGACTGATGCAAATGTTCATCAGAGTCTTGATCTCATGGGAGTTTTCATCAGTTTCATGCGTGAAAAGGTTTGCTCACAGATATACGTGCTGTCAAAAAGTGTGGACATCTTCATTGCATGCCTTTTAATGTTTGGGTAGGTCTCATTAGGGAGGGCAGCATAGAATTCAATGAGATTGTTGGGTTTAAATGCGTCTTTCAAAACATCACAGTTCTGTAACTCAGCCAACTCAAACTGACAAGAAGGTAGGGCTTTATCAATGTCGACAGTAAAGGGGTTCTGGAAAAGGCGGATTTCTTTAGCGTGGACATGTGCCTCACGGAATCGGCACACCAAATTCTGCCTTAAGCATTTCCAGCGCTTCCACCGACTTTTCAGCTGGCAATGGGGCCACTGGTTTCTCAGCTGAGAGGTTTTGGGTAGTATAGTAGTTGCTAGTTTCACCTCAAATGCTTTTATGTGGGCATACATGTCACATACTAGTTTCCCCTTGCCTTGGAGCTGCATGTTGAGGCCGTTCAACATTTTTGTCACGTCTGTTAAAAAGGTGAGGTCCCATTTCCATTCTGTGTCGATCAGTTCTGGGACAGTTATGCCCTTTGTCAGAAGAAAGGCATTGATTTTGGGTAGCAGCATGTAAAAACACCTCAAAACTCAAGACTCTAGCTTTCCGTCATATGTGCTGAAACTGACCCTATGTTCCAGTAGAACTACATGTTTTAACACATATATATATATAGCTTGTTTTATGATTCATGAGGAGTATACTGTTTTATTGTATTAATAAGTGGCACTTTTTGAAGTATTTAATGTGTCAGCTCTCACTGATTCTTGCTTACTCATTACATGGCGTTAGTAGTTTTAAGGAGTAGGAGTTGCTATACATATTCAGGGGAGCGCAAGGACGGGTGGTATTTGTGATGTTATGTCGTGAGCCGGTCTGGGCCAAAATGCCAGGTCCAATTTTCGGTCCCAGACAGTCCGTCCCTGTCGATGACATCATTGATGATTTTGCGTCAAGGAAGGCCAGAGAGGTCAGGTTTTAGTTTTAGTTTGTGTTTTCTGTTCTTAGTGCTATAGTGTAATAAGTTCGACAGGAGTCTCGGTCAACAGAAGAGGAGGAACAAAATGGTAATTAAGTGGCCACAGTCCTGCCCTACCCTGCCCTAAGATTAACACTATATAATTGCATAAATTCAAATATCATTATAACTGAACTGACTTCTCTTACAGAATGAGATTGTACAAGCTCTCCACTTTGTTCTATATGTATCATTTGTATTTCTATATGTTTTACAGCAACTTTTCCTGACAACCCTTGGAGGTTCGACCGGAGGTACTGCCATCTGTCGCATGCTACAGCAAGTGGCAACTGATTCTGATTCTTATATAGATATTTTTTAGGCCTTTTATATTTTTTTTGTATTTTGTAAATTTTATATTTTATAATAAACTTTTAAATCCCATCAAGTATGCCTGTTCATTCATTCCTGCTAATATATAATAATGCATTCCTGCTCATGCAGAGACAGTTTAAAGTAATAATAAAATTGGTACCATGGTTATTAAAGTTTTTTAAAGGTTAGGGGAATGTAAAAAGGAACGTTCCCTAAAGGTTGCAACGTTAGGGGAACATTCCCTAAAGTTTCCCTAAAGGTTGCAACGTTAGGGGAACGTTCTATAACTAAATAAAATTTGAAAAAAGAAAACTTTCCATGGGAACCAAAACCTAACCAAAGCCTAACCTTCAGGGAACGTTCCCACAACCAAAAACTTTCCCAGAACGTTCTGGGAAGCATAAATTGTTAGCTGGGACTACACGTAAATATCATTGCATTTTATCAGCAGTGGAGAGTAACTCTGCCTGTAGTGGAATGGCTTCGAATGACGACCAAAACCGCTTGTCTTTTACTGTGACCATTTACTGTTCAATATGTTGCAGTTTTACAAACAAGAAAGTGAACAACTTAAGCTTGACGGACATGTTTTGCATCTAGCGTCACGTTCATCTCAGTAAGCTAGCAAAAGTATACAATAGACAACTTCCGTGTAGACTACTTCAAAATAAAAGCACTTCCTGTGACGGTTCGCAGTAAAACTAAATTACTGTTAAACAAATAAGGATGTGTACCTTTTTTGTTTACATATCAGCTGTAAATACTGTAAACAATGTAAATAGTGAGTTTTAATCACACTATAATTGACCATTTCCTTTAGACTGTTTTAAACTAAATAACATGAATTTATTATTCAAGTGCTTTAAACAAACATTTTACAACAATGCCGTACTTCAATACAACTGTAAGGTACTTTTAATTGAGTATTTTCATTTTCTCCTACTTGCCTATTGTATGTTTTACTTCTCTATTTTTACAGATTTAGTTACTTTGCATATTCATATTAATTATACAAAATATGATGAATGATCTTGATGTATTAAAGTTGATAAAGAGTAGACTTTATTGATCCGGTGGTGAAATTCACATGCTAGCTGCCAAGTCAAACTTCCGCTGTTATTTTGGTGAAAGTAACTCAAAAGTAATGCAAAAGTAGTGTAACGCATTACAATTCAGAGACAGTAATATTGTAATATAACTAATTACTCTCAAATGAAAATAACTAGTAATCTATAATGTATTACATTTTGGAAGTAACTTGCCCAACACTGTCCGTTACACACTCACATTGTGGGGACTCCTTCCGTTTCGGGACTAAATGCAAGTCCCCATAACGTAAATCGTTAGGTAAGGTGTGTGTGTGTGTGTGTGTGTGTGTGTGTGTGTGTGTGTGTGTGTGTGTGTGTGTGTGTGTGTGTGTGTGTGTGTGTGCGTGTGCACGTGATCAGGGTGCATTTGGAATAAATTGCCTATCTAAGGAGGAGAGGGAGGAATGAGCACAAGTGAAACTAACAGATACAATCTATCACCTTTTCATTTCTTCATTTCACACGCACACACAAATTTCACACGGACACATACACACTCACACATACACACACACACACACACACACACACACACACACACAAACACACATTATGGCCTTCCAACTGCTGAAGTCACGCCCTTTGTCTGACATAGAGATATGAAGAAATGTGGCACTAATGGGCATTAGAGGAGATGATATTGGCCAGTATCCAGACTCCCTCTGCAGGGCTAGAAATTCATAAAGGTTATATGAAGTCTAGAAGAGATGAGATGAAGAGAAAAAACATTGTTTGGAGACTGGGAGGTTCAAATCCTGAGCTCCTTGTGTTTTTCTTCTGTACTTCCATCATTTACTAAGTACTGCTTTACTATCAGTCACTAGGGTTAGGGTAAGCTGTATGCTGTAAATATGCATTTAGTATGTCATCATATTTGACCTATAATTCTACAAAAGGTGAGTACTTTCACTGTGTGATGAGGGCACTGTAACATACTGATTGGTATAGCTCCTCCTCAACTAACTAGTTCATCAGTTCATCACAAGCTCTGTCATCTATTTCTTTTCTGCCTCGCTGGTGCTCATTCTGTCTCCTTAACAGTGCACAATGATTTAACAATAAGGATTTAGGATTAGGACTCATGCATTGTCCCCCATCAATCCATCAGATTGTTTTAGTTCATTTGATCTAACTTCAAGGTTTTTTATTTATTTATGTTGTTGTTGCTACTTAATTTTATCAATGTAATTTCCCACAAACGTAAGGCAGGACACTTTACGTTAAAATGACTTCACTTTACATTAAATGTGCTGCAATAAATGCTATTTACGGTTTATATACAATTCCCATCAATTTCCTTCTCTGGTATGAGGATTGTAATTTGCATAGTTGTATGGGCTCTTTTATGGGCTACTTTTATACCCGTCTCACAACTCCATGAACACATACACACACAGTAACTGCATTCAAATTTAAATTCACTGATACACGTTGGAGGTAGTTTAGTACAGTGGTTTCCAACCTCACTGTTAGGACCACTACAAGGGGAGAAAAGCAACAAAAACATTTCTGCTAGACAAAGGTTTTCATGTGTTCCTCCAGTCTTTTTTTCTTCTAACTTACTGGCTAATTGACTTCTTTACGGCTCTGAATTAAAAAAAAAAAAAAAAACACAACAACAGAATCCCTTCGGTTGAACTGGACACACATATCAAAATGGGGGTGATGGTGATGAGGTCACACTAGTTATGTGTACAGTGTCGTAGTTGTAGATTGTAACTAATTCCTAAGAATGACTCAAACCAACACATGTACACACACACACACACACACACACACACACATACACACACACAATGGCACTTCCACCTGCTGAAGTCACGCCTTTTTGTCTGAAATAGCGATATGATGAATTGTAGCACTACGTTAGAAGAGATGATATTGGCCGACATCCATAATTCATAAAGGTTATATGAAGTCTATAAAAAATGTAAGACAAAAACATTGTTTGGTGACTGGGAGGTTCACATACTGAGCTCCTTGTGTTTTTATATAAACAGTTGTGTACTTTTACTTTTAAAGACAAACACATAGTCCACAGATCATTCACTCTGAATTGTTCAAACCAGAGAAACCTCCAGAAGGCTGGCCACATAAAGACAACCATTAGTAATGAGGAATGGTCATGTGTTTAACATAAGCTATCCAAAGTCAGTGTTAAAAATAAGACTTGTGTCACTGCTCCACTGTTGGTCTTCACTAGAACAAATCCAAACACTTCTAAAACACAGGAATGCAGAAAGATTACTCTTGATCCCAGAGTAATATAACCAAACAAACCACTGTCAGTCCCAGACTGGGGTTTTTAAAGACATGCCCATTTGATTATACCTAGCTTACTGTTTCTGCAGGGCAAGGTAAAAAATAAATAACACTAACCTGACTTTGTCTCACGTGTCTCTCAGCTCATGTGCTTGGCTAAGGCTGACCAACAGTGTAAGCTTTGTTGCCAAAATATACTGTAGGCTCCCTATTAGAACCAACATGATCAAGATGTGTTATGCAACCACAGGAAAGGTGCTTGATACCATAGATTGAAAATGAAAGTCAACACTGTAGTATAGTTTTGTGTTTTGTGCTCCATTGTTCCAAAGCAAAGTGAATAAGGTCTTGTTCAGACTGCCAGCCCAAATCTGTTTTTTGGCATATCCAGATGGTATCCAGATTGATTTTAGAAAGTCTGGACAGCAAATAACCAAATTGAAATGATTTTTTTTTTGCAAATCTGATCCAAGCCACATTTGGAAGTAGTTTGAAATGCGATTCCATCGGATTTCTATAAATGCGTCTCAGTTCGGACATTCTGGCCAGGAAGATTGTAATGCATTTTTTTGCTCGTGATACTGATAATAATTGACTTTTCTCATGTGTAGAGAGCATGTGAACATTTCTCAGATGTTTATAATTAGCATGTCAAAACACCATGTTCAATTTAAAAGGATTAGAATTAAAGACACCAATTGTATGTCAGACAGTCAAGAAGAGCATCAGGTTTGGACTACATCAACAGATATATACACTTATAGATACACTTCCACACTGATTAAAGATTAGGTGTTGAGATTAGTTAAGAAAGCTACATCCTCAATCGTCATTGTCACATTAATAGAGGTCTAGGAACCCATATGATTAGTTAAACCTAGCCCTGAGTCATCTCTTCATAGAAAAATGTTAGTTCAAGCACTTACAAAGAAAGAACTGTGTATGAATTACCACTTCATATTCGTCAGCTCTTTATCCAAATACATTTTCTATTACCTATAGACAGACAAAATACTGGAATATCTAGTAAATGTTTGTAAAGCAAACAGTTTATCATACTTTTATTTTTAGACCTGGGCTTAGTTTAATTGTGCTGCACATTTCACTCCATGCATTTGCATGATGTTGCCATTCTTGTCCCTAACATGGGTAGTTTGGTTTGTACGTTTTCCACAGAGTCGCTTTGTGATTTTGTACACTGTGCCCAGGTTTCCATAGGCTGCAGCTTTCTCGGCTTCACTTGCCAGATGTTCAACAAAGACCCTTTTGTCTCTCCTAGCACTCCTCTTCATCTCTCTGTCCTTGTTTTTATAGGACATCTTGGTTTTCTTGAGGAGTCGTTGGGAAATGGTGTTCAGCATCTTTACCTTCAGCTGCTTCATCTCTTCAACTTTCTGCCCATTGTTAGCAGATATCCATTCTTTGGCCTCTTTCTGCTTGAAGCCCAGGACCTTTTGTGCTGTTTCAGAGTATATGGTCTTGATAGCATTCCATTTGCTGTTTATGGTGGGTTCTTCTTCCATTTCAGAGGAAGCCTCTGGCGTGCTGCAGCGGTTCCTGAGTTCCAACACAAACTCCTTGTTTTTCTTTGGAAACTGGAGTTTTGCAATGTCCAGTTTCTTCTACCGATGGCCTTGTGGGATTGACTTCTTTAACTTGAGTTTAATGGTGGCAGCGATTAGGTAGTGGTCACTATAGGCATCTGCACCCCAGTAAACTCTAACATCTTGCATTACGATTAGTGATGATGTGGTTGATTTGGTTGATGGTCCTACCTTCAGGTGACTGCCATGTGAGCTTATGGATGTTCTTGTGTGGGAAGATGGTACCGCCGATGACCAGGTTGTTACTCATGCAGAAATCAACAAGCGTTCACCATTGTTGTTTCTTTCGCCACATCCATGCCTGCCCATTGCCCTCTCGTTGTTGCAATTGTTGGTTCCCTCTTTGGAATTCATGTCACCAGTTAGGAGAAGAACGTCGTGTTGGGGTACCTTTGAAACCGCCATTTGGAGTTGTTCATACCAGTGTTCTATGACCTCCTCCTCAGCCTCATTGGTTGGTGCACAGCAAATTAAGACTTGCAGCTTAACTTATTTGAAGCAACATTTTAGAAGGTGTTGTTGGAAAACTGTAAGTAGAGAAGGATTTATGAATAAATCACTTAGCAGCCAGACAGCTCCATCCTGCACCAGCTTATTCTGTTTAAAAACGATAAATATTGACTTATCTGCTGGTTGATTTATGTGTTGCACTCTTGCAATGCCACAATCACTGAACGCAATGCTGTTTCACTTACAGTAAACACATGGATGGACCCAGATAAATATGAAATATGTTTCTACTTGTTGCTATGCCACTGCTGTTAGAACCCTTGCTCATCTGCATTTTAACCCTGCAAACTTGTAATGATGCATAGTTCTTGCATTGGATAAAATACCTAATTAAATACAAATCTGAAACATAAAATTGTGTAGGTGGAACACTATTCATCTAGAGAATACATGAAACCATGATCTTTTTTTTCTAATATAAATGCAAAAGTTTGAAATAACTGTTGGAACAGCAGATCACAGGTTAAATTTGGTTGCAAAGTAAAAAATGTTCATCAGACATTTAACACTGACGCCAGCCAATCACATCCACTTTAATACTCAGCTGGAGTGCCAGAACCAGGCAAAGCGTGGGTGGGTAGTTTTTACTAATTACTTAATAGGTAACCTATCAAGTCTGCTAGGAAGTTTTCTTTGGTTTGTATTATCTTATATGCTAATGACAGTCAAAGTGTGTGTTTCTCAGCCATATCATATAAGAGGCACCAGAACCGTCAGAGCGCAGTGTTTATTGTTTCCAGTGTACAGATACTGTCGTAGCTGCACCTGCTAATGGCCACACTCAATACTCAGGCTACCAGCAACTACAGCTTGGTAAGTCTTATACTAACACATACAATATTGATGTTCTGCTGAATGGGTTAGGCTCTGAACCTAAAATGTCTTCCTATTGAATCTGTTGTTGAAAATTGTCACAATTCCAAGTCATAGAACTGTTTCTATTATTACTCACGTTTGTCTCCTTTCCCTCTTACTTCCCTTCCTTTCTCCTCTATATTCCTCTATTCTTCCTTCTCTATTTTGTCCTCTTCTGTTCTGTCCTCAACCCCCCTCTTCTCTTCAGGTGCCACCTTGTACAAAGATCACTGAAGTGCTCGAGAGGTACTTCCTGTCACCGGCTTATGGCATCGAGTTCTGCATTGGTTTTCCTGGCAACTTTGTGGTTGTACTTGGTTACATTTTTTGTTTGCAGCAGTGGCAGAGCTGCAATATTTACCTCTTCAGCCTGGCAGTCTCCGACCTAATTTTCCTCTGCACGCTGCCACGTCTCTCGTACCTCTATGCGAGCAAACAACCAGAGACCAGTCCCCATGCTTGCATTATAAACCGCTATGTACTGTATGTAAATCTTTACACTTCCATCCTGTTTATGGTTTTGCTAAGCATGGACCGCTTCCTGCTCATAAGATATCCAACACGGAACCACTACCTGCTGAGACCACGATCAGCTTTGATCATAACAGGGCTGAGCTGGCTAGCTATCAATGTGGAAATTGCTCCAATGATATCACTGATGATCGATGACCTCCGGGGTGGAAACTGGAGTCGCTGCAGGGATTTTGCCAGCCTGGAAGGAAACATCAATACATTGGGCTACAGCCTGGGACTAACCCTGATTGGTTACCTTCTCCCTGTGCTTGGACTTTGTGGTTTCTCCTACCAAATTGCACATCTGCTCCGTGTCCAGGAAAGGGCTGTCCAGAACAGGACAACATCATACAAGCGGCCTTTGAGGGTTGTTGTATTGGCTGCAGTCATTTTTCTGGTTCTTTACACTCCATTCCATGTGCTGAGAAATGTCAGAATAGCATCTAATGAGGCCTGGGCAGGGCTTTGTACAAAGATGTACATACAGGGCATCTACATCTTGACCCGACCATGGGCCTTCTTGCACAGTGTCTTCGGCCCTGTCTTCTACTTCCTCATGGGTGACAAGTTCAGAGAGCTCCTATTCGCCAAGCTCAGAAAGCTGGGCAGAATGAAAGAGCGGCAAAGAGGGCCAGACTGAAAACATTCAACACATATCCCTATGAGACACACATCAACATAGTGCAACCAAACACGTGGACCACCTCTATCTTTACATGTATTTTGTTAAGGCTTTATGCTTTACTTTATTTCTGCTGTGTTTTAATTACCTCCACCCATGGAGGTTAGGTTTTCGGTTTGGCTTGTCCGTTGTTTGTTGGTTTGTTGGTTTGTGTGTTAGTCAGCAGGATTACGTAAAAACTACTGGCACGATTTTATGAAACTTGGTGGAAGGGTGTAGCAAAGAATCCAAAGAACAACCCATTGAATTTTGGAGCGGATCTGAATCACGGGGCATTTGTGTTGCATTTATGTGGTGTCGGAATAATTTTCCGTAGTGACTATTTCCACATATATTACATCGCATCCAAATAAGTATCACAATATTAAAGTAACTGTGTGGGCATAACTTGCACTGTACTGTGATGTTGTTCCACTTTTCTGCTTTAAATGCAAAATACTGCTGACATTTTCACCCAGTAAAAGCCGTTTTTTACTACTAACGTTAAAGACAGTGATAATGAAGCTGTAGCTCTGGTTTCACTCGAGAACAGAATGGTGTTGTGTGAGGTTCGTGAAGTGTTCTAATGTGTGCGCATGTGCATAGGAGTATATCATTCTTTATTTTAAGATGTAATCCTGCTAATAATCCCCATTTTTACTAAATGTATCGGTAATATGATTGTGTCTTTTTTGTTTGTAACTTTAACAAAATAGAGTTACTTTCCCATGTAGTCTATTCTCCCCAAGCCTGATTATATGTGATAGAAGATATGTCTAGATATCCATAAAGGGGAACTGATGCAAAGTTAGATTTCATGTTTACAAAGTAAAGTAACATAAAATAACTGATAAACATAATTAAAGATGTATAAACAATTTTAACATAATAATTCAGTTAAAGGCCAGAGCCTATTTTTATATTAATGCACTGTTTAAGCATGAGTATGTATGTGCAGAATGGTTGCTGTTTGTATTCGTATCTGTATTTGTTGAAAAAGCATAATTATTTGTAGTCAGATGAAACTGGAGGTGGATGTTTTGTCATTTGTACTACTATTTTTGGGATGTTAGTGCGTTACAGTCTGCCTTTTACTGTATTACTTTTAAATGTAATAAAATAGAACTTAACTCAACTAATAATTAATGGCTGCTACTTCTATTTTCTATTGGGAGGTTAATTATTTGTGAGAAAATAAAAAATATATTGGGAGATGAATTTAAGCATTTCTTTTTTCATCTTTAAATATTCATTATCTTTTAAATAAAAGGGTGATCAGGGTGTTTTGTGTTTTTTGACAGAAGACTAAAAGTTTAATGCAAAGCTGATCAGAAGCCACCTCTTACTATTTGGATGTATGGGCTTTTCATCAGCACCATAATTTAGTCATACTTTAGATAGATTTCAAATAAAAAGTGTTGAATTTCAATTCCATTACAGTACAAGCAATACCAAAATGTAAAAATGAGCAATGTCCTAATGGTTTATGATGTAAAATCCTTCCATCCCCATCTTGAAAAAAACGTCCACTGTGAAAATGGTGTTGCAGTATGTTCATTTAGCCTCTTGTTAGGACACACCATATTTCAATAAAGCTTGTTTATAGAGTTAGGTGGTCTCATTTATTGAAACCTTTTAATATATCCTTCAATTCTAATGTAAATTTCTAAAGTTGATTCCATGAAAGCCTCATTAATATTGGACTCAATATCAAGTCAATGATCTTTCATCAAACACATAACTTCATCGGGCTTTAATGCAACAGATAGCGTCAAGTGCTTTCTTTCAGCCATGACTAATCACACCATGCTTAATCCCTCATTTCTTTACATTGGCATCTCTGCTGGAATGAGCAAAGAAAATAAGCAATGGTGATATATTGGGCTGCGTACTATGTGTGCGTTTCAAGTTTTAATATAAAAGCCAGAGTAGTTATATTGCAACAGAACCAATGAGAAAAGCAGCAGAAAGGTTTATATGAGGATGAATACAAAACCTAAAGCTCTATTCTTCATATAATGTGACATATTATCGGCCATAAACACAGTTTTTCCCACACAATTACTCAGATTCTATTTGTGGTGGTAGCTGACCAGTTATCAAGCAAGTAAGCTAACGTTAGCCAGTATGGGGTGCGAAATGTAAAAGTTCGGTTACAATTTTTTAGCTGATAAATTTTCAACATTTAGCTCACTTTCCTCACATTAAGCGCATTTTCCTCACATTTGAGACAGAAATTATATATATATATATATATATATATATTTTATATCTAAATGTTAAATGTTAAATCTAAATGTTATATCTAAATCTACATGTTAAATTTATATCTAAATGTTATATTTACATCTAAATGTTAAATGTTAAATCTAAATATTATATCTAAATCTAAATCTTAAATATATATCTAAATATTATATCTAAATCTTAAATATATATCTAAATGTTAAATGTTAAATCTAAATGTTATATCTAAATGTGTCGCCAAGTGTAAAGCTAAACATTTAGAAAATATTCAAATCCCCAAGGAAACCACGGCCACTGCAGTGGCTTCAAATCGCGCTGCACTGCCCCCACCCCCTCCCCCGCTCCCACCCCACACTAATTGCAAGTAGCAGGAAACACATCTACAGGGAAACAGTTTTTGACACAACACCTGCCGTGATGCTCCAGCAAGGGGTATCTCTGCTATAGCCAGTGGGTACTTGGAAAGATTGTGGAGCAGCTTAACTAATCAAAATAATAATTGAACTATGATTGATTTAAAACAATATATCAGCTAAAACAGCTCAACACATACGTTAAAACATATAGCGAAGTAATCAATGGTAGAAAAAAATAGCTAAAAGTGGCCTACTGACTTAGCTAACAGTTGAAATGATTAGCTAAAAGTAATGGATGACTTTTGAAACATTAACCACACTTCAAGTAAAAGGTCTTGTTAGTAGAATTTCTGACCAAACCAACCTAAATGTTTAAAGTTCAATTGCATGAAAATGTAAGAATATTCACTTTAATATGATAAATAGTGTGAACACATTGGGAATTGATAGGGCGGGGTATGGGAGTTTATATGACAGGGCTGTGGGGGAACCTCAGACCAGAAGGGTTGGAAAGCACTGATCTACATTATTTTATATTATTGACCGACCAGTATATTACAGACATGTCTTAATAGTTGTGTTAATCACATTACCGTTGTTTGAATTACATATCTCCGTGTGTGACTAACATCATCCTTCCCAAGCAATCTAACATTAGCCCAGCATGGATAAAGTCCAGCTATGCATCCAACATATTCATCCGAACACAACTAAAATGTCACAATCCAGCCACTTGTAAGAATTTTGTAATACTAGTTACATAGCAAGTTATCGTGTTTTATTAACCTTAATTCTGTTTGCCAAGGCTATATTCATATTATATTTAGCTATCCGTTGCTAACGCTAACGTTAGCTAGCTAATTTACCGTATTTCCTCAAATAAAAACCGGTAGTCAATTACTCTGATAGTGGCCGGGGGCGTGGTCAACACGGACAAATAAAGGCCGGTCTCAAATTAAGGCCAGGGAAAAAATAGTGTGGATAATCTCCTAAATGCCTTTCATATAATATTAAGTCTAAATAAAATTCAAGTTCATTGTAATGTACATTTCTACCAATTTCATTTAACAGATTCAACAATATATTCATGCTTTTTTCCACACTTTGTTTTTCTGGATTATTGTCCAACCGGTATTTTAGTCAATGCGGCTATATGTGTAACTCAGCCAAGTGTAGTTTGCAGTAACGTACAGGTGCCAATAGATGGCAGTAGCTACATTGGATGTAACACGGGTCTCATTTAGTGCTAGCAGAGAAAGACGGACTCTGGTGCTATTGACGGACTTTTCAACAACAAAACGAAAAGAGTTTTAAAGTATGCGGAGGAAAACTCAGGTGAAAAAGCTGCGAGACGTTTCGACATTGACCCCAGGAGAATCCGATACTGGAAGAAACAGAAGGATGAGCTGACAAGATTAGCCGACAAAAGCAGAGCACAGCTAGCTAGCTGGAGGTGGGAGGAAAGAAGTTAGCCTGGAGCTAGAAACAAAGCTAGCTACCGTCTGTAACGTTAATCAGATACTAGTGTGCTGCAAACCAGCAACTACTGTATGCTCTTATTGTAATATACCAGCAATACTGTAGTACCTGTATTTGAAATAAATACCCGGTACATTTACAGGGTTCAAACTGACACAATGGTGGTGTTTGATTCATTCTGACCCAAATTGTTTTGTTGCCCTTCTGGCTGTTGTTGTATATGGTGATATTTTTGCAAATGTTTCTTAAAAAATGAATGATCTCTATCCACTGGAACGCTATGGTTTTTCATTTAAAACAGTTTATTTAAAATAGTTATACTTATCAAACAGATGAAATTAAGAATAAAGGCCTGCCTCTAATAAAAGCCTGCTTCAAATACAAGCCTGGTACCTTCTCCAGTTCAGGTAAATAAAGGCCCCGGCTTTTATTTGAGGAAATACGGTATATACACACACATATATATATATATATATATATATATATATATATATGTATATATATATGTATATATATGTATATATATATGTATATATATATATATATATATATATATATATATGTATGTATACCGGTATGTCAAAAAGCAGTAGCTAACGAATTTTACTGCCAAGATATGGTTTCATTGTAAGACAGTGTAAACACATGACAACACTTGACGAGTCTTACAACACCTCTCTGGTCTCTAGTGAAATCATATCTTGGCAGTAGTTAGCTAACGTTTCTGCTTTTTGAGATAAATTAGCGTTAGCAACGGATAGCTCCTTCGCAAGCTAATATAGCAACATAATTCAGGTTAATAAAATACGGTAATGTAACCAAAGTATTGAAAACTACTTACATGTGGCTATAGTGTGACAGGCCTACTGCTGTTCAGTCTCACATTGCGAGATCTAGCTAACTTAGCTAGTTACAGTGCTGCGAGGCCTGTTCAGATGACATGTCGGCTGCAGTGTGTGAGCTAGATTGCTTGTGAAGGATGAGTCAAACTAACGTTAAACACAAAAGGATATATGAGTCAAACAAAACAACGGCATTATAGTACACACAAATATTAAGAAATTTCTGTGATATAAGTCAATAATACAAAATACTGACCGAAATATGTTTTAATCCAGTAACATTAGTCGAACAGCTCCACTGTAGTCAGTATTTACTATACCAACAGGTGTTGACTGAAAATTGCGGTGCAGCGCGATGTGAAGCCACTGCAGTGGGCGTGGTTTCCTTGGGGATTTGAATATTTTCTAAATATTTAGCTTTACACTTGGCGACACATTTAGATATAACATTTAGATTTAACATTTAACATTTAGATATATATTTAAGATTTAGATTTAGATATAATATTTAGATATATATTTAAGATTTAGATTTAGATATAATATTTAGATTTAACATTTAACATTTAGATATAAATTTAACATTTAGATTTAGATATAACATTTAGATTTAACATTTAACATTTAGATATAAAATTAACATTTAGATTTAGATATAAATTTAACATTTAGATTTAGATATAACATTTAGATTTAACATTTAACATTTAGATATATATTTAACATTTAGATTTAGATTTAACATTTAGATTTAGATATAACATTTAGATATAAATTTAACATTTAGATTTAGATATAACATTTAGATTTAACATTTATATATATATATATATATATATATATATATATATATATATATACCTACCAGGTATACCTCCCTATATATATATATATATATATATATATATAATTTCTGTCTCAAATGTGAAGAAAATGCTCTAAATGTGAGGACAGTGAGCTAAATGTTGAAAATTTATCAACTAAAAAATTGTAACCGAACTTTTACATTCGGCACCCCATAAGCCAGCAGCTAAAACCAAGATATCACAATATATTTCTCGTCATAGGCTCCTCTCTGATTTTTTCACCACTGGGGGTAAAAGGTGTTGTTATACTCCACGCACCTGGGAGACTTACTTCATGGGTGTCCGTTATTACAAAGTTTCTTAGCAGCAGGAAATGAGGCAGATGCTAGCTTACTTAGCATTAGATTAGTCAACTACCAATACAGCTGTGGCAAATTTAAATGTGGGTTAGGTTAGTGCTAGTCTCGCATTGCCAGACCTTACTCTGGATACACCCATCATGCGCTCTAGGATAGGTAAAAAAACGCTCTGCGTTGTTTGCATTTCTTTGAACCAATCACAATCATCTTGGCGGCGCTAAGCTCTGGACGAAGCAACGGTGTATCTGCAATAGTTTCAGGGAGGAACTTGCTTTGGTGGAACATGTGCACCCCGCAAAAGAAAACCCCACTTAGAATATTAAATTAATATAACTGTTCACACAACGTGAGCTATTTAAATTAGCTGGATACATGGTTAAACGTAATTTGTTCAGACCAATGTGTTGCCGTGTGTACTTTGTCCATAGCAGGTCTGCCTTTTTGCACGATCCAAATTTTCTTCAAAACTTGCCATTTTCAGCATGTATCTTGCAATCCCTCTCCGGGAACCATCACCTTATGGTGGTGGAGAGGTTTGTGTGTCCCTATGAACCTGAGGGCTGTGTTGTCTGGAGCTTGGTGCTCCTGGTAGGGTCTCCCTTGGCAAAGTGGTTTCAGGTGAGGGGCCAGACAAAGAATGGTTCATAAACCCCTATGAGTCATCGAGGAAGAGATGAAGTTACCCTGCCCGGAGGAAGCCCGGGGCCCCCGTTTGGAGCCAGGCCCAGATGGAGGGCTCGTCAGCGAGCGCCTGGTTTCCGGGTTTGCCACGGAGCCTGGTGGGGCACAGCCTCCCTCTCCAACCCATGGGCCCACCACCTGTGGGAGGAACTGCTAGGGGCAGGTGCGCTGCCACACGGGTGGCAGTGAAGGTCAGGGGCCTCGACAGACCAGACCCAGGCGACAGAGGCTGCCTCTGGGAATGTAGAACGTCACCTCGCTGTGGGGGAGCCGGAACTTGCGCGGGAGGTGGAGCGCTACCAATTAGATCTGGTGGGGCTTACCTCTACGCACAGTCTCGGTTCTGGAACCATACTCCTGGATAAGGGTTGGACTCTTTTCTTCTCCGGAGTTGCCCAGGGTGTGAGGCGTCAGGCGGATGTGGGGATACTCACGAGCACCCGGCTGAGCGCCGCTACGTTGGAGTTCACCCCAGTGGACGAGAGGGTCGCCTCCTTATGCCTGCGGGTTGTGGGGGGAAAACTCTGACTGTTGTTTGTGCATATGCACCAAACAAAAGCTCGGAGTATTCGGCCTTCTTGGAGACCTTGAATGGAGTCCTGCATGGGGCTCCAGGGGGGGGACTCCATAGTTCTGCTGGGGGACTTCAACGCGCACGTGGGCAATGACGGAGACACATGGAGAGGCGTGATTGGGAGGAACGGCCTCCCTGATCTAAATCCGAGTGGTTGTTTGTTGTTGGACTTCTGTGCTAGTCATGGATTGTCTATAACGAACACCATGTTTGAACATAAGGATGCTCATAAGTGTACTTGGTACCAGAGCACCCTAGGCCAAAGGTCAATGATCGATTTTATAATCGTTTCATCTGATCTGAGGCTGTATGTTTTGGACACTCCAGAAGAGAGGGGCAGAGCTGTGAACCGATCACCATCTGGTGGTGAGTTGGGTCATGGGGTGAGGGAAGACTCTGGACAGGCCAGGTAAGCCCAAACGGGTAGTGCGGGTAAATTGGGAACGTCGGGAGGAGGCCCCTGTCCAACAGACTTTCAACTCACACCTCCGGCGGAGCTTTTTGTGCATCCCTGTGGAGGCTGGGGGCATTGAATCTGAGTGGACGATGTTCAAAGTTTCCATTGCTGAAGCTGTGACGAGGAGCTGTGGTTTTAGGGTCTTAGGTGCCTCAAGGGGCGGTAACCCATGAACACCGTGGTGGACACCGGCGGTCAGGGAAGCCGTCCAACTGAAGAAGGAGTCTTTCCGGGATATGTTATCCCGGAGGACTCCAGAGGCAGTTGCAGGGTACCGAAGGGCCCGAAGAGCTGCAGCCTCTGCCGTGAAAGAGGCAGAGCAGCGGGTGTGGGAAAAGTTCGGAGAAGACATGGAGAAGGACTTTCGGTCAGCACCAAGGTGCTTCTGGAAAACCGTTCGCCACCTCAGGAGGGGGAAGCGGGGAACCATCCAAGCTGTGTACAGTAAGGATGGGTCACTGTTGACCTCAACTGAGGAGGTAATAGGTATAAATAAAGTTATAGGTAATAACTTTGAGGAACTCCTAAATCCAACTAATACGCCCTCTATGTCAGAGGCAGAGCTGGAGGATGATGGGGATTGTCGTCAATTTCCCTGGTGGAAGTCGCTGAGGTAGTCAAACAACTCCACAGTGGCAAAGCCCCAGGGATTGATGAGATCCATCCAGAAATGCTGAAAGCTCTGGGTGTGGAGGGGCTGTCTTGGTTGACACGCCTCTTCAACATTGCGTGGAAGTTTGGGACAGTACCTAAGGAGTGGCAGACAGGGGTGGTGGTTCCCCTGTTCAAAAAGGGGGACCAGAGGGTGTGTGCCAATTACAGGGATATCACACTTCTCAGCCTCCCTGGTAAAGTATACTCCAAGGTGCTGGAAAGGAGGGTTCGGCAGATAGGCGAACCTTGGGTTGAAGAGGAACAATGCGGATTCCGTCCTGGTCGTGGAACAACGGACCAGCTCTTTACTCTCGCAAGGATCCTGAAGGGAGCCTGGGAGTATTAGTACTACATGTGTTTTGTGGATCTGGAGAAGGCATATGACCGGGTCCCCCGGGAGATACTGTGGGAGGTGCTGCGGGAGTATAGGGTTAGGGGGTCCCTTCTCAAGGCCATCCAATCTCTGTATGACCAAAGTAAGAGCTGTGTCCGGGTTCTCAGCAGTAAGTCGGACTCGTTTCAGGTGAGAGTTGGCCTCCGCCAGGGCTGCGCTTTGTCACCAATCCTGTTTGTAATATTTATGGAAAGGATATCGAGGCGTAGTCGGGGTGGGGAGGGGTTGCAGTTCGGTGGGCTGGGGATCTTATCGCTGCTCTTTGCAGATGATGTGGTCCTGATGGCATCATCGGCCAGCGACCTTCAGCACTCACTGGATCGGTTCGCAGCCGAGTGTGAAGCGGCTGGGATGAGGATCAGCACCTCTAAATCTGAGGCCATGGTTCTCAGCAGGAAACCGATGGAGTGCCTACTCCAGGTAGGGAATGAGTCCTTACCCCATGTGAAGGAGTTCAAGTACCTTGGGGTCTTGTTCGCGAGTGAGGGGACAATGGAACGGGAGATTGGTCGGAGAATCAGCGCAGCGGGTGCGGTATTACATTCAATTTATCGCACCGTTGTGATGAAAAGAGAGCTGAGCCAGAAGGCAAAGCTCTTGATCTACCAGTCAATTTTCGTTCCTACCCTCACCTATGGTCATGAAGGCTGGGTCATGACCGAAAGAACGAGATCCAGGGTACAAGCGGCCGAAATGGGTTTCCTCAGGAGGGTGGCTGGTGTCTCCCTTAGAGATAGGGTGAGAAGCTCAGTTATCCATGAGGAGCTCGGAGTACAGCTCCTCACTCCTTTGCGTCGAAAGGAGCCAGTTGAGGTGGTTTGGGCATCTGGTAAGGATGCACCCTGGGCACCTCTCTATGGAGGTGTTCCAGACACGTCGAGCTGGGAGGAGGCCTCGGGGAAGACCCAGGACTAGGTGGAGGGATTATATCTCCAACCTGGCCTGGGAACGCCTCGGGATCCCCCAGTCGGAGCTGGTTAATGTGGCTTGGGGAAAGGGAAGTTTGGGGTCCCCTGCTTGAGCTGCTGCCCTCACGACCCAACCCCGGATAAGCAGACGAAGATGGATGGATGGATGGATGGATGGATTGCAAGCTCGAAGTTTGATGTTGTTTCCCAAAGTGAAGGGATTTTGAGAACAGCAACACACAGAGAGCAGAAGGTGAGGGACATCTGAAGTCAGGCTTTGTCCTGGAAATGTACTTCCATTGATTCAGACTAGCCCAGTGCTGTTATCTGAGGTCAAAACAATAATACTGAAAATAAAATTTGAGGGTGTTGAACATTCTTGTACCCTCATAACATTACTGTAGGCCTACAGTTTTGTCACCAAGCAATAGCATTAGACACTTGTGAACATAGCACATTGTAATAAGTTGGATCAATATTGTATGATTTACAATTACTCTCAAAAGTATCATCTGGGGTTTCCTATGTTTTGCTGGAAGTTAGAGCAACTAGACGAGTCAAAGGTAATATGAAGCTATTGACAGGCGACCAAATGACACACTATGTCATAATTAAAATTACAGTTCTATCTAGGTTTAACAATTGTTGGAAACATTTGGGATAATGGAAGTACACAACATATATAACATAGGTATAGTCGACATTTTAAGGCAGAAATATTACAAAGTATATATTTAAAGCTGTAATAAATAATCATGGTTACAAAATATAATGTTGAACCTTGCTAAGCCAATTAATTGCAATTTATATAATTCATTTTATGGATATAAGCTTTTACTTTTTGACATACACTAAACATTCTACATACATACATTGTTTATTTGGATTACAATTAAATTAGATACGTGTATTGTTTTAAGTCTACATGGTAAGTTTACCATCTGAAGAAACTCTGGAGTGTTTTTATTTCTCACTAAGGAAAACATTTGTGATTTCAATAATCACCTTGTGATTACACTAAGAATATTGTTATATTGGGTTAGGTTTTGACATGCCAGATTTGTCACATTTACCTAAAGATTTTATTCTCTCCAATATCAAACTAAGCAAAGCTGGTACATGACTTTTGTTTTGATTTATTATTTATCTCGAACAATCAACAATGTTGCAAAAGAAAACAAAACAAATTCAACTTTGCTGTAGTCTTGCCCAAAAATGTGAGTGGCTTGTTGTGAAAGAGGTGAGATCCCCTTCCAAGTCAAAATTAATTAATTTCCAACACAACACCTGGTGAGCTCCTGTTTCATAGCCTCAGGCCCAGCTCTCATCAGTCCTGTTGGAAACACTTGCTTGTCTTTGCTTGCCCAGCTGGCCCCTTGTTCCCCCACAACCCCCTGGGTAAAAGGTAAATTGGCAGGTTTAGGATGAAGCCATGACACCACCTCCATAATACACAATAACAAGCTTTTGTGTTTCCAAGGTGTGTTACGCTTCAGTGCATGTTATTATTTAATTACATGTTCACAAACAAAACACACCACACACGCAAACACATACACACTCATGCATACCTCTCCATATGGTGCACATCCCAAACATTGAATCAGGTCTTTCGTTTTTTTTTTTTTTTTTTTTTCATGTATAAACATTGGATACACGTGAAAAGCTTGCGTACGCTGGTTTTTACATACACAGTGTGATGTGTAAAAATTTACTTGACATAAGAAGGTGCGGCAACCACGCAAACTTTTGAGCAGACGTGTGTACGTGCGGGTCGTCCGCAAAGTCTTGTCTAACGTGGCAAATTCGAACTGAAAAGTGCCGAAACTCACCAAACATTACAAAATAGTATAGTATAGTGTAATACAAAAGTTTCCGCTACTGTCATAAGACTGTTACGTTGACTATGAAAAAACATAATTATATCCGCTGAATTTCCATAAAAGTTTGATCATTTATGTCAGGGGTCCCCAAACTTTTTTCTGTGAGGGCCACATCATTTTCCCTTTCTCTAATGGGGGGCCGGGTCGGTCTGTAACAAAAAATGACATGGGCCGGAGTGACTACCAATGTTATTGTGGAGATTCTATTATGATTTTAAATGTATTTGTTATGCCTCCTAATGCTAGATTAACGTTAGTTTATTATTTTGTTATGCACTGTACAGACAAATGAACATTACTTTTCAAGCGATATATAGACTATTAAAAGTGCATTATTACTATCATAATGACATTTTTTCATATTTATTGCTATTGAAATCAAAACATACATACATTCAGTGTGAACGGTGAGCTTGCTTCTGGCTGGTGAGATGTCCAATGTCAGGTTCCATTCCTGTCATAGCCAGTCTCAAAGACTGATGCAAATGTTCATCAGTGAGTCTTGATCTCATGGGAATTTTCATCAGTTTCATGCGTGAAAAGGTTTGCTCACAGATATACGTGCTGCCAAAAAGTGTGGACATCTTCATTGCATGCCTTTTGATGTTTGGGTATGTCTCATTAGGGAGGGCAGCATAGAATTCAATGAGACTGTTGGGTTTAAATGCGTCTTTCAAAACATCACAGTTCTGTAACTCAGCCAACTCAAACTGACAAGAAGGTAGGGCTTTATCAATGTCGACAGCAAATGGGTTCTGGAAAACAAGTACTAGGACAAGTAGCTCACGGAATCAGACACCAAACTCTGCCTTAAGCATTTCCAGCGCTTCCACCGACTTTTCAGCTGGCAATGGGGCCACTGGTTTCTCAGCTGAGAGGTTTTGTGTAGTAGAGAGATGGGTGAAGTCTTGTTTTTGCACTTGTCCCACAAGCAGTGCTAGTTTCACCTCAAATGCTTTTATGTGGGCACACATGTCACATACTAGTTTCCCCTTGCCTTGGAGCTGCACGTTGAGGCTATTCAACATTTCTGTCACGTCTGTTAAAAAGGTGAGGTCCCATTTCCATTCTGTGTCGATCAGTTCTGGGACAGTTATGCCCTTTGTCAGAAGAAAGGCGTTGATTTTGGGTAGCAGCATGTAAAAACTAAAGAAGACTCTAGCTTTCCGTCATATGTGCTGAAACTGACCCTATGTTCCAGTAGAACTACATGAAGCAGGTCATTTAAAAACAATTCTGGCTCCTCTGGCACCACCTACAGCCTGTAGTGCGATTTGCAAAAACTTCTTCCACTTTCTCCTGCAGCTGGGCATACACATTATCTCCCATTTCTTCAATTTGTCTGGTGATTGTACTTGCGGACAGACTCACCGCATTAAAACGTCTTTCTTATCGGGGCACACCTCCTCCGCAAAAGCATTCATACATTTCTTGACAAACTCACCATCACTGAATGGCCTACCGCTGGTTGCAATCAGTTTAGCTACCTGAAAGCTAGCTCGAGGACTGGTTCAATTGGGTTTGGCGTACAAACGTATTCTGCTGAGCTAATAGTCCACTTTTTAGCTTCGACACTGTCTGCTCTCATTTGGCCTTGCAAGCTTGCATACTTGTCTCTGTGGCGGGTTTCATAGTGTCAGCACAGATGTATTCTTTGAACACAGATACTGTTTCTTGACAGATGAGACAGCCATTTCTTTGCATTGAACAAAAAAATAATCACTTGTCCACTGCTGGATAAATACCCTGCATTCAGAATCAACTTTTGTCTTTCTCAACCGTTTGGCCATTTTGTTGTGTCTTTGAATTTTCTTGCTGGCGCGCGTGCACCTGCCATAGTTCGGCAGCTAGCTCCCGTCGCTTCCCGCTGTCCCTTGTACCTACACCTTACCTGCGCCTGTGCAGTGCTGCTGCACACGAGGAGAGAGCAGAGAGGGAAGGGGCTGCTTCTCAGTCACAGAACAGAAGAGAGAGGCGACTGTTTTGGCGGCCACAAGAGAGAAATCCTTGCATGCTCGCTCACAGATATGGTTATTTTAATTTTAAAAATATGTCTCTGTCATTGTTCAGAGGGCCGGTCCAAATGTGGGGTCAAGCCAGATCCGGCCCGTGGGCTCTAGTTTGGGGACCCCTGATTTATGTGACTAATGGTTCACATCTTTCATACTATTAACTGTTTAATTCGCAGGCTACTTAACTTCTGTTAAACAGGAAGGCATGAAATACATGAAAAAGCCACTTAGAACATAGGCATACAGATGACAGAAAGTACTGTCATCTCACTCACTGTCTTACTCACTCTGCAACAAAAAGATTGGCTCAGAAAAATGCACTGAGCTTGAGGACTTCATGCTGAACTTACAACTTCTGGATGTAATTTCACAACATTAACACTATGCAGTTTAAATATGCAGTCTCTCTTTTAGGGAACGTTCCCTCAGGGTTATAACATTCCCTAAACATTAAGGGAACCAACCAACTGAAACATTCTCCTGTGGTTGCACTGTACCTCCACACAACGTTCCCATTTGGTTGTTTTTGGTTGTTCTGAGTGCGGTTTTGAAAATGTACGTTTATTTAAACCAGCTCCATTTAAGTTTTTGAAGTAGCATATAAAAGGTTTGCAGTCACTTGATTTAGATTCACTAACAAATGATTGGTCTTATAAAATCTAAGTAAGATATAAACAACATAGAAAGAGAATATATTTATTTTTAGGCTGATATCAATTTTGCTAAAAAACAATGCTTTTGTGCTTGATTTCGGTTTTTTAACTGTATTAGGTGCTTTGCCTTTCTGAGAATATAGTTCCCAGTTTGTATACGGTTAGAGGACGGCTGTGTCTCATATGACCTTGCTATTTGTACACCCTGTGACTATACAAATCACAACATGTAAATAGAAAATTGTTGGTGTTATTTTGTCAATTATTCGGAGCAGTAGGCTAATTGGAACCGGTTACCTCCAAGATCTGTGCTAGGCTTAGCTAGCGCTGGGGGCATCAGACAGAGTCACAACACGCACGGAGATGAGAAGGGTATGTATCGACTTGTCTAACTCTGGGGGTTATGGTGAATAAGCTAAAGTCCCAATAAGTCGGTGTGTTCCTTTAAAACAAGAATCTATCAATAGAACGATTTTCACAACTAAGAAAATTCACTTATTTCATTTCACATTTCATTTATAACAAGTGGCTCAGTCCAGTGTACAAATCTGACCGTTACACCCCCATGCCAGAAGGGGTGCCTCTGCTTTCAGGTGACCGATTGAAGTCCTGTCCTGACTTCCGTATACACCAAAGTCTGCTTCAAGATGGCGAACAGGGCACAGAAAACGTTATAAGATCCATTCGTTTGGTCCCAAATTCGAACTGAAATACTGCCATTGACTAAAACATATGCTGACTACACCTCACCGACGGTGTTATAACGCAAGGTAGGACAAAGATACCAAGAAAGACATTGTCGGCCGTCAACAGCAAAGACTTTCCTCTGCTCAAGACTGCTAGCCCGAATGCTAACGCGGGAAACATGTTAGCTTTCCACAGCTATGCCGCGAGTGCTGCTACCCCTATGGATACATCAACGTTGACGACAGAGACTGAGCCTTCCCTCGGTGATGTTTTAGCCGCCATAAGGAACCTGGACAACAAGGTGGACGTGTAACGTGGATGAGAGATAAAGCCATGGATGTATTAAGAGAAGCGCTGTTCACGAAACTGCAGGCTAACCTAGCACGACATAATGATTACACCTCCTTGGTTGTCTAAATACATCCATCGTTTATTTAGATAATGGTGATTATGTAATGTAATGTAATGACCTTTTAAGTACAGACTACTTTATTTACACCGTTCAAGTATTCTTTTTGCAATAAGTACAAATTGTATGGTCTTTTATTTCAGATGAATCTGTTCCACAAGCAAGAAAGCATTCCAGGACGGAGCGTGTGTCTGGAAGCCCTGTCCGTAAGTTAACATTTATGCATGCATTTAAGAAATGCGTGTGTGTGTGTGTTTGTGTGTGCGTGCGCACGTGATCAGGGTGCATTTGGAATAAATTGCCTATCTAAGGAGGAGAGGGAGGAATGAGCACAAGTGAAACTAGCAGATACAGTCCATCACCTTTTCACTTCTTCATTTCACACGCACACGCACACACACACACACACACACACACACACACAAACACACATTATGGCCCTTCCAACTGCTGAAGTCACGCCCTTTGTCTGACATAGAGATATGAAGAAATGTGGCACTAATGGGCATTAGAGGAGATGATATTGGCCAGCATCCAGACTCCCTCTGCAGGGCTAGAAATTCATAAAGGTTATATGAAGTCTAGAAGAGATGAGATGAAGAGAAAAAACATTGTTTGGAGACTGGGAGGTTCAAATCCTGAGCTCCTTGTGTTTTTCTTCTGTACTTCCATCATTTACTAAGTACTGCTTTACTATCAGTCACTAGGGTTAGGGTAAGCTGTATGCTGTAAATATGCATTCAGTATGTCATCATATTTGACCTATAATTCTACAAAAGGTGAGTACTTTCACTGTGTGATGAGGGCACTGTAACATACTGATTGGTATAGCTCCTCCTCAACTAACTAGTTCATCAGTTCATCACAAGCTCTGTCATCTATTTCTTTTCTGCCTCACTGGTGCTCATTCTGTCTCCTTAACAGTGCACAATGATTTAACAATAAGGATTTAGGATTAGGACTCATGCATTGTCCCCCATCAATCCATCAGATTGTTTTAGTTCATTTGATCTAACTTCAAGGTTTTTTATTTATGTTGTTGTTGTTGTTGCTACTTAATTTCATCAAAGTCATTTCCCACAAACACAAGACAGGACACTTGTGGAGTTTAGCCTGGTATCAGATCTTTGGGCTAATACTGCTCTCTGCTGGATTACATTTGTATCACAAGATGTCTGTCAGGGCTAGTACATTAAATGTGCTGCAATAAATGCTATTTACGGTTTATATACAATTCCCATCAATTTCCTTCTCTGGTATGAGGATTGTAATTTTCATAGTTGTATGGGCTCTTTTATGGGCTACTTTTATACCCGTCTCACAACTCCATGAACACATACACACACAGGCGGTAGGAGATTACTATGGTTTTCAGTAACTGCATTCAAATTTAAATTCAGTGGTACACTTTGGAGGTAGTTTAGTACAGTGGTTTCCAACCTCACTGTTGGGACCACTACAAGGGGAGAAAAGCAACAAAAACATTTCTGCTAGACAAAGGTTTTCATGTGTTCCTCCAGTCTTTTTTTCTTCTAACTTACTGGCTAATTGACTTCTTTACGGCTCTGAATTTTTTTTAAAGTAAAACACAACAACAAAATCCCTTTGGTTGAACTGGTCACAAGTGGTAGACATATCAAAATGGGGATGATGGTGATGAGGTCACAATGGTTATGTGTACAGTGTTGTAGTTGTAGCTTGTAACTAATTCCTAAGAATGACTCAAACCAACACATGTACACACACACACAAACACACACACACACACACACACACACACACACACACACACACACACACACACATACACACACAATGGCCCTTCCACCTGCTGAAGTCAAGCCTTTTTGTCTGAAATAGAGATATGATGAATTGTGGCACTACGTTAGAAGAGATGATATTGGCCGACATCCAGACTCCCTCTACAGGGCTAGAAATGCATAAAGGTTATATGAAGTCTATAAAAAATGTAAGACAAAAACATTGTTTGGTGACTGGGAGGTTCAAATCCTGAGCTCCTTGTGTTTTTATATAAACAGTTGTGTACTTTTACTTTTAAAGACAAACACATAGTCCACAGATCATTCACTGTGAATTGTTCAAACCAGAGAAACCTCCAGAAGGCTGGCCACATAAAGACAACCATTAGTAATGAGGAATGGTCATGTGTTTAACATAAGCTATCCAAAGTCAGTGTTAAAAATAAGACTTGTGTCACTGCTCCACTGTTGGTCTTCACTAGAACAAATCCAAAATCTTCTAAAACACAGGAATGCAGAAAGATTACTCTTGATCCCAGAGTAATATAACCAAACAAACCACTGTCAGTCCCAGACTGGGGTTTTTAAAGACATGCCCATTCTATTATACCTAGCTTACTGTCTCTGCAGGGCAAGGTAAAAAATAAATAACACTAACCTGACTTTGTCTCACGTGTCTCTCAGCTCATGTGCTTGGCTAAGGCTGACCAACAGTGTAAGCTTTGTTGCCAAAATATACTGTAGGCTCCCTATTAGAACCAACATGATCAAGATGTGTTATGCAACCACAGGAAAGGTGCTTGATACCATAGATTGAAAATGAAAGTCAACACTGTAGTATAGTTTTGTGGTTTGTGCTCCATTGTTCCAAAGCAAAGTGAATAAGGCCTTGTTCAGACTGCCAGCCCAAATCTGTTTTTTGGCATATCCAGATGGTATCCAGATTGATTTTAGAAAGTCTGGACAGCAAATAACCAAATTGAAATGATTTTTTTTTTTTGCAAATCTGATCCAAGCCACATTTGGAAGTAGTTTGAAATGCGATTCCATCGGATTTCTATAAATGCGTCTCAGTTCGGACATTCTGGCCAGGAAGATTGTAATGCATTTTTTTGCTCGTGATACTGATAATAATTGACTTTTCTCATGTGTAGAGAGCATGTGAACATTTCTCAGATGTTTATAATTAGCATGTCAAAACACCATGTTCAATTTAAAAGGATTAGAATTAAAGACACCAATTGTATGTCAGACAGTCAAGAAGAGCATCAGGTTTGGACTACATCAACAGATATATACACTTATAGATACACTTCCACACTGATTAAAGATTAGGTGTTGAGATTAGTTAAGAAAGCTACATCCTCAATCGTCATTGTCACATTAATAGAGGTCTAGGAACCCATATGATTAGTTAAACCTAGCCCTGAGTCATCTCTTCATAGAAAAATGTTAGTTCAAGCACTTACAAAGAAAGAACTGTGTATGAATTACCACTTCATATTCGTCAGCTCTTTGTCCAAATACATTTTCTATTACCTATAGACAGACAAAATACTGGAATATCTAGTAAATGTTTGTAAAGCAAACAGTTTATCATACTTTTATTTTTAGACCTGGGCTTAGTTTAATTTTGCTGCACATTTCACTCCATGCATTTGCATGATGTTGCCATTCTTGTCCCTAACATGGGTAGTTTGGTTTGTACGTTTTCCACAGAGTCGCTTTGTGATTTTGTACACTGTGCCCAGGTTTCCATAGGCTGCAGCTTTCTCGGCTTCACTTGCCAGATGTTCAACAAAGACCCTTTTGTCTCCCCTAGCACTCCTCTTCACCTCTCTGTCCTTGTTTTTATAGGACATCTTGGTTTTCTTGAGGAGTCGTTGGGACTTGGTGTTCAGCATCTTTACCTTCAGCTGCTTCATCTCTTCAACTTTCTGCCAAGTGTTAGCAGATATCCATTCTTTGGCCTCTTTCTGCTTGAAGCCCAGGACCTTTTGTGCTGTTTCAGAGTATATGGTCTTGATAGCATTCCATTTGCTGTTTATGGTGGGTTCTTCTTCCATTTCAGAGGAAGCCTCTGGCGTGCTGCAGCGGTTCCTGAGTTCCAACACAAACTCCTTGTTTTTCTTTGGAAACTGGAGTTTTGCAATGTCCAGTTTCTTCTACCGATGGCCTTGTGGGATTGACTTCTTTAACTTGAGTTTAATGGTGGCAGCGATTAGGTAGTGGTCACTATAGGCATCTGCACCCCAGTAAACTCTAACATCTTGCATTACGATTAGTGATGATGTGGTCGATTTGGTTGATGGTCCTACCTTCAGGTGACTGCCATGTGAGCTTATGGATGTTCTTATGTGGGAAGATGGTACCGCCGATGACCAGGTTGTTACTCATGCAGAAATCAACAAGCGTTCACCATTGTTGTTTCTGTCGCCACATCCATGCCTGCCCATTGCCCTCTCGTTGTTGCAATTGTCGGTTCCCTCTTTGGAATTCATGTCACCAGTTAGGAGAAGAACGTCGTGTTGGGGTACCTTTGAAACCGCCATTTGGAGTTGTTCATACCAGTGTTCTATGACCTCCTCCTCAGCCTCGCTGGTTGGTACACAGCAAATTAAGACTTGCAGCTTAACTTATTTGGACCAACATTTTAGAAGGTGTTGTTGGAAAACTGTAAGTAGAGAAGGCTTTATGAATAAATCAGTTAGCAGCCAGACAGCTCCATCCTGCACCAGCTTATTCTGTTTAAAAACAATAAATATTGACTTATCTGCTGGTTGATTTATGTGTTGCACTCTTGCAATGCCACAATCACTGAACGCAATGCTGTTTCACTGACAGTAAACACATGGATGGACCCAGATAAATATGAAATCTGTTTCTACTTGTTGCTATGCCACTGCTGTTAGAACCCTTGCTATCTGCATTTTAACCCTGCAAACTTGTAATGATGCATAGTTCTTGCATTGGATAAAATACCTAATTAAATACAAATCTGAAACATAAAATTGTGTAGGTGGAACACTATTCTTCTAGAGAATACATGAAACCATGATCTTTTTTTTCTAATATAAATGCAAAAGTTTGAAATAACTGTTGGAACAGCAGATCACAGGTTAAATTTGGTTGCAAAGTAAAAAATGTTCATCAGACATTTAACACTGACGCCAGCCAATCACATCCACTTTAATACTCTGGAGTGCCAGGTAGCCAGGCAAAGCGTGGGTGGGCAGTTTTACTAATTACTTAATAGGTAACCTATCAAGTCTGCTAGGAAGTTTTCTTTGGTTTGTATTATCTTATATGCAAATCACACTCAAAGTGTGTGTTTCTCAGCCATATCATATAAGAGGCACCAGAACCGTCAGACAGCAGTGTTTATTGTTTCCAGTGTACAGATACTGTCGTAGCTGCACCTGCTCATGGCCACACTCAATACTCAGGCTACCAGCAACTACAGCATGGTAAGTCTTATACTAACACATACAATATTGATGTTGTGCTGAATGTGTTAGGCTCTGAACCTAAAATGTCTTCCTATTAAATCTGTTGTTGAAAATTGTCACAATTCCAAATCATAGAACTGTTTCTATTATTACTCACGTTTGTCTCCTTTCCCTCTTACTTCCCTTCCTTTCTCCTCTATATTCCTCTATTCTTCCTTCTCTATTTTGTCCTCTTCTGTTCTGTCCTCAACTCCCCTCTTCTCTTCAGGTGCCACCTTGTACAAAGATCACTGAAGTGCTCGAGAGGTACTACCTGTCACCGTCTTATGGCATCGAGTTCTGCATTGGTTTTCCTGGCAACTTTGTGGTTGTACTTGGTTACATTTTTGGTTTGCAGCAGTGGCAGAGCTGCAATATTTACCTCTTCAGCCTGGCAGTCTCCGACCTAATTTTCCTCTGCACGCTGCCACGTCTCTCGTACAACTATGCGTACAAACAACCAGAGACCAGTCCCCATGTTTGCATTATAAACCGCTATGTACTAAATGTAAATCTTTACTCTTCCATCCTGTTTATGGTTTTGCTAAGCATGGACCGCTTCCTGCTCATAAGATATCCAACACGGAACCACTACCTGCTGAGACCACGATCAGCCTTGATCATAACAGGGCTGAGCTGGCTAGCTGTCAATGTGGAAATTGCTCCATTGATATCACTGATGATAGATGACCTCCGAGATGGAAACTGGAGTCGCTGCAGGGATTTTGCCAGCCTGGAAGGAAACATCAATATGTTGGGCTACAGCCTGGGACTAACCCTGACTGGTTACCTTCTCCCTGTGCTTGGACTTTGTGGTTTCTCCTACCAAATTTCACATCTGCTCCGTGTCCAGGAAAGGGCTGTCCAGAACAGGACAACATCATACAAGCGGCCTTTAAGGGTTGTTTTAATGGCTGCAGTCATTTTTCTGGTTCTCTACACTCCATACCATGTGCTGAGAAATGTCAGAATAGCATCTAATAAGGCCTGGGCAGGGATTTGTACAAAAATGTACATACAGGGCCTGTACACCTTGACCAGACCGTTGGCCTTCTCGCACAGTGTCATCAACCCTGTCTTCTACTTCCTGATGGGTGACAAGTTCAGAGAGCTCCTATTCGCCAAGCTCAGAAAGCTGGGCAGAATGAAAGAGCGGCAAAGAGGGCCAGACTGAAACATAGTGCAACCAAACACGTGGACCACCTCTATCTTTACATCTATTTTGTTAAGGTTTTATGCTTTACTTTATTTCCGCTGTGTTTTAATTACCTCCACCCATGGAGGTTATGGTTTTGGTTTGGCTTGTCCTTTGTTTGTTGGTTTGTTTGTCTGTCAGCAGGATAATGTAAAAACTACTGGCACGATTTTATGAAACTTGGTGGAAGGGTGTAGCAAAGAATCCAAAGAAGAACCCATTGAATTTTGGAGCGGATCTGATGTTCCACTTTTCTGCTTTAAATGCAAAATACTGCTGACATTTTCACCCAGTAAAAGCTTTTTTTTACTACTAACGTTAAAGACAGTGATAATGAAGCTGTAGCTCTGGTTTCACTCAAGAACAGAATGGTGTTGTGTGAGGTTTGTGAAGTGTTCTAATATGTCCGCATGTGCATAGTAGTATATTGTTCTTTATTTTAAGATGTAATCCTGCTAATAATCCCCATTTTTACTAAATGTATCAGTAATATGATTGTGTCTTTTTTGTTTGTAACTTTATCAAAATAGAGTTACTTTCCCATGTAGTCTATTCTCCCCAAGCCTGATTATATGTGATAGAAGACATGTCTAGATATCCATAAAGGGGAACTGATGCAAAGTTAGCTTTCATGTTAGTAACAGTGCAAGTAACATAAAATAATTTATAAACTTAATTAAAGATTTATAAACAATTATAACATAAAAATTCAGCTGAAAGCCAGAGCCTATTTTTTTATTAATGCACTAACGTTTAAGCATGAGTATGTATATGCAGAATGGTTGCTGTTTGTATTCATATCTGTATTTGTTGAAAAAGCATAACTATTTAATCAGATGAAACCGGAGGTGGATGTTTTGTCATTTGTACTACTATTTTTGGCATGTTTGTACATATTACTTTTAAATGTAATAAAATATAACTTAACTCAACTAATAATTATTGACTGCTTCTTCTATTTTCTATTGGGAGCTTAATTATTTGTGAGAAAATAAAAATACATGAGATGCATTGAAGAATTTCTTTTTTCATTTTTAAATATTCATTGTCTTTTAAATAAAAGTGTGATACTTTAGCTAGACTTCAAATAAAAAATGCTGAATTTCAATTCCATTACAGTACAAGCAATACCAAAAAGTAAAAATAAGTCCTAATGGTTTATGATGCATACAATATAACAGCAACATGCAGTTAGAAGACATTTATCACATCACCCCATTATTGTCACTTCCCAATCCCTGCTGAGTGATGTTGTGTATGTTTGCGGGGAGAGATAAGAGCCTATACCAAATATCAATTACATATATTTTTGTCATTCACATAATAATCCATTCCATGTAGTTGGCTGACAGAATACCTGTTACTTTTACACTTTTAATGAGTGCCAATACCAGTAGTGATGAGGCCACTGTGACATACTGATTGGCACAGCTCCACCCTCGACTAACTAGTTCATCACAAGCTCTGTCATCTATTTCTTTTCTGCCTCACTGGTTCTCATTCTGGTTCTCCTTTTTTTCTGACTTCATTTCCATTTAACAGTGCATAATAATTTAACAATTAGGACTTGCTCGCATGCATTGTCCCCCATTAATCCATCAGATTGTATCTTAACTTCCATACATTAATTTAGTTCGTGATCTAACTTTAAGGTGTTTTATTTCATTTTTTGTTGTTGCTACATAATTTCATCAAAGTCATTTCCCACAAACATCAGGCAGGACACTTGTGGAGTTTAGCCTGGTATCAGATCTTTGGGCTTATACTGCACTCTACTGGATTACATTTGAATCACAAGATGTCTGTCAGGGCTAGTACATTAAATGTAATGCAATAAATGCTATTTATGGTTTATATACAATTCCCATCAATTTCCTTCTCTGGTGGGTCTCACTTGTATGAGGTTTGTAATTTGCATAATTGTATGGGCTCTTTTATGGGCTACTTTTATACCCGTCTCACAACTCCATGAACACATACACACACAGGTGGTAGGAGATTACTATGGTTTTCAGTAACTGCATTCAACTTTTAAATTAGATGGTACACTTGGGAGGTAGTTTAGTGCAGTGGTTTCCAACCTCACTGCTGGGACCACTACAAGGGGTCGCAAGACAGGTCTGAGTGCTTTAGTGACATTAGTAAGCAACAAAAACATTTCTGCTACCTACACAAAGGTTTTCAGGTGTTCCTCTAGTCTTTTTTGTCTTTTTCTCTAACTCACTGGCTTATTTACTTCTTCAACAACAAAATCCCTTTGGTTGAACTGGTCATAAATGGTAGACATATGAAACTGGGGATGATTATGATGAGGTCACACTGGTTAAGTGTACAGTTTTGTAATTGTAGCTTTTAACCCTAATTCTTAAGAATGGCTCAAACCAACACACACATAATGGCCCTTCCACCCAATACTATGTTCCTGCAGTACCGGACTCTGCATTTTCAGGCCCACATTTCTACGACCACATTTCCAGGACCCCAGCTTTTTTTTTTTTTTTAACTACAGCACCGTCCCGGAGACTGCATTCTCAGGACTGCATTTCTAGGACCCTAGTTTTTCAATACACCACCTACTGAATTGGATGACCACACGTGTTTAAAAGGTTCATTCCACCCAAAATGTGAGGGTGAAGACAGAACGGACCCAAACGCAGACAGCAGACAAACAAGTTTTATTAAAGGAGAGGGAAGAGGAAGGAGTGGGGAGGCGGACGCCGGGGACAGGAGAAGGGGCTCTGGGGCTGGAGTAGGATGGTGAGGGAATGCTGAGGGAGACTGTAGGGCTAGGATGGTGAGGTAATGCTGAGGGAGGCTGTAGGGTTAGGATGGTGAGAGAATGCTGAGGGAGACTGTAGGGTTAGAATAGTGAGGGAATGCTGAGGGAGACTGTAGGGCTAGGATGGTGAGGGAATGCTGAGGGAGACTGTAGGGCTAGGATGGTGAGGGAGCTAGCAGGGAATAGGATTGCGAGGGAGCTGGGGATGCGCGGGGGAACCGGGACCAAGGGGGCTGAAGAGGGGGCACTGGAGTCCGGGGAAGATGGGAGTCAAGGTGGAGGGTGGCTGGAAGCTGGAACGAAGGCAGGGCAGTGCAGGAGCAGAGCAGGATGGAGCGGAGAGCCGTGAGAGGGGGACCGAACGGTGAAGCCAGCTGACTGGAGGTACGGGAAGCGAGTGGAGAGAATGACTGCAGGGAGGAGACAAAAAGTTAGCGACAGACAAGGACAGGTAAGTACAACGTTTTCTTAGAGAGCTTGTGTTAGCGTGTCACCAGAATGACTGAAGCAACGATCAAGCGAAGATGATGAGTGGATCGGGGGTTCATATACTGGCTTGATAGTAGATGGCTGGCAGGTGTGTACAGCGGGAGGGGTGATGGTGGAATGACGAACAGGTGCGTGTAATCAGCTGGCAGGAGCAGGCAGGAGGAGGGGAACAACACAGGAGACACACACTGTAAACCCGAATGTTCAAAGTAATTAAATAGATTAAGTGGGGTATACTCAAAATTTTAGAAAAAGTTATACTAACTTAATTTTGTCAAGTTGGTGTAACATGTTCTTCATTTTTGAGTATTGTTAACTAATAATTTTTGATTAAATGGAACTATTTTGTGTATAAGTAAGCATAACTTAAAAACATAACTTAAGTGCAACTTAATAGAATTAAGTAATTACATACTAAGAATGATAAAGTCCTGTTATTTCTATTGTTTCAAATAGGGGTGATTTAAAAAAAAAACTTAATTTATATAGCACATGTTAAAATACAATAAAATCTCAAAGTGCTTCACCAAATAAGTAAAATTGATCATAATAAATAAATTGCAATCAGCAAATGGTCTGAAATGCATTAGACATTAGTGGAAGACAACATGTATTTATTTTATTTATTTTTTGTATTTTTAAAACAGTAACAATTTGATTGAGGCAAATGGTCTGAAATGCATTAGACATTAGTGGAGGACAAAATGTATTTATTTTTTGCATTTTTATTGTCATCAATTTAATGTTGCTTATATATTTTTTATTTTTATTTAAGTGTTGAGCAGCTGCAGGGATCATTTTTTATGCCGAGTTAATCTCTGATTCAACCTGCGAAGCAGAAGGTGGTGCTAATATGCATACTACCTTCCTTACCGCTCTTTGGAAAAAAACAGAAGAAGAAAAGTTTGAACAACGCAGCAAGGCGGGAAGCAACAGACAGTAGGCTTGCAGAAGTTACTACCTAAGCAGCAGCAATCAGCCTCACTGGACTTACTGTAAGTTTTGAATGTTAATATTCATTCACTTTTACTTCTTTTATACATTATACATTTTTACATGCGTTTGTCTCAGAGAGTGTAGAACTTCTCCAAGCCCCCGCCCTTCACTGGCTTATCACGGAAGTCTTGTAGGGATTGGCAACTTGTCAGATATAGGTTAGCTGCTAAAGAGCTAGCTAGCTAGCTAGCTAGCTAATTAGCGCGACCACTAACGTTACACACTCCAGCAGCACAGCTAGCGACCCACCACTACCAGACTCACTGAAGAATTTTACGACGGATGAATCTAGTAATCACACGCTCATTCCCCGCTTAAAGGTGGTGTTAGAAAATGAGTTGTTAGTAGAAGCACTAACAGACACCTCATATGCGATAGTTAGTTTTTTGTTGATGGAAACTTTCAATAGTGCACCGCTAAGGTCCAATATCATATTAAAAGAGCATAAACGAGCATAATGAGTCAAACTGAGTTCCTACACTGCAAGTCCGCGCTCCCTGTAGCTTCTAGGGACGCTCGTTTTAAATTCTGTGTGAGCAGACTGTCTGAGACACGGAGATTGCGGTTAACAGAACACGAGTCAACTGCCCGTGCTCGCCCACTTGTGTTGCGTCGGTTTTAAAACAAACGACCCTGCTGGAGGCAAGCTGCTTTTCATGACAAAGATGAATAAAGTAAAAACCCTTAACAGTAAAGCTTTGGTTTGTAGAAATGGCATTATTGTTGATTAAGCATGCAGTAAGGTTCAAGTGCTGCTGCTTTTCTTTACAGTAATGTTAATTTTGCTTGATGGCTTTAGTAACTTCACACTTTAGGGATCAAATGAAAAGATCATTAACAGGGAACATTTATAAGTATTTATAATTCGACACTCTTTGAATGCTTTTACTTGTTCAGTTTCAGATCAGTTTATGCCTTTGCATCTCTCTGTTCCAGTTTCAAAAAGTTAAGGAAGATAACTGGAGATGTGATAAAGATACCAGGTAATCCAATGAATCTCTCTCTCACACACACACACACACACACACACACACACACACACCTCTAAATACCAGTAACTTAAATTGTTTTTTTTTTTCAGACAATGTTTTAGTGTGGTAACCCTAAATCATACACACTCCCACATACACATATCATTTGTTTATTCTACTTGCCTGTTTGATCAAAATAATGCTTTTTGCCGTATTCAAGTCAACAGTTCATGAATGTCTTCTGTTCACGAATATCATCTTCCTAATTGATATTTAACCTTTGGCACTGAACAGATCATATTTTACTTTGTATTTGCTTGCAAATATTGTTGAAGAAAGATGGTGGAGACCACATTCCCCCTATGCCGACAGACCATAGTGATATCCTGCCCACCAGTGAACGAGCTCATGGACCTCTGGCCTGGTCTCAAAATAGAGTCTGAGGTAATATGGATCAGCTCTCTCTTTTAAAGTGAAAATTGTGATTTTTACTCATTTGGCCGATATTTTTGCTTTATAAATGTGTGCTAGATTCTTCAAATTGGACTGTTTTTTTTAAGTGTTCTCCTCCTGCTGTTATTTCTATGCAGTTGTATGCAGAGTTCCAGCGGATTACAAATCAGAACCTGCCCAACACATGCTATCCTGAGCTTGACCGCCATCTTCCTCAACCGATGACCTTATTCAGACAGAAGGCATCAAAAACTGGGAAGACAGCAGATGCTCTGGCTAAAATTAAAAAAAATCAATGATGAACAGGTAAATAGATTTTTACACATTTCATAGGTTGACCCAGTGGAACATTGAACAGGTTCAATGATTCAAATGAGCTTTGTGAATTTTGCAATTAGTCCACTTTATGTTTGCCATTTGTCTGATTGCATTAAAGATGTGAACAGGTTAGAAAGTGGTAAACTACCACCAAGGTTGCAGACCCTCAAGAATGGCTTAATGATGTAGAAACTCATCTGAAAAAAGGCTGCAGGGTAAAGCATTATAAAAGGCTAGTTCAAAGTTATCTCCTTTTGTCTAAATAATGCCTCAAAAAGTTACTGCACTACTTTGCAGGTGTTCAGCCAATAGGCCCAAACTACACAATGTGCCTTTGTTCTCATTAATATAATGCAAAAGTAACGCTAATGTTTTGTATGTTTTAATGTTTTTCTTAACCATTGTGGGCTGCACAAGATGACCCACATTTCACTGTGCATTTGATACTGGTTATGTAAAACATTACATTTTAGAGTTTTAAGTGAAAATGTTCTTAAACAGTCTATAGAATTTTTGAAATTTCACCCAAATTGCTGCCCTGTTGCCTTACTCAGGAATTAACCAGGAAGCCAAAAGCAGTGTTTTTTTTTCTTTTATAGCTGTAGCAAACAATAATTTCATTTTGGTATTATTTATTATTGTTTTTGATTACTCCGATTATTTTCCTGACTATCTGATTAGTTGTCTGGTCAATATCAGAAATTTGTGATACATATTTATTTCCTAGGGCCTTAAAGCAACACGCCTACTTATTGGGGCTTATTCCCCGTATCCCCCAGAGTTCGATAAGTCCATACATACCCTTCTCATCTCCGTGCGTGTCGTAACTCTGTCTGATGCACCCACGCCTAGCTTAGCACAGATCCTGGAGATAACCAGCTCCATCTATGCTCCTAATAAGTGACAAAATAACGCCAACATTTTCCTATTTACATGTTGTGATTTGTATAGTCACAGCGTGTACGAATAACAAGGTCACATGAGACACAGCCATCTTCTAACCGTATACAAACTGGGAACTATATTCTCAGAAGGCAAAGCACTGCTACTTGGGTGGAGTGATTTGCTTGCAGAACTCCAGGCGAACTCTCTGCTCCTCACCACGGGGCTTCTCAGGTGCAAATCACTCTGCCCAAGTAGCAGAAGTATCAGTGCTTCACCCTTTCTGAGAATAGTTGTCAGTATGTATACGGTTAGAAGATGGCTGTTTCTCAGCAGCTAGCAGTGGGTGCGTCAGACACGCACGGAGATGAGAAGGGTATGTATGGACTTATCTAACTCTGGGGGATATGGGGAATAAGCTAAAGTCCCAATAAGTCGGTGTGTTCCTTAAGTGACCAGGAACACATTTGGAAGGCTAGAAGTTTTTCTTCTTAAAAATCTCTCAAATGTATTTATTTATTTATATACAATTTATTTAAGTATATTTTAAAATTATTTTTTTATTCTATTTATTTTAATTTATAAATGTTTATTTATTTTTGTATTTAATTTTAAATTTAACTGTTCAAAAGCGGACTTTCATGACTTTTAGATATATTAAGTTAGGTAAACTTAATGTAAGTGAGGCAATCAGTTGCCACAAAATTTTTAAGTTTTGAGTCACATGTTTTTAAGTAAACAAACTCAACATATTTGACTAATGTGTACTTAAAACAATGACAACACAAACTAATAAACATTGAGTTTGGTTAACATAAACTGGTGTGGTTGTGTACTTATTTTTTTAAAGTTCTGTGAACTTATTCCTGTGGTTTGTAAACTCAAAACTTTTAAGTCATAATAACTGAAAATAATTGAGCTGCCTTAACAGAAAACTGTAAGTCATATTAACTGCAAATATTTGAGTTGAGTTAAATGAGCACTTTTAATTTAACTGTTATCAAAAGGTACATGTAGCAATTCATCCAACCTTTTAAGTTCTGGAAAATTTTGACTTTTAAGTTAATCAACTTAAAAAAATTGTGGCAACTGATTGCCTCACATTTTTTGAGTTCTGGTAACTTATTCGGGTTTACAGTGCAGAAAGAGGCAAAACAAACAAAAACTGACAGTGGGAATAAAATGGGCACTGGGAAACAGAAAATAAAACAAAGACTCACAGCCAGCCGACCCCAACCATAACACAAAAGCTACTTTCTGTCCAAATATTAAGTTTAAAAAGGTTTTTACAGCCAGATACTACTTGTCTTGCAATTCAACTTTCAACAATTCAACCAAACTTGGTTGCTAAGAGTTGCATGTTGGGCAATTTGTGTAGCCTAATTAGCAGACTTAGCTCATTAACAGGTAAAATAAAGATCTACTTTTTAAAATTAATTTTAATTGAAAACAATAATATATTAAACAAATTTCACAACCCACCTCCCAAAAAAGACATTTTTTTTAATGTTGGCATTTCCACGATATACAGACAAACAGGAGAATGAAAGTTTTAGCAATGATCTCTGCGAGAAAGAGAGACAGGGAGAGATGAGAGAGATGCAAGAAAACAATAGAAATTACATTTTATTAACATTTGACTTTTCCTGACTCTTCAACATTAAAACCCATATTGTGAAGTAGGTAACAGCACTACCTTTTAATTGAGGGTCTTCCTTCATTTCTCATTTGTTTTTCCAATCGTCTGCAGAATTCCTCCACTTCACTGAAATAGTATGGACAACATAATCACTGCTTGGTTAATGAAAACAAGTAACACTTGCATTAATTACTACTTCCTAATTAAGGTATTAAGTAATGTTAGTAAATAGTTGATAAAGATTGCATGGCATTGTGTAAAAAACCTGTGAAATACCTGTGATGATAAAGTGTCCCATGTATTACAATTAACGTTAAACATTTCACGTACACTGAAGACAGTGAAGACCAACCCTAAGGACAGGCTTTTATCATCTTTTGAAGTTTAATGTGCGGGCTATAATTAATTATAGTCATTAAGTTAACAAGTAATATGATACACCTAGTTGGGCTTAGCAAATATAGCTAAAACGTTACGGTTTTATTAAACAAATACTTTAGGCTAACAGTTAACAAACTATCATAAGCTAACAATGATTGTAACATTAGGAACTTTAAGACTATTAATGTTCACACTTCAGCTAGATTATTTACAATCAGCAATGTTACTCACACAGGGCTTGACCATAGACAGTGAAAGAAATGGACACAGCGACGCCATAGACTTCAACGGAGACCAATGAAGTCAATTAGAAGCACTTTTCTGGTGATGGCTGAGCGTACTGCGCAGCCTCAAACTGAGCTTGACGACGTAGATGTGACGTGAGCAACCTGTCTGAGAGTTGTAAGTCTTCTGGTAGCTGTGCCAAGAGAAATCTACTTCATATGAATTCACTTGCCACATACCCAAGTATTTTCAATCCATCAAAACGTTGCTGAAATATTTTGTTCCGATGCTTTCATGGACTCTCTATGGGCTTCTCCCTTGACTGTATGCCTACACGTCCCCCCTGATTGCCTGTGAGCTTCTCCTGACTATACGGTAATTTCTCTACTGTGCGACAGAAAGACGCGTGGTTATGACACAATCGTTAGCCTACTTTTACAAAAACGGCTGCTACGGAGCCATAACGTGAGTATAAGGTAAAGGAGCCTTTTATACATTGTCGTGTTTCTTTAGAAATAAACAATGGACAAATAGTCTTTAAACGCTTCAGATGTAAAGTTATTCACTGTCAAAGTGACTCCAAAATGAATGGGAGTCAATGGAACGCTAGCAGAAGGTGATGGCTTGTTAGCCTCAGAATCTCCCGAGGTACGCTTTCCGGGTGCTCGCTTACCCCCTTGGGCTTGATGTGCTCTTCTTCCATTTTTGGTGGAAATGCGGTCCTGTCGCATTATTATTATTACCCACTCACTTTCTTGGCAAGACCCTCCTTCTAGTTAGGGTCCTAGAATTGCGTTCCTGAAAATGCAGTCCTGAAAGCGCAGCCTCTGGAACTGCAGCTATATGCTACTCCTTCCACCTGCTGAAGTCACGCCCTTTGTCTGAAATAGAGATATAAAGAAATGTGGCACTAGTGGGCATTAGAGGAGATGATACTGGCCAGCATCCAGACTCCCTCTCCAGGGCTAGAAATTCATAAAGGTTATATGAAGTCTATAAAAAATAGAGAGAGGTAAAAAAAGAGAGAAAAACATTGTTTGGTGACAGGGAGGTTCAAATCCTGAGCTCCTTGTGTTTTTCTCCTCTACTTCCATCATTTGCTGTAAATGTGCATTCAGTATGTCATCATATTTGACCTATAATTCTACAAAAGGCGAGTACTTTCACTTGTCTTTCTGTATGTTTTTATAGAAATAAAAGGTTCAGATGCATACAAAATAAAAAAAAACAATTGTGTACCACAGGTCATTCACTGTGAATTGTTCAAACCAGAGAAACCTCCAGAAGGCTGGCCACATAAAGACAACCATTAGTAATGAGGAATGGTCATGTGTGAAATAAAAAAAAAACTTTTTGCAGCACTTGCTGTGACGATGCTGATATTTTGTGTTCTGCCACCAGAGGGCACTCTCATTATACAAAATTAAAAACACTTTTATAGTACTAAATACAAAAATATTAAGGGGAGCATCGGATGTATGATTAGATATTTATCTTATCAATGAAAAGCATCTTCTCTTCCCTCTTCCAGAAAGGAAAAATGTGCTGAACTCTGTTATGAACAAAGTGTGACAAGACAAGAGGAGGCAAACTTTATTTACATATAACAAAGTATTTACAGAAAACAAAGAAAAGGGTCATTTGTATTTAAAATTAAACATAAAATCAAAAGAAAAGAGTAATGTTTTACATCTGTGTCCTCAAATCAACCTAATGTCTCATGTAAACTATGCTGCCTGTCTGAACCACAGAAATCCTTCTGACTTGATTTGATGGAAGACACAGGAGAGCACTGCCTGGAGTTTTCTGTGGTTGATATTGGACGAACATTTGTTTTGTATCATATCTGGAGCATGGCCAGGTTTTATCTTATTTAATGATTCACAGATCATCACACATGCTTTATAAGTCATATACCAAAGGATACTTTAACACTTTCACATAAGCTATCCAAAGTCAGTGTTAAAAATAAGACTCGTGTCATTGCCCCACTGCCTTCACTAGAACAAATCCAAACACTTCTAAAACACAGGGAATGCAGAAAGATTACTCTTGCTCCCAGAGTAATATAACCAAACAAACCACTGTCAGTCCCAGAGTGGGTTTTTTAAAGACATGCCCATTCTATTATACCTAGCTTACTTAGTTATTTCATTGGAATTCACTGTATAATTTTACGGATTTTTTCTGTTTTTTCTACATTAAGTGTTAATGCCATAAAAATACAGAAAATACTTTTATTTATAAAAAAAAACATTAAATTAAGGTTTTAGTCTGTAAATTGATATAATGAGATAATATAGTTGTTTAACAGGATAATTCCATTGCTTAATGGTCTTGAAAGTTAAATTACATTGAATTTTATGTAAAATAATATAATTTCTTTTTAAAATACAGATATCTACTGTACATTTTCTGTATTTTCACAGTTTAACTACTGTAGAATTAAAAAGAATTTTAATCAAAAAACATATTTAGAATGTTAAACAAATGTATAAATCTGTACAAACACTGAAAAATATTGAAAAATACCTTAAAATTACATAATTTAAATGAAAACTGCTGTTTTCATACGGTTTTCTTTGGTAAATTCACAAGATTATTCAATCCATCCACAATAACTCCCTGTTAAAGTACAGATTTCTGGATGTAAAACACACAAAAATCATGTCAAATTAATGTAAAATCACCCTATTTGACAGCCCATTAATAGTATCTTAAAAGCTTTAGGCATTTATTTTACATGATTAACCTCGGATTATCCAGTCAATTTACAGTAAATTCCTGTTTAATACTGGTTTTCTACTGTACAAAAACAATATGTGATAAAAACTTGCAGAACCATTATTTCATAGTCATTACTTTATATAAACATTATTTATCAGTAACTACAATCAACTCTTCAATATGTCTACAGGCTTTTCCCTGTAAATGTATAAGGGTTTACTTTATATAAACAATATTGTATAGTGTTAAAAAGAAACTACCTAATATACTGTACTTTAATCATTACTATATCAGGTTTACTTTATACAAACAATACTTTATAGTGATTAAAAGCAACTATTCAATATATCTACAGACTTATCCCATTAATGTACTGTATGTTTACTTTGTAAAAACATTTGACAATATTTACAATTAACTATCCAATATATGCATCAGAGACTCTTCAGAGGGTAAATATTTGTATAATGTAGGGTCCATTTTAGCTTATTCAATGTGGTCTCATACATACTGTGTGTTAGTGTTTAAATCGCTGTCAAACATCATCATGTCCAGTATCTCTTAATGCAAGTCTACTAAATTCTAGCAATAGAGTAGGACTTGTATTTAGCTTTGCAGTTATTTGAAGAGGGATTAACAGAGGTACTGAGACAGGTAGGACCAGCCATACCCGTTTAATGCATTGAATGAGGCTGACATGAACCCTTACTGCATGGCCTCACAACAACTCCACAGCAAAAACCCACAAGCAATTGTTCTCAATTATAGTTGGATCAATGTAATTATATTAGAAACTACACTACTGTAATATTTTGCAAGCATATTTATGGTAATACAAACAGTAAAACAACTTGGCAGCACACAAGCTTAAAAAGCTGTAATGCACCAAATCACCACTGGGGCCAATGTGGACAAAGATGCTGTATTTAGATCTGTCTTTGTAAAAATAAACATTCTTTCACCTAAATATTTGTGGTAACAAAGCCATAGCTTCAGTTATGGGAATGCATAAGAGACAAGAGTCAACCTAAACTACAAGCCTTGGATGTACATGATGTCTATTTTAGTCCAAGTCTGTGATATGCTCATCACTATATAGTCATGTTTTGGTCTGGCGAATTAGTTGACAAAAGAATCGTGCAGCCACAATTCACATCACCCACAACCCTATAGGCCTACAGGATGACAATACAGTTCACAGAGAGCCAGGCAGCCTGCAGCCTGGGTAAGCCTACATCTTCACCATCCTAATATTTTAGGGGGCATCTGATGTTCTCGCCTCATTTCACTTCCGTGGAGGCCATGGGCCTATTTCAGATTCATGGCCCAACATCTTTTTCCATTGACTGCTTACTTGCTGATGTCTGCGGTGATGTCTCATACTGTGTCCACTCTGGCTTTTGATGTTTGTTCCTGTCTATGTCATGCAAACAGCTTAGAGCATGAGCTTCCCTCTTATGTGGGGTAGAATGAATATTCATGCATGTCCAGTACCTTAAATGCCTCACCAAGACCTCGGTGATCTGACCACCCCTGCCTCTGAAATTACACTACAATTTCCATTGACTTGCAATGGTTACACAGGCATTGATGCACATATTGGGAAATGTGTGTTTCATTTAGGTGTAACATTAATAAGTTAAATGGATTGCCTGCCACAGCTATGCTGTTTTATAAGGGGTGGAAAATCAATATTAATGCACACCAGTACCTCAAATACAGTATGTACCTGCTTGCCTAAATTGCACACCACCTAACCTAACTTGTTCCGCTAGTTCCAACCCTCATACAGTTTATTTCAACCCTGATTAGGAAAGTGTGTCCTATGAAAGTCATGCCTACCGACAAACAGTATGGACATCTGCAACATTATGCTTATTTGAGAAATTATCTGTGATTTCATTTCAAAACTGAAAGAGTAGGCTTTTCATAAAAGGCTGTTAATCCACTTTAAAAACATGGAGTCTTCCAATACAAGCTCCAAACTGTTTTAGGCAAGGCTCAGTGAATGTCATGAAATTAAGCAATTCAGAAATTTGGGGAAGTTTTTACTGTTTTTCCCAATTCCCCACAGTCAGAAACTAATATGCATGCGGGACAGACCTCTTTTTTATGTATTTGGTGTACTTCAAATAGAATATGTAGCATACATGTTCTTTTCCTTATGAAGTTAAAATTGTTGTTAAAACAATTTTCTCTTAATATTAAGACCCAAAGTGAGTCACAGTGTTCAACAAAATGCAAGGTCATTGTGCAGTCTACTGCTCCCTCAAATCACTTAGCCTCTCCCCATTTTCTACAGGTTAAAGGGAACAAAGAGTTTTTCATGGGCTGAGGTAATATAAGGTGAATAAAGACAGGGAGGACACAGTGTGAATAAAGCTTTACATCGGTGTGCTATATATATATTTTTTTTATTTAGCAATACATGCAATGTGTGAAAGACTGGGAAGGGATGCTAGGGCTCAACAGTTCAACCAAGGCTTCTAGCATCAGCGTGAACATTAATAATCTGGGCGTGAAGCGATGTAAGACCTTAAAATGGTTGAAAAAACAGAAATGTAAACAGAAATTGTCTCTTTAGTCTATGTGCTTCAGAATTGATATCAAGAAAGTGCGCGCAGATTCAAATAATTGAATGTTGCACAATCATTGGATGAATCATGCCGGGCAGAGACAATCTTGACCAATGATACTGTTTGACTTCATGGGAGGCTGTGCTAACGTCAAACTTGTCTTGACTCAGAGACTATAGCTAAGTTTCCATCCAATTGTCAATCGAATTATCTAAAGTTCGGTAAAAAAACTCATGTGAATAAAGCTGGTGAAAGTGTGTTTCTATACAACGGCTTTAAAGCGAATAAAAACCTGTGCGTAATGACGTCACATGCTGTTTTGCGATCAAATTTTAAGGTGTTTCCATTCATTTTCGCACTGAATCGCACAACATTCAAGCAAACATTTGCGAACAAAGTTTTGCTAGACAAAATGGATCGTGCCATCTACCAACAAATGATCAATATTGCACAAGTTGTAATAGTGCTTATGTGCCAGCTGATAGCGACATATCAAGCCGTAATAAGAAAACAACGACGCTATCAACACATTGCTGTGATGATGCAGATGCACGTAAATGGCCGACGACAACGGAGGCGGCCTGTGGTGTGGGAACGACAGCACTCCAAACAGTTCTGGGAGATCGTGGTTTAGAGACACTTCACGGAAACCCTTTGGTTGAAGAATTTTCGGATTACCAAGACAACATTTGACCTGTTGTGTAATTTTTTTGGCCCGTCCCTTTTCCCAGATGTCGCAAGCTATCGCCCTCCGGTTCCATCCGAGAAGCGTATCGCCATTGCGCTCTACAAACTGGCTCCATGCGCAGAGTACAGAGTGGTAGGCGCAACGTTTGGAGTCAGCAAAACCACCGTGCACTGGTGTGTTTACGCCGTGTGCAATGCCATACGAACGAGGATGATGCGAAGGTATATATACCTACTTGGAGTGGATGAGGTGCATGATATCTCGCTGCGTAACTCCAAAGCGCACCTTGTGCCACAGGTGTATGGCGCAATAGATGGGACTCACGTCCCGATTAGACCCCCTGCTGAAGGCTACAGGGATTTTGTCAATAGAAAGGGCTGGCCATCAATCGTACTACAGGCTGTGGTAGACGATCGTTGCATCAGAGGGGACATTTGTGTCGGCACTCCCGGTAGTGCATCTCCTTGTTCGTCCACTTCCATCTATCTTTGTTGACACCCGCCATGTGTGCAAACAGAGCGGAAATACTGGGCGGAAATTAACTAAAACTTCTTCTTCTTCGTTTTGTGGCGGGTTGCAACCATAAAATGACCTAAAACTTAATCGCAATTCATTATTTATTCGGCAAATAACGTCTCCGTCAGCGTTTATCGCATAAGCTGTATATCGATCAAGATAAAATCCGATGAGACCGAACGTATTTCCTTTGAGTCGATATTCATGAAATTCAATCGAATTTTACTGTTTCCATAAGGCATTTTTCATTCGATATCACTTAATTTGGATAAAAACGTGTGGATGGAAACATAGCTAGTGTGGATAATAGAAATGTTCAGATACCGATACTGGTATCGGCTCCGATACTGCCTAAAACGCTGGTATCGGTATGGGGAAGTACTGGAGTTTATGCATCGATCCGATACCACATAATAAAACCCTAAAGAAAATCTACGTTAAAGTAGTTTATTTATGTTCTTTTTCCATTATAACTGACTGTCAAACTGCATAATAAAAGAAAGTTCTGTGGCGTTCATTGCTTGTGTTTGTTCATGTTTCACAAAGAGTTTAACCTGAGCCAGACCGACAACAAAGATAGAAATCATATCACATCCATACAGGGATAGTAGTATACAGTTGTTAAAACATAATAAAATATATGACACACTGGTATCGGATCGGTACTCGGTATCGGCTGATACGCAAGTTCAGGGTATCAGAATCGGTATCGGGAAGCAAAAAATGGTATCGGGCCATCTCTAGTGGATAATAACGTAACGCAGTAGTCACTGGACTTGTCCACGATGATTCACATTCAGCTTTCACTTAAGGTAAAGTAATACTTTTCTTTTTATTTACATGCAGTTTCCTCACGAGATATCAACTGGACACGAGTTAAGATAACACTTGCATACGTTTCACAATTTCAAAAAATGTCAGCAGGGATAATGTTAGCATTTGCCGTTTATGTGCCTACATTAAGACTGTCCTTATGTAACTTTAGCCTTGAATGTGAACCATGCACCAATATTAATGTTAGCTAGCTAGCTACATATATAACAGTTAACTAGCTACATTATATTTGTCAGTTGACTAACGCTAACGTTAATTTAGTAATGTCAACATTCCATGTTTAACTTAAGTTCCTATTTCCTCGTGCAAACACTGACCTGACAAAGACAGGTGGCCGTTAACTTAGTAACGTTAACTTGCTAAGTAACGTAAGGTTAGTAGTAGACAATTTAGCAGGTCAGCTTGATTAGCTGGGTACTAATACTAGTAATTGAGGAAACTTTATAACGCTCCGTTGCTCCTGACGCTAGGTAGTTAACATCACTGTTTATAACCGGTAAACCGCCGTTTAAAGTTACCACCCAGGTAACAATTTTTGGTTCCCAGAACGTTCTGGGAACTTTCGTTTTTGGTTGCGGGAACGTTCCCTGAAGGTTAGTTTTTGGTTCCCATTATAAGTTTTCCTGACGTTTAAGGAACGTTAGTTTTTGGTTACATCGACCCTTCCCAGAACGTTCCCAGAACGTTCCTAACGTTGCAACCTTTAGAAAACGTTCCCCTAACGTTGTAACCTTTAGAGAACGTTCCCCCACCGTTGTAACCTTTAGAGAACGTTGGTACCAATTTTATTATTAGTTTAAACTGTCTGTGCATGAGCAGGAATGAATTATTATATATTGGCAGGAATGAAAGAACAGGCAAGAGGCAAACTTGATGGAATTCAAAACTTTAATATAAAATTAACAAAATACAAAAAATATAAGAGGCCTAAAAAAATAATATAATATAACAATCAGAAACTATACAAATAAGAAAAAAAACAATGGAGTGGGATATAGAGTGCAAATGTAGTGCAAAGATGCATATTGGAATGATAATGTAATAAATTATTATATATTAGCATATTAACAAATACAATTGCTTTAATAAAAAATACAAGCTGCAAGATGGATGGAAAAAACACAAAAAAAAAAAAAAAAAAATAGAGCTCCATGGTTTGGCTTATAGTCCTTCTCAGCGGGCCTAAAAAGAAAGAAACAAAAGTTTGATATGTCATACTAAGAATCAACACGTTGACAAAAGCAAGACTAATTGCCTTACTAACAACTCTGTTTTTTCACATCATATAGAAGCATTTCAATTTACCGTCTGTGTGGGGCAAACTTCAGCGCTTGCCCGATCAAGTCTTCCACGTCTGCTGCAGTCAGCGTGGGGAAATTCTTCTGGGAGGCCGCTAGACTAGAAGTCAAAATGAAGTAAAGTTACAAGTCAAATTAAAACCTCTTATCAGCCAAGCTAAGCATAATACTGATGTGAACAATAAAATAACACCTGCCTGTTATAACTCTGCAGATAGTCAGGTCCTGGAAGGCCTTCTTTGCCTTTCTTCCCCGCAGGCTATACTCTTTCAGCATGTCATTGGTTGCCACTCGCCGTAGCATGCGTCGGACTGCAGTACCTGTGGTCGGACCTCCAAGCGTTGTCAGGAAAAGTTGCTGTAAAACATATAGAAATACAAATTATACACATGGAACAAAGTGGAGAGCTTGTACAATCTCATTTTGTAAGAAAAGTCAGTTCTGTTATGATGATATTTGAATTCATGCAATTATATAGTGTTAATCTTAGGGAACTTAATTACCAATTTCATCCTCCTCTCCGGGTGACCGAGAATCCGGTCAAACTCCTCCAGCTCGGTGACGGTCGAGCAGGGTGACACCAACGTGTCCTCGCCTGGAGCAGAGGGAGGGGACTGGGAGGTCCTTAACAGCATGAGCAGCTCATCCATCTTCTCATCCATCTTCTCCTCAAATGCATCCATCCGCTGTGTCAGGCGGGCAATGGATGCCCTCATGGCTATGGAAAATTAATGGTGTTAGTTTTAGTTGTTATACATTATAAACTTGCGTATGTGAACAACTTAAGTGAGTCTTCTTACCTCTCATTTCCGTCTCCATGGTCTCCCTCTGTGTGATGAGGTCTGTTGTTTACAACAACAAAAAAAGTTATGTTACTCTCAAGTTCCTTGTCATGAAATTGTATTTAACTGGAAATGGAAAATTCAAAGCCACTGTACCTTCAACTGGGTCCTAAGAAGTGGCAGGCCGAGCTTGCGTCACAATCGACCCATCCAGCTCTGGGCGACTGGCAGGTTTCCTGTACGGTGTTGACTCATCTAAAAAAGTAAATATGAATATCCTAAAATGCTTTCTTGCTTGTGGAATGAATTCATCTGAAATAAAAGACCATACGATTTGTACTGATTGCAAAAAGAATATTTGAAGTGTAAATAATAATACATAGTCTGTACTTAAGGTCTTACCATGATTATCTAAATAAACGATGGATGTATTTAGACAACCAAGGAGGTGTAATCATTATGTCGTGCTAGGTTAGCCTGCAGTTTTGGTGAATAGAGCTTCTCTTAATACATCCATGGCTTTATCTCTCATCCACGTTACAGGCTTTACAGCATACAGCCCTCGGGTGTATCGTAAGATAAGTGTTAAACCCTAAACCCACATCGTCTCTTAGGGACACATAATATATTACGTTAACGTTAGCTAGCTACCTAGCTCCATTATTGCTGTATAATGCTGGCAACCATGTCGGAGCTTTCTTTAACTTGTTTACCAAAATCTCTCACCTTGTTGTCCAGGTTCCTTATGGTGGTTAAAACATTACCGAGGGAAGGCTCAGTCTCTGTGGCCAACGTTGATGTATCTATAGGGCTAGCAGCGCTCACGGCATAGCTAGCTGTGGAAAGCTAACTTGTTTCCCGCGTTAGCATACAGGCTAGCAGTCTTGAGCGGAGAGTCTTTACTGTTGACCGCCGACAATTTCTTTCTTGGTATCTTCGTCCTACCTTGCGTTATAACACCGTCGGTGAGGTGTAGTCAGCATATGTTTTAGTCAATGGCAGTATTTCAGTTCGAATTTGGGACCAAGCAAACGGATCTTTTGTCTGCCTTGTTTGCCAGGTGTTGTATACGGAAGTCAGGACAGGACTTGAATTGGTCACCTGAGAACAGATCTCAGAGGCACTGTCTTCCCCCTACTGGCGTGGGGGTGTAACGGTCGGATTTGTACACTGAACCACTTGTTAGAAGTGAAATGAAAGAAGTGAATTTTCTTAGTTGTGAAAATCGATAGATTCTTGTTTTAAGTATTTTCACCTAATACAGTTAAAAAAAACGAAATCGAGCACAAATTATTGTTTTTAACAAAATTGTTATCAGCCTAAAAATAAATATATTCTCTTGCTATGTTGTTCATCTTACTTAGATTTTATAAGACCAATCATTTTTGAGTGAATCTAAATCAAGTGACTGCAAACCTTTTATATGCTACTTCAAAAACTTAAATGGAGCTGGTATAAATAAACATTTACCAGAAACTAACGTTCCCCAACGTTCCCTAAACGTTCTGTGTTAGTAGGTTATGCCTCAATTTTCAATAAGCTATCTCAGCTGACTAACTTTACGTTGGTTCTATTTTATGAACAGTGAACCACACGTTGTAATTAACAATTTACCCCTGCTTCATTTAAGATTTACAAGTGTAACAAGGTACAACATGACATTAAACGGAGAGTCTGCTTTGTGGACCACATCTTAATTTGAACATGATCGTTATTTTCACTCGTGATTCAGTGTGTCCAACACTATCATTCTGTCTTTCCAGAGAGAATATTTCCATTCTCCCCTTCCACATAAAAATAAATGGACAGGGAATTGAACAAACTCAGAAATAAGATATAGGCTACCAGGGCCCTATTTCAGGTAGAAGGTTTAACAAACTCTGAGTGTAACCCTGGTGTCTGAGTTGATTTACCCTGAGATGGGAAACTCTTGAGTTTTTGGTTTCAGAACAGCTGATATGAGTTGGTTCAATCAACTCAGAGTAGGTTCATGCGCATGCACCACCACAATAAAAAGGCAGCATGAATGGAGCCATGATTCTACGATTCACCATGGTAACAACCACAAACAAACGGGTCGGCGGAAATACTCAATAAAAAAAGAAAAGCAACACAGTGGCTGCTGCAAAAGAGAGAGCATTTGCGTGGGAGAAAATTGCTGCTAGAGTAAATGCGTATATTCCAATATAGTGCATTTTTAATTTCATAAGTATAGCCTAACATTACTGATGAAATGGTATTGAACCTATAATCTATTTCATTTAGGTACAATCCTGAAAAAGAAAAAGTCCTAGGTCTACTAATCCCATTCTGAGGCTGCAGCACTCTGGGGTGCCGAATGTAAAAGTTCGGTTAAAATTTTTTAGCTGATGAATTTTCAACATTTAGCTCACTTTCCTCACATTTAGCGCATTTTCCTCACATTTGAGACAGAAATTATATATATATATATATATATATATATATATATATATATATATATATAATATCTAAATGTTAAATGTTAAATCTAAATATATCTAAATCTAAATGTTATATCTAAATCTAAATGTTAAATATATATCTAAATGTTAAATGTTAAATCTAAATGTTATATCTAAATCTAAATGTTAAATTTATATCTAAATGTTAAATGTTAAATATAAATATTATATCTAAATCTAAATCTTAAATATATATCTAAATATTATATCTAAATCTAAATCTTAAATATATATCTAAATGTTAAATGTTAAATCTAAATATTATATCTAAATCTAAATGTTATATCTAAATCTAAATGTTAAATATATATCTAAATGTTAAATGTTAAATCTAAATATATCTAAATCTAAATGTTAAATTTATATCTAAATGTTAAATGTTAAATCTAAATATTATATCTAAATCTAAATCTTAAATATATATCTAAATATTATATCTAAATCTAAATCTTAAATATATATCTAAATGTTAAATGTTAAATCTAAATCTTAAATATATATCTAAATATTATATCTAAATCTAAATCTTAAATATATATCTAAATGTTAAATGTTAAATCTAAATGTTATATCTAAATGTGTCGCCAAGAGTAAAGCTAAATATTTAGAAAATATTCAAATCCCCAAGGAAACCACGCCCACTGCAGTGGGCTGCACCGCAAGTTTCAGTCAACACCAGTAGCTAAATACTGACTACAGTGGAGCTGTTCGACTAATGTTACTGGATTAAAACACATTTCGGTCAGTATTTTGTATTATTGACTTATATCACAGAAATTTCTTAATATTTGTGTGTACTATAATGCCGTTGTTTTGTTTGACTCATATCTCCTTGTGTGTTTAACGTTAGTTTGACTCATCCTTCACAAGCAATCTAGCTAGCTCACACACTGCAGCCGACATGTCCTCTGAACAAGCCTCGCAGCGCTAGGTCTCGCAATGCGAGACTGAACAGCAGTAGACCTGTCACACTATAGCCACATGTAGCTAAGTAGTTTTTAATACTTGGGTTACATTACCGTATTTTATTAACCTGAATTATGTTGCTATATTAGCTTGCGAAGGAGCTATCCGTTGCTAACACTAATTTATCTTAAAAAGCAGAAACGTTAGCTAACTACTGCCAAGATATGATTTCACTAGAGACCAGAGAGGTGTTGTAATCAAGTGTTGTCATGTGTTTACACTGTCTTACAATGAAACCATATCTTGGCAGTAACATTAACACGTTAGCTACTGCTTTTTGACATAAATTAGCTAGCTAACGTTAGCGTTAGCAACGGATAGCTACTTTGCAAGCCAATAAAATATAGCCTTGGCAAACAGAATTAAAGTGCCCATATTATGAAAAAATCACTTTTTCTGGGATTTGGGGTGTTATGTTGTGTCTCTGGTGCTTCCACACACATACAAACTTTGAAAAAAATCCATCCATGCTGTTTAGAGTGAGATACAGTTCCTGAATGTGTCCTGCCTTCAGTCTCTGGGTGAGCTGTTCAAAATCGGCACGGCTTGTGACGTCACAAGCCGAAACGAGCAGGCTAACCGCAACCATGCTAACGCTAGCATGCTAACGCTAGCATGCTACCTCATTCTCAATAGCAAAGCACTGCTACAACACACACAAGTTCACCATAATCTACAAAAGAACTACTTAAATGTGCGCCCTCATTTAGAAGTCTCCCAGCTAATCCTGCCTTGTAACTGACCGAAGTTGTAGAAACAGCCTTTCTTTTACTGTCTATGGAGCTAGCTAGCTGACATGATCTACATCTGAGCTACTGCACATGTGCAAGTGCAATCAAAGATAGTACAGAAGAAGAAGAAGAAGAAAAGAGGTCTCACTCTGTAGCTAAAACAGAGACCAGCTGAAAAGAGGATCTGCAGCAGTGAGAGAGAGCGGTACAGTACAACTAAAATATGGTGTTTTTTGAAAATTAAACCATGTAAACCTATTCTGGTACAACCTTAAAATACAATTATGAACCTGAAAATGAGCATAATATGGCTGCATTAAGGTTAATAAAACACGATAACTATGTAACCAGTATTACAAACTTCTTACAAGTGGCTGGATTGTGACATTTTAGTTTTGTTCAGATGAATATGTTGGATGCATAGCTGGACTTTATCCATGCTGAGCTAATGTTAGATTGCTTGGGAAGGATGACGTTGGTCACACACGGAGATATGTAATTCAAACAACGGTATTGTGATTAACACAACTATTAAGGCATTTCTGTAATATACTGGTCGGTCAATAATATAAAATACTGTAGATCAGTGCTTTCCAACCCTTCTGGTCTGAGTTTCCCCCCACAGCCCTGTCATATAAACTCACATACCCCGCCCTATCAATTCCCAATGTGTTCACACTATTTATCATATTAAAGTGAATATTCTTACATTTTCATGTAAGAACTGTAAACATTTAGGTTGGTTTGGTCAGAAATTCTACTAACTAGAGTCTAGTTAGTAGAATTTCTGACCAAACCAACCTAAATAAAAGGTCTAGTTACTAGACCTTTTACATGAAGTGTGGTTAATGTTTCAAAAGTCATCCATTACTTTTAACAGTTAGCTAAGTCAGTAGGCCACTTTTAGCTATTTTTTTCTACCATTGATTACTTCGCTATATGTTTTAACATATGTGTTGAGCTGTTTTAGCTGATATATTGTTTTAAATCAATCATAATTCAATTATTATTTTTGATTAGTTAAGCTGCTCCACAATCTTTCCAAGTACCCACTGGCTACAGCAGAGATACCCCTTGCTGGGGCATCATGGCAGGTGTTGTGTCAAAGACTGTTTCCCTGTAGATGTGTTTCCTGCTACTTGCGATCTAATTGGAGACAAACAGCCAATCAGAATTGACCTTTTGTGCAGCAAAAGGAAGCCACTGCAGAGGGCGTGGTTTCCTTGGAGATTTGAATATTTTCTAAATATTTAGCTTTACACTTGGCGACACATTTAGATATAACATTTAGATTTAACATTTAGATATATATTTAAGATTTAGATTTAGATATAATATTTAGATATATATTTAAGATTTAGATATAACATTTAGATATATATTTAAGATTTAGATTTAGATATAATATTTAGATATATATTTAAGATTTAGATATAACATTTAGATATATATTTAAGATTTAGATTTAGATATAATATTTAGATATATATTTAAGATTTAGATTTAGATTTAACATTTAGATATATATTTAAGATTTAGATTTAGATATAATATTTAGATATATATTTAAGATTTAGATATAACATTTAGATATATATTTAAGATTTAGATTTAACATTTAACATTTAGATATAATATATATATATATATATATATATATATATATATATATATATATATATAATTTCTGTCTCAAATGTGAGGAAAGTGAGCTAAATGTTGAAAATTCATCAGCTAAAAAATTGTAACCGAACTTTTACATTCGGAACCCCATACAGCACCATCATTAACAGAATTATAATTCATAATCTTTTATTTCAAAGGGTTTACATCATTCACCTGCAATACTGTGGAACTCCTTTTAAAAACGTTTAAAACACGTTTCAGAGCGAGTCACACTCTTCTGACGGCGCTTTGCTACAGTGGCTTTACTAAAATGCTCCGCATCACCAATGTTGTAAAGACAAATGCCGATGGCAAAAAAACGTAAGGCGACACAAATAATCTGCTGGGATGTAGCATAGATGGGTGACGTTAGTGATATGAGGACGGATAAGGTTGTAGGCTACATAACTGATCGACTGGGAAGAAAAATTATACCGCTCAAATAGGAAGTTATCTAAAAATTAAAATGTCGGGGCTTCAATATCATCTCCCGTCGTATGTTTAACTCTCTGTGAACTGAAGCAGCTTCATCATCAATGGGATCGTAGACAAAAGGAAATGCCATGTTTTGAGAAATAAAATGTTTTATAGTCTGCCTAACATGGTTAATAAACCAACATATTTTTTATTTTTATTTATGCAGATAACAAACTGCGCTAAAATGCACCTGATACAGACTGACTGAATGAATGAATGAGGAAATGAAAGAGAGGTGTGTCAGAGGGAGGAGACTGAGAGAAACTCGAGGTTTCTTGAAGAAAACCTGCTCCCGACCAGGTTAGGTTCACAGACTCAGTTACCATAGTAACTGACTCTGAGGTTAAGTTGCCTCTCTTTCTGAAACGGAAAACCCAGAGTTTCCCTCATCTCAGGGTTAACAAACTCAGAGTTTTCACTAAACCTGCTTTCTGAAATACCACCCTGCTCTATTTATAAGTGTTTCTCCCTCCAGACAATTGCACTCAGTCTGTAATTAAATATGTATTTTAAGTTTCATTTTTGCTGTAAATCTAAATAAATAAAAACCTGGTGGTCAATGCTGGGAAGCCTCCACATATAAATCTATGTATAGTACTGTTACAGTAATTTTCAAATCTCACCCTAATTCTTTAATCCCTATTTAGGTCAAGATTGAAGAAAGGAGGATACCAAGATAAGAAGATCAAGGAGATAAAGAAAGCTAAAGTAAATAGATGTTCACCATACAGTATCACACATTATCATCTGTACCATACCCGTTATTATCTGTACCTTACCACATCTTTCTCACCCATGTTTTGGCTCTCATTCTGTGTTCAGTTTGACAAGGATCAACAGACCAGACAGCTCTCCCACAGCCAGCCTGAGAACCTTACGGTCTGATTAGCCTGGGTGAAGTTGTAGACTTGTGCATCAGATGGCTGAGAAAAAGATAGCCCAGAACAAGAGGGAGCCCAGCAGAGGCTAAGAAGGAGGCAGCAAAGGAGTTCACAAACCCACATACAGCTGAAGGAGGTACCGAATGACATCTGGGGTCCATTTTAGAAAGCAGGTTTAGTGAAAACTCTGAGTTTGCTAACCCTGAGATGAGGGTAATTCTGGGTTTTCGGTTGCAGAAAGAGAGGTAACTTAACCTCGGACTCTGTGAACCTAACCTGGTTTGGAGCAGGTTTTCTTATTTCAGTCTCCTCCCTCTGACACAGCGCTCTTTCATTTCATCATTCATTTATCAGTCTTAATCAGGTGCGTTTTAGTGCAGTTTGTTATCTGCATGAATACAAAAAAAACAGGGTTGGTTTATTAACCATGTTAGGCAGACTATGAAACGTTTTTTTCTCGAACATGGCATTTCCTTTTGTCGATGATCCCGTTGATGAAGAAGCTGTATTACTTTGCAGGGAGTTAAACATACGTCTGGAGATGATATTGAAACCCCGACATTTTAATTTCCAGCTAACTTCCTATTTTGAGCGGTATCATTTTTCTTCCCAGTTATGTAGCCTACCTAACCTTATCCGTCCTCATATCACTAACGTCACCCATCGTGGACATCCCAGCACATTCTTTGTGTCACATTAAAAAAATGAAAAAACAGTAGTTTTCTTTACAACATTGGTGATGCGGAGCATTTTAGTAAAGCCACTGTAGCAAAGCGCCGTCAGAAGAGTGTGACTCACTCTGAAACATTTTGTAAATGTTTTTGTAGTGTTCCCTGGACACAAACCAGTAAGAGCCATTAAAAAGATGTTCCACAGTATTGCAGGTGAATGATGTAAACCCTTTGAAATAAAAGATTATGAATTATAATTCTGTTAATGATGCAGCCTCAGAATGGGATTAGCAGGGCTAGGATTTTTATAGATTATAGGTTCAATACCATTTCACCAGTAATATTATACTTATGATTAAATATGATATACACTATATTGGAACTAACAAATTTACTGTAGCAGCATTTTTCTCCCACGCAAATTCTCTCTTTTACAGCAGCCGCTGTGTTGCTTTTTTAACTAAATACATGTTAACTCGCTGTATGTGCGCATGAGTATTTCCGCCCACAAGTTTGTTTGTGGTTGTTACCATGGTAAATCGTAGTATCATGGCTCCATTCATGCTGCCTGAAACCGAAAACTCAGAGTTTTCCATCTCAGGGTAAATCAACTCAGATATCAGGGTTACACTCAGAGTTTGTTAAACCTCCTTCCTGAAACGGGCCCCTGCATTGTTAACGGCTGCTTTACCTGGTCTGTGCTTGTAAACAAAAACAAAAAAAACAACCGAGAGGTTACACCCCTTTTTGTTGGTACAGCCTTACTTGAGTCTAAACACAGTGACTTGGGACTTGTTCAAGACGGTGAAGGTTAAGACTTGTGACTTACACATGTGTGACTTAAGACAGTTACACACCGGGGGCGTGACGAATAAGCGACGCCAATATGCAAAATAATCGGCTGTGAATATTTCACATCAAAACTATTCACGCCGGCAGCGATGCAAATTTGCGACAGTTTTCAATACAAGTTTTGGATATTCGCGCCAGCTCATCTACCATGTCAGTAGGACAGATGCTGAAGAGAGAGAGAAAGTGACGGAAGATGTGGTGTGAGCGGACGAGAAAGAGAGAGCAGTCGGAGCAGAGGAGAGTTAACGTTTAGTGGTGAAGATATGAAGTGATTGTACAGCAGCTAGATTCTGCAGTTTGAGAACAAATAAATGCAGCAGCTCCTCAAAAGCACCAAAAGGTGTCCTGTCTGGTTTCCAGGCTGCTGAGTGGAGGGACGGGGGCTAGCTCTGGATACGTCCCAGGAAAAGCTGTAACACTAAGCTACTGTAAGCTATTTATTAAGATTTCCTCCAACTCTAATTGAGTATACAGTTAATACTCAATTGAATTCCCTCTGCAAAACAGTGTAGCATATGTCTCGGGCTTATTGTGAAAGGTAAAAACGGAAAGAATGTTTCTGGCATGTGCTGCCTTTGTAGAGGTTGAAAGGAGTAATAAAGTTTGCTGACGACGTACAGTCTGTAGTTCGGACAGCAGCCTCCGTGTTGTTGTTTGGTGATCTTCATAAGTAAACACTTCTTGTGACAAAAACAACCGTTCGAAAAAATATATTGACATGCGAAATAATCGCATGGAAAAAACGTCCCTGGTGTGCAACGGCCTTTAATCTCACCTCTGATATTTGTGAGTAAGAGCTACTCTCCCGCCACAACCCAGAAATGTGAGACTCAAACTATGATGTCATCAGGTTACTAAGCTGCTTCATAGACAATGAATGTGAAACTAATTTTGTAGAATATAAAAAAACCCAAATGAGGTTTATTCTATGTTAGCGTTTCATTTCTGAAACACTTACCCGTTACCTCCGAACATCCCCCTGGGTGTTCTCAGTGCCATCTTTTCTTTATTTTATCAGATGACATCACAAATTTGAGTTTTTGGATTTTGGAGAGAGTTTTTCATGTTCACTGACATTTTGAACACACATGTATGAATTCCCAAATTGCCCATAGTTCCCCTTTTGCTAAAAAGCAATGTACCAGATGGTTTTTGCTCCCATAAGTTTATTCATATGTGAACTTTAAGGATAGCACTGTTTAAATAGTGCATTTCTATGTAAAACAAGCAGTAAATGGTCAATTTATGATAATTTCTGGTTATGATACATCTTAAAATATCATACATCTCAAATACACATTTCATTCCATTCATTTGAATGATATCACTGGTCTTTTCAATGCTAAATATTAATGTGTTGCCCAAATATCATTTGATGCAGATAACGTAATGCTGCAATGCAAAGCCTCTTTCCTAACTATATCCAGGACCTTTCTTTCAAGCCAAAATAGCTTTTTTGCCCTATAAGATAATATTTACTGCTCAGTGCACTATAGTTTTAGTTGTTGTCACAATGTTAATTGATCTATGTGCCCATACTATTAACAAACTATTTTCAAAATCTTTAATCTGAATGGGCGAATGACAGCTAGTGTTTTTGCTAGTGCCCCTGCAGCAGATTAAAATATTTATTTCAAAGCCTTGAAAGAGCAACTAGCAATTTAAGCACTTTGAGCTTATGCTTTAAGAAGTTCACAACATGTATGCAGAAAGACAGCGACAAGTTGTCCGGTAACCACTTTCTGACTCAAGAGGTATGGCAGCAGTGCTACCCAAAAATGAATCACAATGCTGCATACATGTAGAGTACATGACAATGAAGAAAATGTGCTGATTTGAAACTAATCTAAGATTTAATTTAAGACGTGTGAGGCCAACAAAGGAACTAAATGTGTTTGTGTTGACTGAAATAAATAGAGGAAATGTGTTTGTGTTGACTGAAACAAATAGAGGAACTTTAAAGTGCCTGTGGAAAGTACCAATGACGGAAATAAATTGCTAGTTCATGATAAATAGACCAAAAGGGACAGTATATAAATGCTAAAATTTAAAGAAGTAGTCAGACTCAAAATAAATTGCTACTGGAGGAAACACTGCATTAGCACTGCTCAAAACTAATAATTTATTTACATTTCTACATTTCCCTGAAGAAGGAAGATTCTAGTAAGCAGAGGAAAGAAAAGAAATATTGCAAGAAAAAGAGAAGTGAAGCCCGAAATGGCTGCATGGATAGCTAGCATCAAGGAAAAATAATGCTACCAGAAAATGTTTTTGAAAAGTCTTGTGGCTTTTGTCTGTTTTACCTGCAACAACCACATTTTATTTTTGTGTTTTTTGCAGTTCAGTTTTTCTTTCTTTTGAGACCAAGTTCATAGGAGATTGTAAGTACAACTATAGAATAAAGTTTGGAAAGGGATCAATAATTCTCTTATTCATCATTCCATTTCACATTTTACCTGCTAATTGCTGTTGGTACATATATAGCACATACTGTAAACTAAGCCTATTCTGTATAGCAATATAAACGGTTTGCAATGCCACAATCACTGAATGCAATGCTGTTTCACTGACTCATCCCTCATAGCAGCAGTGCTACCCAAAAATGATTCATAATGCTGCATACATGTAGAGTACATGACAATGGAGAAAATGTGCTGATTTAAAAATAATCTAAGATTTAATTTAAGACGTGTGAGGCCAACACAGGAACTAAATGTATTTGTGTTGACTGAAATAAATAGGGGAATTTTAAAGTGCCTGTGGAAAGTACCAATGACGGAAATAAATTGCTAGTTTACGAGAAATACAGTGATTGAGTCATTAGTTCATTAGCAGCCGGACAGCTCCATCCTGCACCAGCTTATTCTGTTTAAAAACGATAAATATTGACTTATCTGCTGGTTGATTTATGTGTTGCACTCTTGCAATGCCACTCTTGCAATGCTGTTTCACTGATAGTAAACACATGGATGGACCCATCTGACAGATGTAGGTAGCATATTTGAATCTGGATATCTAAAACAATTATTTAAAACACTTAAATTGGGTGTGATATACACTTTGGCAGATGAATATAAAATATGATTCTACTTGTTGCTATGCCACTGCTGCTAGTACCCTTGCCAGCATTAGTTGTCAGACTTCACCTGCATTTTAACCCTGCAAACCTGTAATGATGCATGATTTCTTGCATTGTAATTGGATGAAATACCTAATTAAATACAAATCTGAAACATAAAATTGTCTAGGTGGAACACTTCTTCTAGAGAATACATGAAACCATGATCGTTTTTTTTCTAAAATAAATGCAAAAGTTTGAAATAACTGTTGGAACATTAGATCACAGGTTAAATTTGGTTGAAAAGTAAAAATGTTCATCAGACATTTAACACAAATGGCAGCCAATCAGATCCACTTTAATAAATACTCAAAGCGTGTGTGGGCAGTTTTTACTTAATACTTAATGGGTAACCTATCAAGTCTGCTAGGAAGTTTTCTTTGGTTTGTATCATCGTTTCATATGTAATATGCAAATAACTTAAAGTGTGTGTGTTTCTCAGCCATATATATGAGGCACCAGAACCGTCAGACAGCAGTGTTTATTGTTTCCAGTGTACAGATACTGTCGTAGCTGCACCTGCTAATGGCCACACTCAATACTCAGGCTACCAGCAACTACAGCTTGGTAAGTCTTATACTAACACATACAATATTGATGTTGTGCTGAATGGGTTAGGCTCTGAACCTAAAATGTCTTCCTATTGAATCTGTTGTTGAAAATTGTCACAATTCCAAGTCATAGAACTGTTTCTATTATTACTCACGTTTGTCTCCTTTCGCTCTTACTTCCCTTCCTTTCTCCTCTATATTCCTCTATTCTTCCTTCTCTATTTTGTCCTCTTCTGTTCTGTCCTCAACCCCCCTCTTCTCTTCAGGTGCCACCTTGTACAAACATCCCTGAAGTGCTCCTGCGGTACTACCTGCCACCGGCTTATGGCATTGAGTTCTGCATTGGTTTTCCTGGAAACTTTGTGGTTGTACTTGGTTACATATTTTGTTTGCAGCAGTGGCAGAGCTGCAATATTTACCTCTTCAGCCTGGCAGTCTCCGACCTAATTTTCCTCTGCACGCTGCCACGTCTCTCGTACCTCTATGCAAACAACCAATCAGAGACCAGTCCCCATGCTTGCATTATCAACCGCTATGTACTCCATGTAAATCTTTACTCTTCCATCCTGTTTATGGTTTTGCTAAGCATGGACCGCTTCCTGCTCATAAGATATCCAACACGGAACCATTACCTGCTGAGACCACGATCAGCCTTGATCATAACAGGGCTGAGCTGGCTAGCTGTCAATGTGGAAGTTGCTCCAATGATATCACTGATGATAGATGACCTCCGGGGTGGAAACTGGAGTCGCTGCAAGGATTTTGCCAGCCTGGAAGGAAACATCAATACATTGGGCTACAGCCTAGGACTAACCCTGACTGGTTACCTTCTCCCTGTGCTTGGACTTTGTGGTTTCTCCTACCAAATTGCACATCTGCTCCGTGTCCAGGAAAGGGCTGTCCAGAACAGGACAACATCATACAAGCGGCCTTTAAGGGTTGTTGTAATGGCTGCAGTCATTTTTCTGGTTCTCTACACTCCATACCATGTGCTGAGAAATGTCAGAATAGCATCTAATGAGGCCTGGGCAGGGCTTTGTACAAAGATGTACATACAGGGCCTGTACATCCTGACCCGACCATTGGCCTTCTTGCACAGTGTCATCAACCCTGTCTTCTACTTCCTCATGGGTGACAAGTTCAGAGAGCTCCTATTCGCCAAGCTCAGAAAGCTGGGCAGAATGAAAGAGCGGCAAAGAGGGCCAGACTGAAAACATTCAACACATATCCCTATGAGACACACATCAACATCTTCACTATCTTTACATGTATTTTGTTGAAGTTGTACGCTTTACTTTATTTCTGCTGTGTTTTAATTACCTCCGCCCATGGAGGTTATGGTTTTGGTTCGCGTAGCAAAGAAGCCAAAGAAAAACACGTTAATTTTGGAGCGGATCTGAATCACAGGGCATTTGTGCTGCATTCATGTGGTGTCGGAATAATTTTCCGTAGTGACCATTTCCACATATATTACATCACATCCAAATAAGTATTACAATATTAAAGTAACTATGTACATATGGGCATAACTTGCACTGTACTGTGGTGAATTTCCACTTTTCTGCTTTAAATACAAAATACTGCTGACATTTTCACCCAGTAAAAGCTTTTTTTTTACTACTAACGTTAAAGACAGTGATAATGAAGCTGTAGCTCTGGTTTCACTCGAGAACAGAATGGTGTTGTGTGAGGTTCGTGAAGTGTTCTAATGTCTGCACATGTGCATAATAGTATATACCGTTCTTTATTTTAAGATGTAATCCTGCTAATAATCCCCATTTTTCCTAAATGATTGTGATTGTGTCTTTTTTGTTTGTAACTTTATCAAAATAGAGTTACTTTCCCATGTAGTCTATTCTCCCCAAGCCTGATTATATGTGATAGAAGACATGTCTAGATATCCATAAAGGGGAACTGATGCAAAGTTAGCTTTCATGTTAGTAACAGTGCAAGTAACATAAAATAATTTATAAACTTAATTAAAGATTTATAAACAATGATAACATAAACATTCAGCTAAAAGCCAGAGCCTATTTTTATATTAATGCACTGTTTAAGCATGAGTATGTATGTGCAGAATGGTTGCTGTTTGTATTCATATCTGTGTTTGTTGAAAAAGCATAACTATTTAGTCAGATGAAACTGGAGGTGGATGTTTTGTCATTTGTACTACTATTTTTGGGATGTGTGTACATAAAATAAAAATAAAAATATATGAGATGCATTGAAGAATTTATTTTTTCATCTTTAAATATTCATTGTCTTTTAAATAAAAGTGTGATACTTTAGCTAGACTTCAAATAAGAAATGCTGAATTTCAATTCCATTACAGTACAAGCAATACCAAAAAGTAAAAATAAGGAGTGTCCTAATGGTTTATGATGCATACAATATAACAGCAACATGCAGTTAGAAGACATTTATCACATCACCCCATTATTGTCACTTCCCAATCCCTGCTGAGTGATGTTGTGTATGTTTGCGGGGAGAGATAAGAGCCTATACCAAATATCAATTACATATATTTTTGTCATTCACATAATAATCCATTCCATGTAGTTGGCTGACAGAATACCTGTTACTTTTACACTTTTAAGGAGTGCCAATACCAGTAGTGATGAGGCCACTGTGACATACTGATTGGCACAGCTCCACCCTCGACTAACTAGTTCATCACAAGCTCTGTCATCTATTTCTTTTCTGCCTCACTGGTCCTCATTCTGGTTCTCCTTTTTTTCTGACTTCATTTCCATTTAACAGTGCATAATAATTTAACAATTAGTTTGTATCTTAACTTTCATACATTATTTTAGTTCATTTGATGCAACTTTAAGGTGTTTTATTTATTTTTTGTTGTTGCTACTTAATTTCATCAAAGTCATTTCCCACAAACATAAGGCAGGACACTTGTGGAGTTTAGCCTGGTATCAGATCTTTGGGCTAATACTGCACTCTACTGGATTACATTTGAATCACAAGATGTCTGTCAGGGCTAGTACATTAAATGTATTTTAGATGTATTTAGATGTATGTATTAGTAGGATAACCCGTTGAGATGAATCATCTCATTTTCAAGGGGGTCCTTAAAACAATTAAACAGTAAATACAAAACACAAAATACATTCACAAATACATACATCACTCCCAAGCCTAACTGCTCCAACAACAACTGATCTCCCCCTCCCCCATATACACACAAGTAAAAACACATACATCCCAAATATGTTGCTATTTTAGTAGATGCACAAACAGGAGCCAACTCATAAAATACATAAATAAATCAACAAAAATCGTAATATGTCAAGTTAGAAACAAGAGCAGGTTAATTGTAAATAATTAAAGACATATGCCTTAAACAAAACAAATTAAGTAATTGATCTAAGTGAAGTGGGCAAGGTATTCCAATCAGATGGTGCTTTAAATTTAAAGGCACATCGTCCAATTTCTTTGGAGATTCTGGGAACAAAGAAAAAGGGGTACACAGTATGTCTCAGACTATATGTTGATCTATAAGGGATTAAATTTTGTTTCAAATAAGTAGGATAGTTAAAGAAAATTGATTTAAAAATAAAATGCAGCCAGTGAGAATGCCTTCTAGATTTAGGTGTTAACCAATCAAGCGACTCATACATCAGGCAATGATGGGTTCTATAAGGACACCTCAGTGTTGTAGTTATGGACATTTCTGTTGCCTGTTATTATTATTCTGTTTGTTTCCCGTTTTGTATATTGTATTCTGTGGACTGTGTATTTCGTGGTGTATATTTCTGTTCCCTGTTTTGTATTATGTTCTGTTTCCTGTTTTATTTTGATAGTCTAGTTTTCTGTCTTGTCTAGTTTTACTTCCTGTGTTTTCCCGCCTTTTTTTGATTACTTTGCCTCTCCTAATGTGTTTCACCTGTTATATCACCTGCCCCTTATTTGCTCATTACCTCTTGTATTTAGCCCCTGTGTTCCCTTTGTGGTGTCAGATCGTTTTGTGTCTCAGTCCTGTCAGTTTGTGTGTGTTTGTGTGCTTTCCCAGTGTCTTTTCTGGTCAGCTTCTACCCTTTCTGTATTTCCCTGGTTTTTTACTCCTCTGGTTTTTTGGATTCCCTTTTTACTTCTTTTTTGGAATTGTTTTTTTGCCTGCTTCCCCCAAGACTCCTTTGGTTATTTTGTGTTTCGATTAATAAATCCTCGATCTCAAATCTTCTCCTGCCTGCCTGCCTCTCCCTGCATTTGGGTCCTTTAATCTCTGGAAGCGTGACACCTCAGAACAAATCGACAGAGACTGTTATAGGCTACATTGAGAGGGATAAGATTTGTTTCAGAGGTATTCTGATAACCTCTGCATAATCTAATATTGGTAATAGAAGCTGTGAGATAATCCTTTTCCTAACCTGTAGCGTAAAACAGTTGATCGAACGATATAGTGTTCTCAGACTATAGTTTATTTTCTTAACAACTGAATTAATGAGGTTTAAAAGACAGCTGAGAGTCAAGCAAGAAACCAAGATATTTAAATTCCTCCACTTTCTCAAGTGTTGTTCCATCCAAGAAGCGAATTAAACAGTTATTAACTGGGTGAAGAGAATTAAATTTAGTGCTGAACAACATGGTATATGATTTCTTCTTATTAAGTAAAAGTTTGTTATGTGAAAACCATTTTTGAACGGCATCAAAGTCAGCCTGTAGTGAATGCTCAATATGTAAGATATCTAGTTTGGAGGAATAGATCACTGTATCATCTGCATATAAATGAATATGACAAGTAGAGCAGGATTGCGGAAGATCATTAATAAAAACAGATAACAAAGGCCCAAGAGATGAGCCTTGAGGTACACCTTTTTCAATAGTTATACATTTAGACTGACAAGCATTATGTGCTGCAATAAATGCTATTTACGGTTTATATACAATTCCCATCAATTTCCTTCTCTGGCTTGACCATAGACAGTGAAAGAAATTGATACAGCGACGCAATAGACTTCAACGGAGACCAGTGAAGTCAATTAGAAGCACTTTTCCAGTGATGGCTGAGCGTACTGCACAGCCTCAAACTGAGCTTGACGACGCAGATATGATGTGAGCAACCTGTCTGATGGTTGTAAGTCTTCTGGTAGCTGTGCCAAGAGAAATCTGTTTGTTCTTGGATAAATGTTACTTCATATGAATTCACTTGCCACATACCCAAGTATTTCCAATCCATCAAAACGTTGCTGAAATATTTTGTTCCGATGCTTTCATGGACTCTCTATGGGCTTCTCTCTTGACTGTATGCCTACACGTCCCCCCCAATTGTCTGCAAGCTTCTCCTGACTATACGGTAATTTCTCTACTGTGCGACAGAAGGTCGCGTGGTTATGACACAATCGTTAGCCTATTTTTACAAAAACGGCTGCTAGGGGGCCATAACGTGAGATACAAGGTAATGGAGCCTTTTATACATTGTCGTGTTTCTTTAGAAATAAACAATGGACAAATAGAGTCTTTAAACGCTTCAGATGTAAAGTTATTCACTGTCAAAGTGACTCCAAAATGAATGGGAGTCAATGGAACGCTAGCAGAAGGTGATGGCTTGTTAGCCTCAGAATCTCCCCATAAGAGGTACGCTTTCCGGATGCTCGCTTACCCCCTTGGGCTTGACGTGCTCTTCTTCCATTTTTGGTGGAAATGCGGTCCTGTCACATTAGTATGAAGGTAAATATGGTGCAAAAAGGGAGAGCTTGTAGAATACAATGTGAGAACTTGCAGAACAAAAAATCTGAACTTGTATGTTAAAATTTGCACTTGTAAAAATTTTATTTGCACTTGTAAAAATAAAATTTGCACTTGTAAAAAATATTCACACACATGTGATCTGAATTTGAAGTCATACAAAGAAAAAAAAAATGAGCTTGTAAAAAAAATCTGAACTTGTAAGTTGAAATTTGCACTTGTAGAAAATGTTCACACACCTGTATTCTGAATGTGAAGTTACAGAAAAGATATTCACAAATGTGTAGATTGATATTTACATGAACACAATGACAGCTGCAAACTTATAATGCAACATTTACTCGTATACTTTTTTTTTACTCTGGTTCATTTTCCATCACAACCACAACTCAACAAAGTGATTACAACCTCTGGAATCTGTCACTGCAACTTCACATATGTGCTCTCTCGCATCACAAAGTGGCGAATCTGCGCACCTCGACTTTCACAACACTCTTGACGATACATTTGGTGCAAAACTAATTTGTACCTGTGGACTTAGGCTGTGGAGCTCTGAGCTAACAGAACGGGAAAAGCAGGGTTTCTATCGCCAGATGAGGGACAACTCTGTCTGGCTTATTTATGTAGCATGGAAACTTGGTGGAATAGCATGCTAGCGTTAGCTAACTAGCAGCCAGCCCGCTTCTAAATAAATACCTTTTAATTGTCTAAACATTTTTAACAGTCAAACTAAAACACTGGCGGTGAGCTCCACGGCCTGCAGCAGCAGACGGACCGTCATCAGTGGGGATCGACCAGCGTAGTAACACTGCTTTTGCCAGAAAGCTTCGCTGCCGACCTCGACCTGCAGTCGGAGCTCCAGCAGGACACGGAGAGCCCCACATCCGGTAGCAGCGGCCCATCCCCCGGCCATGACCAGAGCTTGCTTTGCTGATGTTGTGCATCCCTGCTAAGAATTGCACCCGCCTGGGCAGAAACAATAATTTCTTCAGAATTCATTGCTGCCGAAAATTGCATCTAGGTAGCAAGGAAATGCTACTACAGAGTCTGATAAAACATTGATGTCTCTAAACCTTCTAAAATCCTAATCATTATTGATGAACATGACAAAGAGATTTACTATTGCCTAGTTTTTAAACAGTACTTTGCCTTATAAAATCATTATTTTCCCTAGTGGATGCAATTCTTGGCAGGGATGCGAAACTTGGCACCTGTTACCCACTGATGACGGTTCAGTTCAGATCACATGTGTGTGAATATTTTTTACAAGTGCAAATTTTATTTTTACAAGGGCAAATTAAATTTTTACAAGTGCAAATTTTAACATACAAGTTCAGATTTTTTGTTCTGCAAGTTCTCACATTGTATTCTACAAGCTCTCCCTTTTTGCACGATATTTACCTTCATACATTATTATTATTATTACCCACTCACTTTCTTGGCAAGACCCGCCCTCTAGTTAGGGTCCTAGAATTGCGTTCCTGAAAATGCAGTCCTGTAAGTGCAGCCTCTGGAACTGCAGCTATATGCTACTCCTTCCACCTTCTGAAGTCACGCCCTTTATGTGAAATAGAGATATGAAGAAATGTGGCACTAGTGGGCATTAGAGGAGATGATATCGGCCAGTATCCAGACTCCCTCTGCAGGGCTAGAAATTCATAAAGGTTATATGAAGTCTATAAAACATTTACGAGAAAAATATTGTTTGGTGACTGGGATTTTCAAATCCTGAGCTCCTTGTGTTTTTCTTCTCTACTTCCATCATTTACTAAGTACTGTTTTTACTATCAGTCACTCTTGATCATTTTCAACTGCCAAATGCTGTAAATGTGCATTCAGTATGTTATCATATTTGACCTATAATTCTACAAAAGGCGAGTACTTTCACTTTCTTTCTGTAACATATTTTTTATAGAAATAAAAGGTCCAGATGCATACAAAATAAAAATAAAAAACAATTGTGTACCACAGGTCATTCACTGTGAATTGTTCAAACCAGAGAAACCTCCAGAAGGCTGGCCACATAAAATCAACCATTAGTAATGAGGAATGGTCATGTGTGAAATAAAAAAAAAAAAACTTTTTGCAGCACTTGCTGTGACAACGCTGATATTTTGTCTATGTGGTCTGTCACCAGAGGGCACTTTCTATATATAAAATTTAAAAAACTTTTATAGTACTAAATAAAAAAATATTAAGGGCACTATCGGATGTATGATTAGATATTTATCTTATCAACGAAAAGCATCTTCTCTTCCCTCTTCCAGAAAGGAAAAATGTGCTGAACTCTGTTATGAACAAAGTGTGACAAGACAAGAGGAGGCAAACTTTATTTACATATAACAACGTATTTACAGAAAACAAAAAAAAGGGTAATTTGTATTTAAAATTAAACGTAAAATCAAAAGAAAATAGTAATGTTTTACTTCTGTGTCCTCAAATCAACCTAATGTCTCATGTAAACTATGCTGCCTGTCTGAACCACAGAAATCCTACGGACTTGATTTGATGGAAGACACAGGAGAGCACTGCCTGGAGTTTTCTGTGGTTGATATTGGACGAACATTTGTTTTGTATCATATCTGGAGCATGGCCAGGTTTTATCTTATTTAATGATTCACAGATGATCACACATGCTTTATAAGTCATATACCAAAGGATACTTTAACACTTTCACATAAGCTATCCAAAGTCAGTGTTAAAAATAACACTTGTGTCATTGCCCCACTGCCTTCACTAGAACAAATCCAAACACTTCTAAAACACAGGAATGCAGAAAGATTACTCTTGATCCCAGAGTAATATAACCAAACAAACCACTGTCAGTCCCAGACTGGGGTTTTTAAAGACATGCCCATTCTATTATACCTAGCTTACAGGGCAATGTAAAAAATAAATAACACTACCCTGACTTTGTCTCATGTCTCTCAGCAGTAGATCATGTGCTTTGCTAAGGCTGACCAACAGTGTAAGCTTTGTTGCCAAAATATACTGTAGGCTCCCTATTAGAACCAACATGATCAAGATGTGTTATGCAACCACAGGAAAGGTGCTTGATACCATAGATTGAAAATGAAAGTCAACACTGTAGTATAGTTTTGTGTTTTCTGCTCCATTGTTCCAAAGCAAAGTGAATAAGGCCTTGTTCAGACTGCCAGCCCACATCCGTTTTTTTTCTTTCTCGCATATCCAGGTGGTATCCAGATTGATTTTAGAAAGTCTGCACAGCAAAAATCTAAATGAAATGAAATTTTTTCAAATCCGATCCAAGCCACATTTGGAAGTAGTTTGACAGATTTGTCTCAGTTTGGACACTCTAGCCGCTGGCCGGGAAGATTGTAATGCATTTTTTTGCTCGTGATACTGATAATAATTGACTTTTCTCATGTGTAGAGAGCATGTGAACATTTCTCAGATGTTTATAATTAGCATGTCAAAACACCATGTTCAATTTAAAAGGATTAGAATTAAAGATGCCAATTGTATGTCAGACAGTCAAGAAGAGCATCAGGTTTGGACTACATCAACAGATATATACACTTATAGATACACTTCCACACTGATTAAAGATTAGTTGTTGAGATTAGTTAAGAAAGTTACATCCTCAATCGTCATTGTCACATTAATAGAGTTCTCTAATAAGAAATATGATTAATTAAACCTAGCTAGGGCTGAAACGATTCCTCGAATAACTCGAATAATTCGATTACAAAAAATCCTCGAAGCAAAATTCTTTGCCTCGAAGCTTCGTTAAATCAACGTAATTAAGGTTGTACGGCTCACTGTGTTTCCACACGGAGGATAATTACTAGCGCACACAACAGTTTGACGCTTCTGTGGACACAAGATCGTTTATACTGTCTATGCACGAGACTGACGGCCCAGATTACAAATGAATGAAGACGAAAATAGCGAGGGTCTAAGAGAAGAGACAGGCGAGAGAAAACGACAGAAAGTTTGGGATCATTTTAAGCTGCAAACATGCTACTACATCATCTTTGTAGAAAACCTCCAGTCTACTCATCCATTCCACGGAGCGAACCCGACACAAGGTAGCTAACTACTGTCTGCTGCTCTCGTCCACCACGCTGTTTTACACAACTAGCTAGCCTACAGCATGCTACTCTGCAAATAGTCATGTTTTACCAACAAGCTAAAACGAAAGCTGTCGGTTTGTAGTAACTGTTTATTAGTTTGCTACTAATCTTTGGAAACTTAGCTGCTGCCGGAGACAAACCGGCTCCTCCCCCCAGCATGGCCACTTAATATGCACATGAATGACGTCATCATGCCGGTGATGTCTGCATTCTTTAGTCTTTCTCCTCACTCAGTATTAGCCTTCTTAAAATGTGTCCCCCAGAACAGTGTAGTTGAATAGCCCTGCTGTAATCTTTGTACAGTCACATTTACCTGGGCTTAGTGAACAGCTCTTTTGCTTATCCAGGGCAAAGAGCCAGAAGCAAGAAGGGGAAGGGGGTGAAAAATATTAACATTTGGGCCACCAAAAATTTACTTGGAATTTGGCAATAAAAAATGTTGCCTTTTCAAAAAAAGCCTTCCTTTTTTTTTTAGTACACAGCAATAATAAATATTTACTATTGCTGTTTACTAAGTATTTCTTACAAAGTATTTCTTATCCGATTACTCGATTAATCGATGGAATAATCGGTAGAATACTCGATTACTAAAATAATCGATAGCTGCAGCCCTAAACCTAGCCCTGACTCATCCCTTCATAGAAAAATGTTAGTTCAAGCACTTACAAAGAAAGAACTATCCATGAATCACCACTTCATATTTGTCAGCTCATTGTCCAAATATGAATCTCTTACCTATTCCAACGACCAGGCAATGATAAAGTGAGACAGATAAAATACTGGAATATCTAGTAAGTGTTTGTAGAGCAAACAGTTTATCATACTTTTATTTTTAGACCTGGGCTTAGTTTCATTTTTGCTGCACATTTCACTCCATGCATTTGAATGATATCACTGTTTTTTTCAATGCTAAAATGTGTTGCCCAAATATCACTTGATGCAGATGACATAATGCTGCAATGCAAAGCCTCTTTCCTAACTATATCCAGGACCTTTCTTTCAAGCCAAAATAGCTTTTTTTGCCCTAAAAAATAATATTTACTGTTCAGTGCACTATAGTTTTAGTTGTTGTCACAATGTTAATTGATGTACTGTATGTGCCCATACTATTAACAAACTATTTTCAAAATCTTTAATCTGAATGGGTAAATAACAGCTAGTGTTTCTGTTTTGTTTGTTTTTTTAAAGAAAAAGTGCCCCTGCAGCAGATTAAAATATTTCTTTCAAAGCCTTGAAAGAGCGACTAATAATTTAAGCACTTTGAGCTTATGCTGCTTAAGAAGTTCACAACATGTATGCAGAAAGACAGCAACAAGTTGTCCGGTAACCACTTTCTGACTCAAGAGGTATGGCAGCAGTGCTACCCAAAAATGAATCACAATGCTGCATACATGTAGAGTACATGACAATGAAGAAAATGTGCTGATTTGAAACTAATCTAAGATTTAATTTAAGACGTGTGAGGCCAACACAGGAACTAAATGTGTTTGTGTTGACTGAATCAGAATCAGAATCAGAATCAGAAAGGGCTTTATTGCCAAGTACGTTGCACATACGAGGAATTTGTCATGGTGTTGTTGGAGCATGTCACACATTCAAATATAAGAAGGATAAAAAGAATATAAACAATATAAGTATAAACATATACACACAGTATGTATTAATAACGATAAAATAAATTTAAATAAATAGTAAAATAAGTTAAACAGTAGTAAAAAGGAACGCTACAGCAGAGTAGGTACAGTGGCATGAGGAGCCAGAGGAGTAGTTTGGAGAGAGTCAGGGTGGGTTCCGGGCCTTGTTAATAAGGCTAGTGGCGGAGGGGAAAAAACTGTTTATGTGGCGTGAGGTTTTGGTCCTGATATACCTCAGCCTCCTGCCAGAGGGGAGTGGCTCAAAGAGCTTGTGTCAGGGGTGGGAGGGATCAGCCACAATCTGGAGCGGCGGCAGATTGCAGCCAATCACGTTCTCAGCTGACCGAATGATACGCTGCAGCCTGCCCTTGTCCTTGGCAGTGGCAGCAGCGTACCAGATGGTGATGGAGGATGTGAGGATGGACTCAATGATGGCTGTGTAGAAGTGCACCATCATTGTCTTTGGCAGGTTGAATTTCTTCAGCTGCCGCAGGAAGTACATCCTCTGTTGTGCTTTCTTGACGAGGGAGCTGATGTTCAGCTCCCACTTGAGGTCCTGGGAGATGGTAGTTCCCAGGAAGCGGAAAGACTCCACAGTGTCAATTGTGGAGCCACAGAGGGTGATGGGGGCAGGTGGGGCTGGGTTCTTTCTGAAGTCAAGTAATACAACCATCTCCACTGTCTTTAGAGCATTGAGCTCTAGATTGTTTTGGTTGCACCAGGTCACCAGGTGGTCAGCCTCCGACCTGTAGGTGGACTTGTCTCCATCAGTGATGAGTCCGATGAGGGAGGTGTCGTCCGCAAACTTCAGAAGCTTGACGGACTGGTGACTGGAGGTGCAGCTGTTGGTGTACAGGGAGAAGAGCAGAGGAGAAAGAACGCAGCCCTGAGGGAATCCGGTGCTGATGGTCTGTGAGTCGGAGACGTGTTTCCCCAGCTTCACATGCTGCTTCCTGTCAGACAGGAAGTCAGTGATCCACCTGCAGGTGGAGTCAGGCACGCCTAGCTGGGAGAGTTTCTCCTGAAGCAGAGCCGGGATGATGGTGTTGAAGGCAGAGCTGAAGTCCACAAACAGGATCCTGGCGTAGGTTCCTGCAGAGTCCAGGTGCCGGAGGATGTAGTGGAGGGCCAGGTTGACTGCATCATCTACAGACCTATTGGCTCTGTAGGCAAACTGCAGGCGGTCCAGGAGGGGGTCGGTGATGTCTTTGAGGTGTGAAAGCACAAGGCGCTCAAAGGACTTCATAACCACAGAGGTCAGGGCGACGGGTCTGAAGTCATTAAGTCCTGTGGTCCTTGGCTTCTTGGGGACAGGGATTATGGTTGAGGTCTTGAAGCAGGCTGGCATGTGACATGTCTCCAGTGAGGTGTTAAAAATGTCTGTGAACACTGGAGACAGCTGATCAGCGCAGTGCTTCAAGCTGGATGGGGAGACAGCATCCGGTCCAGCAGCTTTCCTGGGATTCTGTCTCCTAAAGAGTCTGTTGACGTCCCTCTCGTGAAGGGAGAGAGTCGTCACTGAGGTGGGAGGGGGGGTGGAGGTGGAGGGGACCTTTAAGGAGTGCATTGGTGGGGGGGGCCAAGACCCTGTTGAGGTGGAGGTGATGCACAGTGGCTGTAGCTGTAGGGCGGTGTCGTGGGGGATGGTGTCAGTACTGTCCTTTTGTCTTTCAAATCGACAGTAGAACTCGTTCAGGTCGTTGGCTAGGTGTCGGTCATTGAAGGAGTGGGGGGTTTTAGGCTTGTAGTTGGTGATCTGCTAAAGTCCTTTCCAGACAGTCGCAGAGTCGTTAGCTGAGAACTGGCGTTGGAGCTTCTCAGAGTACCGATGTTTAGCCTCCTTCACTGCCTTGCTAAATTTGTACTTTGACTCTTTAAATCTGTCTTTGTCCCCACTCCTGAACAAGTCTTCCTTAGCCAGCCTTAACCTTCTGAGTTTGACTGTGAACCAGGGTTTGTCATTGTTGTAACTCATCCTGGTGCTTGATGGAACACAGCAGTCCTCAGAGAAGCTTATGTATGACGTCACAGCCTCTGTGTACTCATCCAGACTGTTGGTAGCAGTCCTGAACACATCCCAGTCAGTGGAGTCCAAACACGACTGGAGATCCTCCACAGCTACACTGGTCCACTTCCTTGATGTCCTCGCTACAGGTTTGCAGAGCTTTAGTTTCTGCCTGTAGGCGGGGATCAGGTGGACCATGACGTGGTCAGAGTGACCAAGTGCAGCACGGGGGACGGCGTGATAAGCATCCCTGACTGTGGTGTAACAGTGATCCAGAATGTTCTCCTCTCTGGTCGGGCATTTAATATGTTGTTTATATTTAGGGAGTTCATGAGTGAGGTTCCCTTTATTAAAGTCAACAAGGACAATAACTAGGGAGTCCGGATCGGTCCGCTCCACACACAGTATCTGGTCGGCAAGCATGCGCTGCGCGTCCTGCACGTTGGCCTGCGGTGAGATGTAAACACCGACCAGAATGAATGAATGGAACTCACGGGGTGAATAAAAAGGCTTACAGTTTATGATGAAATACTCCAGGTCAGGAGAACAATGCTGAATAATGAATAATGAAATAAAAACAGGAACTTTAAAGTGCCTGTGGAAAGTACCAATGACGGAAATAAATTGCTAGTTTATGAGAAATAGAGTGATTGAGTCATTAGTTCATTATCTTATCTATATCTTGCAGACACTGTCATCATCACACAGATAATTTCCAAATAGAGACCAAAAGGGACAGTATATAAATGCTAAGATGTAAAGAAGTAGTCAGACTACTGGAGGGGACACTACATTAACACTGCTCAAAACTAATAATTTCTTTACATTTTACAATTTTCTACATTTCCCTGAAGAACGAAGATTCTAGTAAGTAGAGGAAAGAAAAGAAATATTGGAAGAAAAACAGAAGTGAAGCCCAAAATGGCTGCTTGGATAGCTAGCCTCAAGAAAAAATAATGCTACCAGGAAATGTTTTTGAAAAGTCTTGTGGCTTTTGTCTGTTTTACCTGCAACAACCACATTTTCTGTTTGAGCTTTTTTGCAGTACAGTTTTTCTTTCTTTTGAGACCAAGAGATCACAATCAGCTCTTGGAAGATTGTAAGTACAACTCTAAAATAAAGTTTGGAAAGAGATCGATAATTCTCTTATTCATTATTCCATTTCACATTTTACCTGCTAATTGATGTTTGTACACATATAGCACATACTGTAAACTAAGCCTATTCTGTATAGCAATATAAAAGGGTTTGCATCAAAGTCTGTCCTCAGTGAAGTAAAAACAAAGATAGTGTGTGTATCTATGTGCATAGATGGAGGCTCTATTGGTTGCTTTAAAAATCAACGCTTTCCTCAAAGGAAAATAAGACTTGCAGCTTAACTTATTTGGACCAACATTTTAGAAGGTGTTGTTGGAAAACTGTAAGTAGAGAAGGCTTTATGAATAAATCAGTTAGCAGCCAGACAGCTCCATCCTGCACCAGCTTATTCTGTTTAAAAACGATAAATATTGACTTATCTGCTGGTTGATTTATGTGTTGCACTCTTGCAATGCCACAATCACTGAACGCAATGCTGTTTCACTGATAGTAAACACATGGATGGACCCATCTGACAGATGTAGGTAGCATATTTGAATCTGGATATCTAAAACAATTATTTAAAACACTTAAATTGGGTGTGATATACACTTTGGCAGATGAATATAAAATATGATTCTACTTGTTGCTATGCCACTGCTGTTAGTACCCTTGCCAGCATTAGTTGTCAGACTTCATCTGCATTTTAACCCTGCAAACCTGTAATGATGCATGATTTCTTGCATTGTAATTGGATGAAATACCTAATTAAATACAAATCTGAAACATAAAATTGTCTAGGTGGAACACTTCTTCTAGAGAATACATGAAACCATGATCTTTCTTTTCTAAAATAAATGCAAAAGTTTGAAATAACTGTTGGAATATTAGATCACAGGTTAAATTTGGTTGAAAAGTAAAAATGTTCAGACATTTAACACAAATGGCAGCCAATCAGATCCACTTCAATAAATACTCAGTTGGAGTGCCAGAACCAGGCAAAGCGTGGGTGGGAAGTTTTTACTAATTACTTAATAGGTAACCTATCAAGTCTGCTAGGAAGTTTGTATCATCGTTTCATATGTAATATGCAAATAACTTAAAGTGTCATATCATATCAGAGGCACCAGAACCGTCACACAGCAGTGTTTATTGTTTCCAGTGTACAGATACTGTCGTAGCTGCACCCGCTCATGGCCACACTCAATACTCAGGCTACCAGCAACTACAGCTTGGTAAGTCTTATACTAACACATACAATATTGATGTTGTGCTGAATGTGTTAGGCTCTGAACCTTAAATGTCTTCCTATTGAATCTGTTGTTGAAAATTGTCACAATTTCATGTCATAGAACTGTTTCTATTATTACTCACGTTTGTTTCCTTTCCCTATTACTTCCCTTCCTTTCTCCTCTATATTCCTCTATTCTTCCTTCTCTATTTTGTCCTCTTCTGTTCTGTCCTCCCCTCCCCTCTTCTCTTCAGGTGCCACCTTGTACAAACATCCCTGAAGTGCTCGAGAGGTACTACTTGTCACCGTCTTATGGCATTGAGTTCTGCATTGGTTTTCCTGGCAACTTTGTGGTTGTACTTGGTTACATATTTTGTTTGCAGCAGTGGCAGAGCTGCAACATTTACCTCTTCAGCCTGGCAGTCTCCGACCTAATTTTCCTCTGCACACTGCCACGTCTCGTGTATCTCTATGCAAACAACCAATCAGAGACCAGACCCTATGCTTGCATTATCAACCGCTATGTACTCCATGTAAATCTTTACTCTTCCATCCTGTTTATGGTTTTGCTAAGCATGGACCGCTTCCTGCTCATAAGATATCCAACACGGAACCACTACCTGCTGAGACCACGATCAGCCTTGATCATAACAGGGCTGAGCTGGCTAGCTGTCAATGTGGAAGTTGCTCCAATGATATCACTGATGATCCACGACCTCCAGAGCAAAAACTTGAGTCGCTGCAAGGATTTTGCCAGCCTGGAAGGAAACATCAATACATTGGGCTACAGCCTGGGACTAACCCTGACTGGTTACCTTCTCCCTGTGCTTGGACTTTGTGGTTTCTCCTACCAAATTGCACATCTGCTCCGTGTCCAGGAAAGGGCTGTCCAGAACAGGACAACATCATACAAGCGGCCTTTAAGATTTGTTGTATTGGCTGCAGTCATTTTTCTGGTTCTCTACACGCCATACCATGTGCTGAGAAATGTCAGAATAGCATCTAATGAGGCCTGGGCAGGGATGCAGCCATGTACAAAGATGTACATACAGGGCCTGTACATCCTGACCCGACCATTGGCCTTCTTGCACAGTGTCATCAACCCTGTCTTCTACTTCCTCATGGGTGACAAGTTCAGAGAGCTCCTATTCGCCAAGCTCAGAAAGCTGGGCAGAATGAAAGAGCGGCAAAGAGGGCCAGACTGAAAACATTCAACACATATCCCTATGAGACATACATCAACATAGTGCAAGAAAAAAAGAATTGTCGTAGTAACCATTTCCACACATATTACATCAGATCAATATAAACATCACAATATTCAAGTAATGTAACTTGATTACTTGATTACTACTTAAATACTGCTGACATTTTCACCCAGTAAAAGCTTTTTTTTTACTAACATTAAAGGCAGTGATAATGAAGCTGTAGCTCTGGTTTCACTCAAGAACAGAATGGTGTTGTGTGAGGTTTGTGAAGTGTTCTAATGTGTGCGCATGTACATAGTAGTATATCGTTCTTTATTTTAAGATGTAATCCTGCTAATAATCCCCATTTTTACTAAATGTATCGGTAATATGATTGTGTCTTTTTTATTGTAACTAACAAAATACATTTACTTTCCATGTTTACAAAGTAACAAAATATCTTATAAACATAATTAAAGATGTATAAACAATTATAACATAATTCAATAAAAGGCCAGAGCCTATTTTTATATTAATGTGCTGTTTAAGCATGAGTATGTATCTGCATATAGGTTGTTGTTCGTATTTGTATGTGTTGAAAAAGCATATTTATTTGTAGTCAGATGAAACTGGCGGTGGATGTTTTGTCTTCTACTGTTGTTTTGTCTTATACTTCTATTTTTAGTATGTTTGTGATACACAGTCTGCCTTGTACTGTATTACTTTTAAATGTAATAAAATATAACTTAACTCAACTAATAATAATGGCTGCTACTTCTATTTTCTATTGGGAGGTTAATTATTAGTGAGAAAAATAAAAAAATATATTGATAGATGCATTGAAATCTTTTTCTTTTTTCATCTTTAAATATTCATTATCTTTTAAATAAAAGGGTGATCAGGGTGTTTTGTGTTTTTTGACAGAAGACTAAAATTTGAATGCAAAGGTGATCAGAAGCCACCTCTTACTATTTGGATTTCTGGGATTTTCATCACACCATAAGTCAGTCATACTTTAGATAGACTTCAAATACAAAGTGTTGAATTTCAATTCCATTACAGTACAAGCAATACCAAAAAGTAAAAATAAGGAGTGTCCTAATGGTTTATGATGCATACGATATACAGTAACAGCAACATCCATTTAGAAGACATTTGTCACATCACCCCATTATTGTCACTTCCCAATCCCTGCTGAGCAATGTTGTGTATGTTTGCGGGGAAAGACAAGATAAGATGACCTGACTCCGCCAGATGGATTGCCTCGCATTTGCTCGGCATATCCATCTGGGAACTTTCCGTTGGAGAACTTTTGGGAAGGGTCGAAAATACTGGTTAGCTGATTGGATAAACCATCTGTCTATCACTAACCTGACTCCGCCAGATAGCTCACGAGATCAGGATGGTCTCACGAGGCTAATTTTCTTCACGACTCACGGAGCCAGTTGATATATCAAACTCTTGCCAAAACCAGTCGGAGTTTTTGGCAAGAAGAGCAAAAACATCTTTTCCTCAGAGAAAAGCCTCCAGTGCCGTTTTTTCTCTTCTTTCAATGAAGGAATACTTTCTAATTCGGATAAAACTTGCGCGATATCTACGCTCATCTCATCTGTGGAAGCCGCCACATTGTTTAGACTGAACAGTCGCTTCTCGTTGCGTCACACCTAAACCCGCCTCAAAGCCAACGCTGATTGGTCGGTCGTTTGGTTAACGGCTCCAAATTTTCTCTATCTCAAGATGCCAGACTGATCTGCGAGTGGAAAACTGGAGCTCACGAGATCAGGACGGTCTCACGAGGCTAAAGATAAGAGCCTATACCAAAACATTTTTTATTGTTTCCAGTGAGATAAGAGTTTACGTAGTGACTTTGCTGTTGTAAACATTACTGTTGCTGCTCTACAAATATCATTTAGCCTTAAAATATTAAATTCCTACCTGGTTCTAAATTTAAAGACGACCAGGCTGACATAGGAAATGCATAGCTAATATGCAGATCATGTTATCGCACATGGCAGATTTTCCTCATATCGTGCAGGCCTAGATCTTTCATTTTCATTCCGATAAGCTCATCGTTTTAGAAAACCAAGGTTTATTGTGCAATTTCATGGATAGTGACAAAGTCTTAGAATAGAGAAGTGAAGGGTTTGTGTAACATGTTGTATCATGTTAGTTTTATTAGTGTGAATGTGTGTATTTGCAAAGTATGCATGTGTAATAGTGTCAGCCCAGAGACCGTCTTACTTTGAGTTCCTACACACACAACCTCCACCACCGCTACAACAGCACATCATTTCTCTCCTTTTTCCACTGTGGAAATAGTATTGTAGAATGGTCAGTCAGGCTCTTGTTAGGACAAACAATATTTTTTATAAAGCTTGTTCATGGTTGTCGTTGGTCTCGTTTATTGAAACTTTCTAATACCTACTTCCATACTAATGTATTTTTAAAGTTGGAATTACCTAGAAGTCTTAGATCTTATGAAAGCCTGCTTCATATTGGACTGTCAATGATCTTTTGATGCATATTTCGGCCTGAATCCCCATTAACCACACTTAACTTTATCAGGCTTTAATACACAGATAGGGTCAAGTGCTTTCTTTCAGCCATGACTAATCACACCATGCTTAATATCTCATTCCGTTTACATTGGCATCTCTGCTGGAATGAGCAAAGAAAATAAGCAACTGTGAAATAATGGGCTGCGTTCTGTGTGTGTTTCACGTTTCATAACAAAAAGTGTAGTGTAGAGTAGTTGTATTGCGACAGAGCGAGAACAAGAAAAAGCAGCAGAAAAGTTTCAGTAAGGATAAATACGAAACCTAAAGCTCTATATTACATATAAAGTGACACCCTAAGGTGATATATTTTCGGGAAGATATTGCAATTCAGATGTGGCCATTGAGGCAACAAAAGCATTACAGGGCACTTGGTCTCTTTATACAAGTTTTTAGGTAGGTTGCTTTATGTTAAGCTTATGGTTTCCTAAACAAAGCACTTATTCTTATTATTCTTATTCTGTGACTCAAAATTAATGATGAAAATAAATTTGCCTTGACTGGCTTTGGCTTCAGATCTTTCAGTATTTGACCTGACATTACCTTATGAAAAGTTAAACCAAACCAGAGAGAAAATCATGTTATTCAAAGTGCATATTTGCATTAGCAGTAGGTTATGTGCCTGCTTTACTCATGCTTACACATTCTACCCCAGTATTTGTGCACTTTCTAAACTGTATTTAGGTATAATCCGTGCAAAACTACTATATGTTATTAGTATTCAAAGAATCATCTGCCATAATCCATTTCACACTACTGCACTGTAAACCCGAATGTTCAAAGTAATTAAATAGATTAAGTGGGGTATACTCAAAATTTTAGAAAAAGTTATACTAACTTCATTTTGTCAAGTTGGTGTAACATGTTCTTCATTTTTGAGTATTGTTAACTAATAATTTTTGATTAAATGGAACTATTTTGTGTATAAGTAAGCATAACTTAAAAACATAACTTAAGTGCAACTTAATAGAATTAAGTAATTACATACTAAGAATGATAAAGTCCTGTTATTTCTATTGTTTCAAATAGGGGTGATTTAAAAAAAAAACTTAATTTATATAGCACATGTTAAAATACAATAAAATCTCAAAGTGCTTCACCAAATAAGTAAAATTGATCATAATAAATAAATTGCAATCAGCAAATGGTCTGAAATGCATTAGACATTAGTGGAGGACAAAATGTATTTATTTTTTGCATTTTTATTGTCATCAATTTAATGTTGCTTATATATTTTTTATTTTTATTTAAGTGTTGAGCAGCTGCAGGGATCATTTTTTATGCCGAGTTAATCTCTGATTCAACCTGCGAAGCAGAAGGTGGTGCTAATATGCATACTACCTTCCTTACCGCTCTTTGGAAAAAAACAGAAGAAGAAAAGTTTGAACAACGCAGCAAGGCGGGAAGCAACAGACAGTAGGCTTGCAGAAGTTACTACCTAAGCAGCAGCAATCAGCCTCACTGGACTTACTGTAAGTTTTGAATGTTAATATTCATTCACTTTTACTTCTTTTATACATTATACATTTTTACATGCGTTTGTCTCAGAGAGTGTAGAACTTCTCCAAGCCCCCGCCCTTCACTGGCTTATCACGGAAGTCTTGTAGGGATTGGCAACTTGTCAGATATAGGTTAGCTGCTAAAGAGCTAGCTAGCTAGCTAGCTAATTAGCGCGACCACTAACGTTACACACTCCAGCAGCACAGCTAGCGACCTACCACTACCAGACTCACTGAAGAATTTTACGACGGATGAATCTAGTAATCACACGCTCATTCCCCGCTTAAAGGTGGTGTTAGAAAATGAGCACTAACAGACACCTCATATGCGATAGTTAGTTTTTTGTTGATGGAAACTTTCAATAGTGCACCGCTAAGGTCCAATATCATATTAAAAGAGCATAAACGAGCATAATGAGTCAAACTGAGTTCCTACACTGCAAGTCCGCGCTCCCTGTAGCTTCTAGGGACGCTCGTTTTAAATTCTGTGTGAGCAGACTGTCTGAGACACGGAGATTGCTGTTAACAGAACACGAGTCAACTGCCCGTGCTCGCCCACTTGTGTTGCGTCGGTTTTAAAACAAACGACCCTGCTGGAGGCAAGCTGCTTTTCATGACAAAGATGAATAAAGTAAAAACCCTTAACAGTAAAGCTTTGGTTTGTAGAAATGGCATTATTGTTGATTAAGCATGCAGTAAGGTTCAAGTGCTGCTGCTTTTCTTTACAGTAATGTTAATTTTGCTTGATGGCTTTAGTAACTTCACACTTTAGGGATCAAATGAAAAGATCATTAACAGGGAACATTTATAAGTATTTATAATTCGACACTCTTTGAATGCTTTTACTTGTTCAGTTTCAGATCAGTTTATGCCTTTGCATCTCTCTGTTCCAGTTTCAAAAAGTTAAGGAAGATAACTGGAGATGTGATAAAGATACCAGGTAATCCAATGAATCTCTCTCTCACACACACACACACACACACACACACACACACCTCTAAATACCAGTAACTTAAATTGGTTTTTTTTTCAGACAATGTTTTAGTGTGGTAACCCTAAATCATACACACTCCCACATACACATATCATTTGTTTATTCTACTTGCCTGTTTGATCAAAATAATGCTTTTTGCCGTATTCAAGTCAACAGTTCATGAATGTCTTCTGTTCACGAATATCATCTTCCTAATTGATATTTAACCTTTGGCACTGAACAGATCATATTTTACTTTGTATTTGCTTGCAAATATTGTTGAAGAAAGATGATGGAGACCACATTCCCCCTATGCCGACAGACCATAGTGATATCCTGCCCACCAGTGAACGAGCTCATGGACCTCTGGCCTGGTCTCAAAATAGAGTCTGAGGTAATATGGATCAGCTCTCTCTTTTAAAATGAAAATTGTGATTCTTACTCATTTGGCCGATATTTTTGCTTTATAAATGTGTGCTAGATTCTTCAAATTGGACTGTTTTTTTTAAGTGTTCTCCTCCTGCTGTTATTTCTATGCAGTTGTATGCAGAGTTCCAGCGGATTACAAATCAGAACCTGCCCAACACATGCTATCCTGAGCTTGACCGCCATCTTCCTCAACCGATGACCTTATTCAGACAGAAGGCATCAAAAACTGGGAAGACAGCAGATGCTCTGGCTAAAATTAAAAAAAATCAATGATGAACAGGTAAATAGATTTTTACACATTTCATAGGTTGACCCAGTGGAACATTGAACAGGTTCAATGATTCAAATGAGCTTTGTGAATTTTGCAATTAGTCCACTTTATGTTTGCCATTTGTCTGATTGCATTAAAGATGTGAACAGGTTAGAAAGTGGTAAACTACCACCAAGGTTGCAGACCCTCAAGAATGGCTTAATGATGTAGAAACTCATCTGAAAAAAGGCTGCAGGGTAAAGCATTATAAAGGCTAGTTCAAAGTTATCTCCTTTTGTCTAAATAATGCCTCAAAAAGTTACTGCACTACTTTGCAGGTGTTCAGCCAATAGGCCCAAACTACACAATATGCCTTTGTTCTCATTAATATAATGCAAAAGTAACGCTAATGTTTTGTATGTTTTAATGTTTTTCTTAACCATTGTGGGCTGCACAAGATGACCCACATTTCACTGTGCATTTGATACTGGTTATGTAAAACATTTACATTTTAGAGTTTTAAGTGAAAATGTTCTTAAACAGTCTATAGAATTTTTTAAATTTCACCCAAATTGCTGCCCTGTTGCCTTACTCAGGAATTAACCAGGAAGCCAAAAGCAGTGTTTTTTTTTCTTTTATAGCTGTAGCAAACAATAATTTCATTTTGGTATTATTTATTATTGTTTTTGATTACTCCGATTATTTTCCTGACTATCTGATTAGTTGTCTGGTCAATATCAGAAATTTGTGATACATATTTATTTCCTAGGGCCTTAAAGCAACACGCCTACTTATTGGGGCTTATTCCCCATATCCCCCAGAGTTCGATAAGTCCATACATACCCTTCTCATCTCCGTGCGTGTCGTAACTCTGTCTGATGCACCCACGCCTAGCTTAGCACAGATCCTGGAGGTAACCGGCTCCATCTATGCTCCTAATAAGTGACAAAATAACGCCAACATTTTCCTATTTACATGTTGTGATTTGTATAGTCACAGCGTGTACGAATAACAAGGTCACATGAGACACAGCCATCTTCTAACCGTATACAAACTGGGAACTATATTCTCAGAAGGCAAAGCACTGCTACTTGGGTGGAGTGATTTGCTTGCAGAACTCCAGGCGAACTCTCTGCTCCTCACCACGGGGCTTCTCAGGTGCAAATCACTCTGCCCAAGTAGCAGAAGTATCAGTGCTTCACCCTTTCTGAGAATAGTTGTCAGTATGTATACGGTTAGAAGATGGCTGTTTCTCAGCAGCTAGCAGTGGGTGCGTCAGACACGCACGGAGATGAGAAGGGTATGTATGGACTTATCTAACTCTGGGGGATATGGGGAATAAGCTAAAGTCCCAATAAGTCGGTGTGTTCCTTAAGTGACCAGGAACACATTTGGAAGGCTAGAAGTTTTTCTTCTTAAAAATATCTCAAATGTATTTATTTATATACAATTTATTTAAGTATATTTTAAAATTATTTTTTTATTCTATTTATTTTAATTTATAAATGTTTATTTATTTTTGTATTTAATTTTAAATTTAACTGTTCAAAAGCGGACTTTCATGACTTTTAGATATATTAAGTTAGGTAAACTTAATGTAAGTGAGGCAATCAGTTGCCACAAAATTTTTAAGTTTTGAGTCACATGTTTTTAAGTAAACAAACTCAACATATTTGACTAATGTGTACTTAAAACAATGACAACACAAACTAATAAACATTGAGTTTGGTTAACATAAACTGGTGTGGTTGTGTACTTATTTTTGTAAAGTTCTGTGAACTTATTCCTGTGGTTTGTAAACTCAAAACTTTAAGTCATAATAACTGAAAATAATTGAGCTGCCTTAACAGAAAACTGTAAGTCATATTAACTGCAAATATTTGAGTTGAGTTAAATGAGCACTTTTAATTTAACTGTTATCAAAAGGTACATGTAGCAATTCATCCAACCTTTTAAGTTCTGGAAAATTTTGACTTTTAAGTTAATCAACTTAAAAAAATTGTGGCAACTGATTGCCTCACATTTTTTGAGTTCTGGTAACTTATTCGGGTTTACAGTGTGTTAATGAGCCCTCCATAGCAGTGAAGGAATTTGGGAACAGTCCCACCATTCATCTCCAGAGGGATAAATAAGTGCATCTACACATAAAGTGCATGCACACAAGGCCAGAATACAGAGGAATATGACCAGCATTGTGTAACACATAAATAGTCTACTCTGTACCCAGGAGGCGTGGAGTGTTTTGTGTAAAGTGTCCTGATGAACGAGCTTGACCTAGTTGAATCATTCTTTTGTATAAATGGTTTGTTCACACTCATGCATTGCATGAATTGCACTAATTCTGTTGTTTTTTTCCAACCTCTTGAATAGAACAGATTAATGGACATATTATGCAGTATGTTAGCAGCTCAACTGTACTCTCTCAGGTATGAAGCCTCAACAGATCCAATCTGAAATGCTTCACCTTATTGGCGCCAACTGTATTTGTTGTGTCTAAGTCAGTCTATACAGAATATCCTTACAGCATATTATCCTGTTCACTTTAATTATGTGTAATGTATTTGTCAATATCTTGTTACATGACAAGACACTTCTGTTCCTCATTTGCCTCTATTCTAGTACAGTATGTTTCCACACACACACACACAAACACACACACACACACACACACACACACACACACACACACACACACACACACACACACACACACACACACACACACACACACACCAGTAGTTAGAGGGCCAGTCAATTTATTGACAGATAACATTGAAATTAAAAATTATGCAAATCATAGGTTCTCCAAGAGGGAATCCAAAACGAATATAGTCATATTTACAATTGAGAATGTAGCAGTGCTAATGCAAATGAACTAGGTTTCTCTGAAAAACTGTCACTTGATTAAAAAGATACATACTTTATTTGCATAAAGTATATATCTTACTGTATTTTCTTTGTGAAAATAAAATACTGGAAGAAAAAAAAGAAATAGAAATACAGAAATAGGCATACAGTCTTAGTGCCAGCCATATAATCTTGTTTACACACTGTTAAATGTTACAAATGACATCATGAAACTGGCACTTGGTCTTGCACTGGCAACTTCATCCAACAAAGCAGCCTTTATTCATTGTGCAATGTATCCATTACACAAAGGCAAGTCTATAATTGGAAGCTAAGCTTATTTATTAGCTTAATGTAGAATGTCAAATTCACCACATGCAAAGCTGTTTACTCAAACTACAATAAAATCATGCTTGAACAAAGAAGGGGGTAGTACACACATATGTAGGGTGGGGTATCTTTTTTTTTTCCAAAACTGTTACAAAAACAATACTAAAATGGTTCCGGTGCCTAAACTGATACTTAAAAAAGAAAAAGAAAAAAAAGAGCACAAAACGACAGTCAGCGACATTAAATGCACCATTAAGTCCCGTTGGTGTTGTCTCTCCAACATCTCCAATTGCGACAGTGGCCATGGTGTCTCAAAGTGCAGCTAGAATACACAGTTTTTAGCTGCAGACGGTTGCACATCCGTGTTTTGGAATCCTTTTGAGTGAAATACAGCCACATTTTAGACCGTTTAGCTTTAAGCATTTTATCCGAGGTTTAAGCCAGGTACCAACGGTACACACATGCACCTTTATACATTTTGTTATAGGGAATTCACTTGAGACTTGTGATGCGTTGTAAATATTAAGGCTCCAAATACAACTTTAACCAAATTCCCTCTTGGACATTATCCCTCTTTTTGCCGTATTGCTACAACACACCCTGCTCAGCTCAATTACAATCGTGTGTACGCGTGTTCGTGTTCGTGTGAAGAATGTTTGGAGGTATGTACATTGTTACAGCATGATCTTTACTGATAAATACCAATATTCTGTGTGGAATGTGGCTCATCAAATTCCATTGTCTGCAGCCATTATAACGCAAACAAGACTCCAGATATTTATGTTATACTCCGTAAAGTATGTGGAAATTGAACTTAGATGTACTGATGATACCATTCACTCTGCAATTTAAATAATTTACCATACCAAGCAGCCTCTGCCTGTGTACCATATTTGTATGGATTACACAACTAAGGGCTAGTTCTTTACTTGTGTTACATCGACAAATCTTTAATGCAATGTCAGGAACCATTATGCAGCAGTTTTAGTTTTGCAAACACATCTAAACAATCTTAGGTTTCAGTATTAGCTGCATTCTTGGAACTTTGGCCAAACTGAACATAGGTTTTGAAGTTATTAAAGTTTTGCTGTTGTGAAAATCCTTTCCTCCTTTGCCAATACTTGCACTGGATTCTTAAAACCCCAGATGGGATAGCTCATATTTCTTTGGTGGCATGCATTGCTAATTTATAGTATTGATTCTGACGCAATGGATATAAGATCAGGTAGAAGGTCCTGTGATGGGATACAATGAACAGCACCACAGAAGGTCAGCTAGCCACCTACATGTAAAACAATGTTTAACCATCCACAACAACAATCACAACAATTTTTTTCAATATTCCACCTATGGGTAGTGTTATGTTGGTTGGACAATGAACACAATCATACAATCAAGTACAATACTTGAGTGATGGTATTTTACTCAGATCACCTCATGTGAATAAATTAGAACTATTCTTTCAAAATCCTGTTTCTTATTGGTATCTAATGAGGTAAAATCCATGAGTGGAAAAAAAGAGTAAGTCGATATATTACTCAGTATATTTACAGAAAAATAGCGTGACGAAAGAAAAAGAAATAAACAACAAAAACTTGAACACCAGGGGAACAAGTTGCACCTAACCAAACACTGGTGCATTGTGTTGAAAAGCTGGAATGAATATTGATAGTCAAGAGGTCTTTACAAGTTTTCCTCAAGCCATTTGATATAGTTGTCTGTCATGCGACGTGCAATCAGGAAGTCAGTTGGCCACACAGTGAACATCAGTCCTCCATGAAATCCGGTGTCATAGTGTTCATGTGTCACCTCAACACCAGCAGCACGGAGCCGTGTAACATACATGATCCCATCATCTCGGAGAACATCATACTCACATGTCAGAACGTAGGCCTTGGGCAGAGAGCGCAAGGCAGAGTCTGGAACCAGCAGGGGTGATGCCCTCGGGTCAGCAAAAGATCGAGATGGTACATCCATCCCAACTGCCTCCCCTCCGACTCCCTGCACAACAGCAGGAGCACTATAGTTGTATTTTCTATGATATGTTTCTGGCAGAAAGGCGCTCCAGTTGACAAACTTCAGCAGACGGGAAGACTCAGGGTTGTTGTGGGTGTTAGCCATCATGGCTCTGAAGAGCGCCTTGTCGCTGGTGAAGTACTCACTCCAGAAACGCACCATGAGAGTGCGGGGCAGAATGGGCATGTCCTGATTCTGCTGATAGGAAGGTGTGTTAAGATCCAGAGCCTGCAGTACGGGGTAGATGAGTGCTTGGGCCTTTAACTGAACCTGCTGCCCAGGCTCTCTTTGTAACTGTGAAGAGAGACAGAAAAAGATTGGCATGTATTCAAAGAAAATTCCATTCCAATTGAGTATTTCTCAATCCGATGAAATATGTGCTGAAAGTATTGAGAAATAAAACAGCATTATCTAATCACATGTATTAGTCATGGTTATTTACAGGAAGAATTGCTTCAGTCCCAGTTCTGTATTTGTTTGTCTCTTCACAAAGCTGCTGAAAATTCTTAACTCATGGATGTAGTAAGAGAACTAGATTGGTGCAACAGTAAAGCTGTCCTCTAAAACATGACTTGCTCAACCAAGCCAAAAAACATCTTAAATGGATACTTTGGATACTAATGTTGGTAGTATGTGTAAATGAACTATGTTAAACTTCCCTACATCTTACCCAGATCTCCCTACTCACTAGGGCTGTTGCTCGAACTACAGATTGTACTTTCGCATATGGACACAAAGAGTATAGAAGCGGATCGAGAGACAGCCGCCCCTGTTTCTTTCTCAATCTCAGACCGAACTCAGATTAAACAGTGCTAGACAGTGCTGATCAAATATAACCCAAGACTGTTATTGTATTGCCTACTTCTCACTATAAATGTTTTCAGAAATATATTCTAGTGCAGTGTTTGGCTGAAATACTGCCATTTGGGAAAGGAAGTGGGCGCCATTATGTTTCCTGTATTGCGAAAACGGAGGATGAAAAAACGATGAAATGGTAAAACTAGGCAGCACTGACCAAATATATTCCAAGATTATATTACTGTATTGCCTATTTCTCGCCTAAGATGTTTTTAGAAACATATTTTAGCTTACAGTTTAGCTGTAAGACTATCATTTATTACCAGCCAACCGCCATATTGATTCTGTGACCTGCTTGCAATAGGCTTGTTCGAGATGAGCCAGGCCTGTGCAGAATCCTGCCTCTCAGCTGATCTAACAGCTGATTCGTTCAGAATCAACTCTAAGACTTTTTTTATAAACTTTTTATTGTTTTTTAATTGGAGGGATTTGAATTGCTATTTGTCTGATTTAAAGGCGGTGTGGCGCAGTGCATTCTGGTAGTTGTAGGTTTTCTATCTTTTGAGCAAATGTGAATACCACAGCCCATTTTCTGTGTTTTATCTGGCCATGTAGCACCAATTTAAAAAACTATTTATGCTATTCTAATGAGGTTAAATCCACGAGTGGAAAAAAAGAAGAAGTTGATATATTACTCAATATATTTACAGAGAAATAGCTTGACGAAAGAAAAAGAAATAAACAACAAAAACTTGAACACCAGGGGAACAAGTTGCACCTAACCAAACACTGGTGCATTGTGTTGAAAAGCTGGAATGAATATTGATAGTCAAGAGGTCTTTACAAGTTTTCCTCAAGCCATTTGATATAGTTGTCTGTCATGTCAAATATGTATGCTATTCTACTGCATTGACAGACCAGCTTTTTATTTATACATTATTCCAGCGATAAAATACTTACATAAGCATCTTTTCTGATTGTCTGGTCAAAAATAAAACAAAATGTAAAAGGGAAGAACATGACCTGCGTTTAGGTAAGAAGGTACTGCAAAAAATTCCCTTTTTGGGAAATATAACAAAGACGAGGAAAGGCGTACAGAAACTTTTCTGGGCGACAGCCATGTCCCATGAGAGTGGATCATGGGGTCACCCTAAAGGCAGTGTGAGCCAGTGAGTGCACTAGGTTTTTGCTTTGAGGCAAACAGATCCCTATCTACCAGCCTGATGTCTGACTCATGATGTCAGTGTTGTCACCAAACATCTACTAAGAGTGCCCAGAGACATCATGTCTGCTCCAGGATTGTGTACGCCTGGAAAGTGAAGCAATTAATGTCAGCTACTCTCAATGGCGCAACACCAGATGTTCTCCATGGCCTTAAACAGTGATCTTTAGGGTCAAAGAGGTAGTGCATCTGATTTCAACCCCCCTACAGTGTTACTGTAAGTGCTGTGTAAACTGGACTGTGTGCGACAAGGCCCATCACCTGGAACGAGCCATCAGATTGAGGTCATCTAGATAGAATATAGCTAGAATTATGCTTCTGCGAAGATACACGTAAACATCTTCAGTGTTTCAGCTAGCATTTTGTTGCAGCGGGGGAAAAGTGTTAACGTTAGGTTATACAACCATTCCTTCTGGCTTTATACTTGACGTGATCAGGTGAGTCCATTATCTAAACATATTCCACATAGTATGAAACTTAGAAGCAAAAATAAAAAAGTGTGATATCAAGTAAACTCAGCCTTTGCTTTTTCTTGGCCAAAAGGATAGGATAACATTAAAACCTTCACAAGCTTCAAAAGACTAAACTGAAGCCAGGTCACCCTGGTGATACAAATATTTATTGTTTTCTTATCCTGGAACTTGAAAACTCCCTCCTGTAAGACCCCCATCCTCATTGTGTTTCTTTATTTTTTTACTCCTTCTGTAATTTGAAATGCCCAGCTCCCCATGTTCATAGATGTTATGAAACGTGGCCTCAATGTTATGTTATAGCACTCATAGAGTATAAACAATTATAAAAAAGTACTACTTATTATGAATCAGAGAAATTGGCTTGAAATTAACGTAATTTCCTGATGAATAGTTAAAACAAAGTTCTCCACGATAGGCTATGATATAGTAGGTCACTACTGGTCACCTCAGACCCAACACAGAGAACATGCTCTTTTGGTTCAGGGTAATACAATACTATTTATCATAAACTGGCTGTTTAACCTTGCCTCATGTCACCTCTTCATACAGTTCTTTTTCCACATGTAAACCAAAAACATAAAGCTAACACTAGAAAGAAAAAACAGATTCAGTACCTGCTGGGAGACCGCAGCTGCCAGGTTGCCCCCAGCACTATCCCCAGACACAGCAATGCGTCCTGGGTCCACAGAGTACCGGGCCAGCACCCCCTTCTGGAGGAAGTGTTTAACCACATGGTATACATCCTCATATGGGACAGGGAAGTGGTGAGCCGGGGCAAGTCGGTACCTGAAGAAGCAGAAAGGTGCAGAATAAAGCTACATTTTGAGCCTTGGTAAATACACATGAAAACATTTTTAAGGGGATAACCAGATCATCAGATTAAGGGAAAATTGCACACGTTTTTTTTCTTAAATTAGTTTAACACATTTACATGTTTGGGAGAAGAAAATAGGTGTATAAAAGTTTAAGCAACAGAAAGATGCTCATCTAGGCTGTACATTATAAAATGATTGGTCAGTGTTATCACACTACATTTGCAATTTACTTATTTACCAACCTCTGCACAGGCTAAATTTAAATTACTAAATTTATTAGAGAAAATTTACAAATTGACAATTTATCATAATACAGATTAATTGATAACAATCTTTAAATCAATTGTATCTTGTATGATAAATGGCCATTTATATGATTAAATGGCTAACAAAATAAGTTTCAGTTTCATGTAAGCAATGTTTTGCAATATTCAATCAACAAAACAATTGATGAAATTGCAAAACCTTTTGAATGTATGGACTGTCTTGAGCCACTACTAATGTTTACACTAACATTACAACCAGGTATGCATTCCTGTACCCAATTGTGTTTTAGACCTATAAGAAGTCATTTTCACCGCACCACAATGGGCCACAGTAAACCACAGGCATCTTAACGATTATAAACAGTGACACCCCAATTGATTCAAATAAATGCCTCAAAACAACTGCAAACTGCACCGACATTATTGAAATAAATTGCATGTTCTAAACTGTTTTTGTTTTAATCTATGAACCAAATGTTGCACATGGCTGACATTGAGATTGTCAAATGCTGGAATTACTCATTGAACCCTTAAAAATTACACACAGGAATTCAGATGAGGCAGATAAGGCAGTACCCCCACACACCAGACTCCAATACATGGATCCACTCTACCTCCCACTGTCAAATCATGTACAGTATGTCATCAAGCACAACCTTGTAATACACACTAAAATGAAAGAATGACTTGGTGACGGAGTACTGGTATTTCACATAACTGTTGATTGACAAAGCTGAAAAACTGAGTAGTGAATTAGATGATAGCGAGAGGGTATTGACAAAAGAAAGTTACAGTACTGAGAGACAGAGTTAGGGCCGGAAGCGCCAAAGAACAACAGTGAGTGTAGCTGTGACAGGGAAAAGCCTGGTGAGACCCAAATGAAAACCTGTTAGCTTCACTCTACTGCATCCTCACTTCCATCTAGCCTGTGACTAATGGAGGGAGGACAGGCACATATGACAACAGAAAATTGTGTGAGCGGCTGGGAGAAAGAGTCGGGGGAATAGTAGGACTTAACTATGAATAATACAAATGAAGCAGCAGTTTGCACATTATATTACAGTAGCTGCATATAACTGGCTATAAAATATGAAATACTTACTCGACAGAAAGAACAACTGCATCTAGCTTAGTGACAATTGTTCTGGCCAGTAGATCATATGGACTCATCCCTGCATAGACAGAGAAGACAGACAGATCAGAACAGAGATTCTAAAGCAACACAAACCACCATAAGTATTGACATCCAAGGTAACATTGCAGTAACAGAGATGGACTGAATAATCTGTGTTACCGTAATTGTTATAGCCGTTCAACAGATTGCAACAACAGCATGAGATGTGTCAAACAGCATGTCGTGTGTAAATTTACATTTTGGATTAGCAAGTGTAACCACCCTCTGAGGTTCCCCCCGCTCCAGCAGACGGTGTGTTCCTTACTCAGGAAACTGAAAGCTTTGTGGCTTGTATTTTGATGGTTTAATTATTTATGATCCTGTCATAATAACTGACACAGGGAATCTATACAAAGCTGTAATTTGTCACATCCATTTCAGAGTACGTTTCTCATTAAAATTAGTAGAATTACTGTGTGAAGAACACATCACACACATCACCCATCAAGCCTATCAACTTACGGGAACTACCCAGACACCATCCTCCACCGTGCAGATATATGACAGCTCTCCTGAGCTCAGTTTCACCGCCCCTCTGCTTAGGCTGGTACAGCACCACCTCCACTCCATCAAATTTCTCTTCTGTCACCTTGACATGCTCGTCAGAAACAGGCACTACCTTTTCAGCCAGAGTGATGAAGTACATCACCCCCATGTAGTCCTTCAGCCCCAGTAATTCACTGAGGTCTGCCTGGAAAGGGAAGCAAAGCGACAAAATGAGAGAATGAGAGACAGACACATTAGAGAATTGAGCCATGAGTATTACGGTTCATACTGTTCGGTTAAGCTATTTCAGGCTGCTTATCCTATGTAAACAACCACCTTGACCAAAGCTCATAATATTCAAATCAGAAAGGGTTAAGATGCTTAACTACATGGTTATGCAGTATTACAGAGGGAGAGAGGGACACGGAATGTTGCCTGGTAATGTCAACAGCTCCCTAGTTATTTATTTTAAGAAGTCATAACTAAATAAGTTATAAAAGCATGACTCGCACTCTATTATGTCTGATGATGAGGCAGGCAGTCGGTGGCTGGCATGAGGCTAATCAGCTGATGCTCTTCTACTGTCGCCACAACAAAATCATCAGAGTCATCCACTCCAAGCTCTATGTGCATACAATCCACAATATTTAAATATCTTACTTAATACAATACTTTGTTTCATGCTGAAATGATATTGAATCCATCAGAAATAATGAGTCTGAACACTATTCTTCCTATCACAAATATGTCCTGTTGTGTTAAAGGCAGTAGCCTGCACTTGCATTTCATGACAAATATGTTATACTCATACTACTGCAACACCTTTCTAGGTGTTGAATTGATTAAGTATATTGATCTTGTAATAGTGCCCAAGGTGTAGTGACAAAACAAAGCCACTCATGTTTATACTAATGTTACAGCCATGTATACATTACTTGGTGTTTAAACCAATAAAGGGTCATTTTAGTCGCACCACAATGGGCTCGCGTAAACCACAGATGCCTGATGGTCATAAATAGATTGGAGTTTCCTTAATAGGATCTAATATTAGAACAGGTGAGCAGGACTATACAACACGTGGATTAGCATCTGACATAATCTGATATAACAAGCATGTATATCCACATCAGCAAAATACAATAGCCTACACGTTTAACCTGCCACTTTCCCTCAGACAACTTAGCATGTTTTGTTATTTGATATATGGCTACATTAATCAATCATGTATTAAACGGAAATAACAAGTACGTGTTCATTCACCCAAAGTGCTAGACAGCCTATTGTAAAGGGATTTATGTTTAAAGGAATCATCAGTACCAGCAGACCTAATGTCAAGATAGCCTGCAAGAATAACATTATTTTCCTTACCAGGTTGCTGAGACTTCTGAAGAAAGAGTTGGTCAGCATGAGTTTCCATCTCTCTTCTATCTCCTCAGGAATTGGCTCATAAATATAATAAGCGGTAAAAGAGCAGAGAGCGACGAATAAAATGATGCTTCCAAACCTCATTTTACAACGAGCGTCCTCAGCAACTGACTGCAGGGTACAAACACAAACAGGCTGTTAGCTGTAGCAAGTCACTCCGGTGCGCGAGTAAAGCTTACGCTCGGAATTAATTTTGGATCCAGACCAGCTAAATATGACAGCACGTGTTTGGTGTCATTTAATGGTTATCGGCGTGCATGTTCGGAGCTTTTCTTCCCTGCTCGTGCGCACGCAATGCATGTCTGTCTCGTGGAGCCGGAGAATTAGGCTACTTTTAGTGGCAGTGATATGGAGACAGGAGCGCGCACCCTGTGTAGGACCGTCCCACCTTGGCCCACACTGCAAATTCTTCAGGTGCCTCCTCAGCTTGTATAGCTTACACAGAACGCACGAGAGAACTTCGTGCCAAGATGCAACTGATGCTGAAAAATCATAGATTCTGAAACAAAGGTGGCCCATGCATCCAACTTTGTATGAACCAATGTTTAAACGTAAAATACATTTTAAAAAGGTCATAAATATTACAGGTTTTTTATTAGGTTTATCGTGATTTTCTTAAGGGGAAGTCACTCCAGATCCATGCAGTTGATGCACCAAAGTGTCAGCTGTACGCTCCACGAGACACCCAAGCTTGTGCTAAACCCATAGACCCATAGTTAATATTACAGTCAATGGCTAAACAGCGTGCTCTTGGGTATAAATTCTGTACATCCGGTCACAGTATCGGTGTGGCACGTATAACCTTGGGGCCGCAGCGTATAAAAGTGACTGCAGTGCAGCTGAGCAGCAATGGTTGCAAGTCAGCCTTAGCTAATTATATTATTGGTGACAGAGGCAGATAAGATGTCGCGTTTCCTGGCAGGACTGACTGCCAGAGCAATACTCTCATGCTCTCACGTTTCTAAAGGACGCTCAATAAATTACAGTACATAATATTTTCATTTTGTTTAATGTCAGTTTTACGCCCACGTCTTCATGCAGAGGTAGGCCACAATATTCATGACAAAAATCACATTTGTGTGGGAAACAGGTCCACACAGGTGTGTCTTTGAGTCAGGCCCTTTACATTGGCAGTCTCAGCCTCTATTCTATGGAATGCAGTTTCATTCAATATTAAATAAATGAATAAATACATAAATAAATTAATAAATACATACATGAATGAATAAATAAGCCTTTGAAATACATCATGAAATAAATAAATGAGGCAATACATACATAAATAATTAAATAAATGTAAATATTCATACATAAATTAATCAATTTAATAAATTAAATATATTAAAAGGTTTTACTTGTACTTATTTCATGGAACTTTTATTTCATAAGTCCACGTTTATTTATTTCAAGAAACTTTTATTTCATAAATCCACATTTATTGATTTCCGTGGGCTTTTATTTCCTAATGCCACATTTATTGATTTCCCTCTCTATTTATTTCCAGTTCTTATATGCAAATCAGGGGGCGTGGCTATCTCTCACATTCAGATCAGAGCCGTGGGCAAAAAAATGGCTGGCGAAGTGAGTGCGGACATAATGGAAGACATCGGTGGGCTCCGTGATAGCATGCTATCATTAGCAAATCAACATGGTTTATCAGCACATACTATTTTGGCACATATTACTAGGGCGGATAAGTGCTCTTCAAGAAATATACATAGACGACAAAGTTTTAAATAGTTTAAGACTGATTGAGCACCGTGTTCGTGTGGAAGATGTCCAAGTCCAAGTAGTCAACGTTACCGCTAGTACTACAAGCACAGGTGCTGGACTCCCGCTGCTGGATATTCCAGGCGACATGCTGGCTAACTTTGTGTTGTCCGGTCTATCAACCCGAGAAATTGCGGATCTCTTTGGTGTGTCGTCCAGCACGATTCAGAGGAGATTGGCCGAAGAAGGCCTTAGGTGAGTAAACTTACTTATTGAGCTAAAGAGTAGGCTATGGTGGGCAATGAGCCCGACTCATAAAATATACGGCTACTATCACAGCCCATAAGGGGGGTAAAATGCGGCCTGTATTATGAATGTTCCGCACTCTCACTTCGCCAGCCTTTTTTTTGCCCACGGCTCTGTTCTGAATGTGAGAGATAGCCACGCCCCCTGATTTGCATATAAGAACTGGTAATAAATAGAGAGGGAAATCAATAAATGTGGCATTAGGAAATAAAAGTCCACGGAAATAAATAAATGTGGATTTATGAAATAAAAGTCTCTTGAAATAATCGTGGACTTATGGAATAAAAGTACCATGAAATAAGTACAAGTAAAACCTTTTCATATATTTAACTAATTGATTCATTTATATATGAATATTTACATTTATTTAATTATTTATGTATTTATTGCCTCATTTATTTATTTCATGATGTATTTCAAAGGCATATTTCTTTTTGTATTCATGTATTTATTAAATGTATGTATTTATTCATTTAGTTAATATTGAATGAAACGGCATTCCATATATTTCAGCCTCTTTCTCTGATGCAAGAACAGACCCATCTAGAAGCATGAAGTATGATACAGGATTAATGTTACATTAAAGGGTTGTTGATTTGAAGAAGGCCTAAGAGCCGAATCATCATCAGAATAAATAGAGAAATGCATATGGAGCCAGAGTGTGCAACACTTTTTTCTACTTCCAGTGATCAGCACCTCACGACAGCCCTCGGTGTACATTACTCTTCTATATATTATACATTAAAGTAAAGCCACATTTGGCATATTAACTATATTAACTATATATTAACTAGCAGTCTATGATAAGTCAGTATATGGTACATTCTTACTGTATTTTTCTAAACAGATGTACATAAATAAATATTGCAAGTAGCTGACTGTTCCATGGGGGGGAATTATGCAATAGAAATGCCGCACTTTATAAATATCTGCAACAGTATAAATATCTGCAACGGTGTATTCACATTTCTCACACCTCAATACAATAGTAACCTAACTACATGCAAGCAAATCCAATATCAGCATGATGGGAAAGCAGTAGGCCTGGACACTAGAATACAATAAAACCTACATGAAATGTACCGTTTTGTAATTTCATTAGTATTTACTAGGGCTGTCAAAATAACGCGTTAATTTAGATTAATTAATCTGAGAAAAAATAACGCGTTAAAAGAAATAACGCAGATTAATCCATTCCATATTGAACTTTGAGCCATTCTAGCCACCATTCGACTGTAAAATGAAGGAGGGAGACGAGAATGTGCTGCCTGGATCATTAATTGGAACATTTACTTATACAAATCTTCTTCCTGAATAGGGTTGGGTACCGAAATCCGGTGCCAATACAGCACAGGTGCCTTCACGACCTGTATCTACCAGACCGAATAGCAACGCGGATTTCGGCGCCTCATTTCGGTGCCACTGATAGGTCTGCGCTTCTCTCGGATGCTCTGAAACAGACGTTACAGGAAACAGAAACTTCGCTGCATGTGACGCTAGTTAACACTATACTCAACAGCAGCAAACGTTAGCCTACCGCTAGCTAGTAGCTGAATTAAACCTATGGATTAAACACGGTTACAATGCTGACAGCTAACGCTAAACGGTGTAAAGTGTGACTGTATTTTACTGTAGAGGATTCAACACTGGTATGTAACAATCTGCAGCTACCGTCGGAGAAACACAGACGGTGCGTTCAATGAAACTGGTAACCTACAGCCTTGTGGTGCATTCAAAGTTGTTGTTAAAGGCCCTTTTCCCATCTGGTGGTTGTTTTTCTCATTCAACAGCAATTTACTACTGAAATAAGTTATTGTTATAGTTATTACTATATTTTTAAATCATTTAATTTTGACCATATGGCCTTAGCAATAAACAAGCTGTTCTTTAATGTTGCCGACTGTTGTTTAGTACCCTTCTTTTTTTTTTTTTTACTTTCTTAAAAAAGTATCGGTTAGGGCACCGGGCAAAAATTAATTTAGATTAATTAATCACAGAGTATGTAATTAATTAGATTAATTTTTTTAATTGATTGACAGCCCTAGTATTTACCTATCACTAATTTGTGGTAACCTAACACAAAACAACTTTACTGTCAGATCAGATGTTCAACCAGAGCATTATATAACAACCGTATAGACCATTTTCATACTCATTTGCCTCAGTGATCATTGTGATAGCCTTATCAATTATAGCAGCTCCTTCTTGTCATTGCACTATATTGCAAAAAGCAGATTGTAGCACCAGCAACATCCATCTCTCCTTTAATCCTGATCATCTTTATTTTAATGAAATTAAGGAATTATAGGCCTACCCTTAACATTTGATTGACTAAAGGGAAAAGTGACTCCTTGCGATGAGGTATGGGTTAAGCTCAAGATAAAGTCTCTTTTAGTGCCATTTGACATTCTCTGGTTTGAAAATTTGTTAGATTAATAGGGTGTGCTGGACAATAGTTTGATATGTCTTCAGACTTCTCAGAAACCTGAACCAAATGCCTCCACGTGAGTCTGTGTGAACCTTTGTGTCATGATCCTTTCAAACTTTCTCTCAGTCAAGTTGGAATTGGTAATTGGCTGGTATTTAGGAGCAGGCAAGTGTCTCCTTCCATCAGCCATCAAACTCTATTGAGATGCAATCTGCAGGATCCAGTGTGTGACGGTGGCATGGTGAAAGCCTCTGTGAGACTGATCACTGCTGAGCGGTAGAATACTAAATATCTTCTCTGAATACAAAATTACACTTCAGACACTCTGGGGTTCTCCCTGGAATTTCCTCCCTACTTTTTCGCCTCCAAAGATGGGGCTCCACTCAGCTTCTAAGGGAGACCACCTCAGTGGGTTAGTAAATGTTTCATGGAGCCCTGTTCACGCTTTGCCTTTTGTCAGTTAGGGAGAACGGGTGTCAGAGGGTGCGTGGGTGAAGATGTTGTCTTTATCTGGGTAGAGCCATGCTGTGCAGTGCTATGCCACATGGCCGCCCAGCACCCTGCTGCGTGTGGGGGTAGCTCAAGCAGATGTGAAAATTTCTGAAGACTCAAACAAGGAGTTTTAGTACTGTGTAATGTGTGTGAATGCGTGTGAGTGTGTTTGAATGTGTGTGAATGTGTGTGAATGTGTGTTCATGCGTGAAGTTGTGAGTGCTTGGCTATGTTTCATTCCTTTGTGCGTGCACATTCTTGGGTTGAACACATCTACAGAGGCACATTAAATTCTTATAATTAAGGAACTCAATCCAGACCTCCACAGCCAATAATGAGTATGAGAGCAAACTTTGTTACTTTTTAATTTGCAGAGCCCTTGCTGAATCAAAGTAGACTGGCTGTGTGATGAAAGGCATTTGAAGGCACTCAATTCTCAGTTCAGGCTGTGCATCATATCTTTTTGGTTGTGTCATATCCTTTCTACATTCGGACATCTTACTGTACACATGAAGACAGGTGAAACTTCTCTCCAATTAGAACATAACACTAAAATATGCATCACACTTTAACCAGATCAAGCAGAATGCCCTGAGAAGGACCATTTATAGGGTTAGGGGTAAAAGTCAAATACAGTATTTACTGTAGTCCATTTAAAGAGTCTATTTATTTTTTTTTTTTTTTAAATGAACCTATATATTTGTGACCCATTTTTACATCCTCAGAGGGAATAAATTCACTTGGGGCTAAGTGCCAGTATGAGACAATCATTCTTGGTTTTGACCTTTTCATGAGATTTGCTAACAATAAGCAACAAAAATATAGAATAATGGAATAGAATCAGCCCTATCCTTTAAATTGCCAACAGATAACAAAAACCACCACAAATGCCATTTTGCATAACAGATATCTCAGATATATCTCAGATATATATATATATATATATATATATATATATATATATATATATATATATATATATATATATATAAGTAAGTATAAGTAATGGATTCAACGTAAAAAGGTACTTATTGTATGCCATAACAAACAATTCTTGAACAACGTCTAAGAACTACTCCAACACATTAAATCGCTTAGTGGAAACCTTCAGACAATGCACAAAAAGGCCTAATAATGTTTTTTCGCATCAGTGGTTGAACAGTTGAGTGCAGGAAAAAATAAAGATTTGCATTATTAAAGAACTTTTGAACTTGTGGCCCAACTACAGTAGACACAATCGCTTGCAATTTTCATTTCCCTTTGACTTGAAGTATCCTTATCTGCTAAACAATCCTTATCTGTTAATCAAAACATGTCATTTGGAAGATTAAACACCCGCTTTGTAGTATGCTAATCGGTCGAAATGGTTAACTTTTAATGTTTTCATCATACTTCTTCAGCATATCTTCCCTACGTGACTAGGAACCAAAGCAGCATTAAGGATCTTGAGGTTTATTATTTCCACACAGTGCGTCATCATGATCATGGGACTGAGTGTAGGACACACCAGTGGATAAGCTCTTTATCAGTAGTCGCTTATGTGACACTTTTGTTATAAGGAATGTTGGCCCCTCAGCCCATTCCACGTGAATGTCTTATGTAATCATCGTGAATTTCTTATGTAATCACCAGACAAAAGGAAGGCATTTGGACTTGGTTACACATTGAAAAAACTCATTTACATTTAAAGTGTTGGTAAAATAAACATGGTAGGGTTATATTTGATTATGACTTAAACTTTGAGAAACATAAAATGATTTGGGGATGTTTAATCACAATTAATTTAATCAAACACAGCAGTGCTTTTATGGTAAAGGCTAGCATCAGCATGCTAACAATGACAGTGGATATTTACCCAGTAGTTGCAGAGACATTTAACTCAAAGTCAATCAGTAGGCTTATTTCAGTCTGGAAGTATGGTGGGCCGACCAACATCGTCATTCATAGATCTGAGCTACTAGCGTTCATTTTGTCTTTTGGTAACGGTGAGAGATTTATACATAATTCTCTGTCATCATGCCTTGATCCCTGTAAAGCCTTGTCCACCTGCCTAAAAGGTTATCTTGCAATTGTGCAAAATTCATTAAATGAACAAAAACTTGACAACCAAAACAAGTGTTTTGGTTGTATCCATTTTATAGTTTTACTAGCGCCTCAGCTCTAATTCTCTAGCTCTAGTTTTATATAATTTTTTTAACTAATGTAGTTCATCAATGTGGAGACAGTTTAAAATACTTTAATATACTATGTATACTACTTGGTAGATTAGTAGTGCATTATATCACATAAGCATATCATATGTGTGTTATTTTATGTAAAAAGCAACTATAAGAGTCAAATAATGCAGTGGAGTGAAAAGCGCAATATTTCCTTCTGAAACATAGTGGAGTAAAAGTAATAAGTAGCATAAAATGGAAATACTAAAGTATAAGTACCTCAAAACTGGACTTGGTACAGTACTATGTACTTACTTACATTCCACTGCTGATTTATCTGAATGTATTCTTTACATTTTACTCTATTCTGTGTCATAAATGTGTTGTTTCATTGTTTTAATGTGTTAAAACTCTGTCATGTATCAACCCTCTCAGAATAACCTGAAGCATGGCTCTGTGCTTGTAAAAGTGCTGTATAAACAAAACAAAAAAACCTTCAATTAATATTCCAAAATGTAATATTGGTTTAAAATTATAATGCCATTCTTCAAAAGGAGTCCATTGATTGGGACAGACTAGCATTAATACATTTTCAAATGCCTGTACACACCTACACTAATTTTATAATTAAAGACTATTGCATGTCACAATATTCTTTGTTTGTGTGTTTTTTTATACAAAAATAGATTCAAAAGAATCAAAAGAGAATTAAATCTTATAAAAACAGTTCTGTCAAAGAAATTCAACACGGTACACCATTTTACAGGAACAGTAGGGCGTACTAAAAATATATGCTCGGCTAAAAACAGTTTTTGAAACACCATTTGTTACCTATAGGAAAATACAAATACCAACGGTTGTGGAGCATTGCTACTGACGTTTAAGTATAAGTATGTTCACTTCAAGTACATGTGAAATCAATCAGTCCATCTATAGTTGAACTTTTCTTTCCAGCAGATGGTGCTATGACCTAAAATCAACTGCTCAATGCATCTACTTTACAACATATTGCTATTGTCAGACCAAAAGCCTGATTCTCCAAATTGTTAGGACCTGACAACAATAACCATGCTTAAGCTGAATGATAATTCTTTTTTTTTTTTTATTCTCCACAGGGGGATAATAAGCCTAGGATGATGAAAAATGTTTCAACACAGAGAGAAACATGACGCATGCAAACCACCAAATGAGTGATGATATGCAGACTGATTTGTAATGCTTTTATCTGCTTCTTTGTACAACTGACAATGGGTCAGGAACTTAAGCCACGCACACTGAATGGGGCATGTTCACTGTTTTTGCCTATAGAGCGCATTAATTAACATTTTAACCCACCATATTTGCATGAAATATGTCCAACAACTACATACAGAATCCAGCCTCAAGGCTGCACATTGGCATAAAATAACTCAGTAGATTTAAAACAGTTGCTTTCCCCCCTTCACTGCTATAGAGACCCCAATAGAGATGCATGCTGGGCAAACAAGGACACCCAGTGGCCGGACCTGGTCATATCATATAATCTCTCTATACCTGATTACTGTGTCTCCAGTATCTGATTCCCAGAATTATATATAATCTACATAAAATGTTAGGCTCAATGACACTCACAAACGTATACCCCAACAGGGAAAAATAACTTAGCCAATGTAATGTCCATCCTTTATGGCAATTTTCAGCAGAGTCTGACAGACAGCATGAGGGTGAGTTTGGATATTTTTCTATTTGATACACAGATCAAGTCATCCAGACTTCCTGGTCTGTAGCGTCCCTCTGTAACAAGGAGCTTAAAAAAGGTCCCTAAAAGCAGTTACACACCGGGCCGATAATTGGCCGTTGTACAATCTGGCGAGGTCAGTGACTCAAGTCTGTTCGGTGTGTTCCGTGCCGTCGTCCGTTGGAGGAGCTGTCGGCCTTCATTTTGGCCGACCTGACATGCTCAGTCGGAGACAGGGCAGTCGGGACTCACCCGGAAATGGCAAGCGGGATGAGCATGACTAGAGTCTCTCAAATCTGACGAAAATCTTTTAAGCTGACCTTTGTCGATCTGAAATGAAGACAGATTCAGCAACTGCATGGCCTATTTCTCGCTTAAAATGTTTTCAGAAACACGTTTCGGTGAACTATTTTAGTCCAATATGAGATCGTACTCTGAATGAGTCGCCAGTAATTGCCGTTCGAAAAATCCAAAATCCGGAAGCAACAGCCAGATCCATGTGACGCGTTCGTCCAATCAGCTGCCGGTTTTCATTTTTGGGCGACAATACAGATTAGCGCCGCCTGCTGTTATGGAGACGTATTACGTCTTGGCGCTTCGGTGTGTTCCGAGGCACTTTTTTGACCAACTCGGGGAGACTGATCAGTCCAACTGCCTTTTCTGCCAACGGTCGGCCGTCTGGTTGGTGTGTAACTGCCCTAAGGTTGCAGGGTGTTTTGCTTTGCTGACACCTAGAGGTGAAAGGTCAAAGGTGTGTAAAATACTGTGGCGTATGCAACACACATCCACACACCAACAAAATATACTGTGAGCAGTACAACTGTCTGTGGTACACATGGCTCATGTGCTCAGCTTTACTGAAACATACAAGCTGAAGCTCTTCCATATAACTGTTGCTAATCTCCATTTTTTATTGATTAAATCATGTTTTTATATTGTGCACTTGACCAGAAAATCAATCGTACTGGTGTTGGTTTATTCATTTTTCGAATGGTCTTTCGTATGGTCTTACTGCTCGTTTTAACTCAGAGGTGTTCACTGTATAACACGTGCATTGCATGGTTGGCCCAGAGATGACCATGTAAGAGCTAATCACACTTAGATCAAATGTTAGTAATCTTCTTTGACAGATTTAAAATGAAAGAAAATCACACACATTTGAGAAAAAACACAAGCTAAAAAAACACAAGCTAAAAGTACAACATGAATTGGTCCCAAATGAATCTTGAAAAACACATGAAGCATGGTGTGAGCGGTGGAGGAGATGTGCAGGAAAGATGCAGTGACACACAGACTGGTCACCAGTAATGACTATACCATACCATGTAGCATATACATTTCCCTCTTGACACTTTAGGTTAAAATCGTGCTTCCTACTCAGTAGCTGGACACAGTCTGGTTCTCTGTCTGAGATCAGCAGATGGAAAAACCAGAGTCATGATACTGGAGAGCTGAGACTAATGGAATCAGTCACACCTACATGTGTAACACAACTGTATTGATGGCGCAGTCACTCCTAAGTTTGTTAATTTTGCTGCCATTGTCAGGTAATTTTCATTTTCTTTCAATAAAATGTTTTACAAAATTGACCATAATATAAGCAGAGTGCCGTTTACTGTATATACTATACAAAAGCAAGACTAGTGTAATTGTATAGGTCCAGGTTTTCCGGCCAGAATAGTACACCTAAAATAATTTGCTATAGCACCGCCCCAGGCTCTCCAATGGCTTGTTGAGTTGACTAGCTCATACAAGCCATAATAGAGGAGGTCACAGATCACAGTGATTTAGAGAATCACTCCCTTGAGACAAGTTACCATCCTTCTCTGCTCACGGTATGGAAAGAAAAACTGGACATATTCAGCCCCATAACACGCTTTCCATCCTTTCCAACAACGAATCACATCCAGACAAAATGAAGAATGTTTAGTTCAGTGTTTGCTATACTGTAGCTCTCCATTTCATGACCTTTAACAAAAAGCATACAAATGGATATTAACTCCATAATAATATATTACTCCATAATAATATTTGTTTTTTTATATATATATATATATATATATATATAGAGAGAGAGAGAGAGAGAGAGAGAGAGAGAGAGAGAGATAATTATTAATAAGTAATTTCTTAAATTGTTGTGGATCCAATAGGATTTGCACTTTTTCTCCTACTTCAAAAACCAGGTCATGTTTATATGCCAAGAAGAACTTCGAAACTTGCATTCATTTAATCCCAGTTAGATTACTGCAACGCACTCTTCTCATGCCTCACACAACCAAATCTCAATAAACCTCAGCTGATTCAAAACACACCGCCAGAATCATAAACAGGTCAAAGAGGAGGAAACACATCACACCGGTATAAAAAAATCACTTCAGTGGCTCCCAGTCCGTCTTTGAGTGGATTTTGGGGATTAGCTCTAGAATATATAGCTTGAGCTCCCTCCTGACTCCCTACGAGCCTGAATGCAACCTGGGATCCTCTGGGAGGTTATTCCTGGCCATTTTCTATTGTCTTTTGTTTTGTTATATAATATTGTATTAACGGTTTACTTATTGGGTTTTTAGTTTTATGTAAAGCACTTTCTAACTTGATTTGAAAAGCGCTTCATAAATAAAATTATTATTAATATTATTTATATTGTGTGGTTGCTTGTAAATCTTTCATTTTCACAGCAGTGGATCCCTTAAGTTTAAGGATCTCCAATATTTCAAGCCAAAACATAATGCTGCTCTGATGAGACTGCTGGTTCCTGGCTGCTCTCAAACTTGCGTGTTGTTTTTCTTTTCTTGTTTCTGTTTTTTTTCTCTTTAATTTACTAAGCAAGTCTTGAAGTAGGTCAAAATCTGTATAATATTGTCCGTTTCCATCATCTAAATTTCCCCCAAACTAATAATAAGTCAAAGTGGAGATTTTTCCCAACCCTCCCTCATATGAGGGTGGAAATGTTGAAGCTAGCCTTTGCTGTTCATTGCTGTCTTTTGTAGCACCCAGTATTCACACAGTTGAACAATGTGAAGAGACATATACTGTTTTTGTCCAGTAAGAAATAAGGTCATAGAGGATAACAGGCTGACTCATCTCTTGCTGCTTTAGACTTCTGTGCCTTTTAAATTCAGAGGTTTCTGGACGGGTGATAGTAAGACTTGTAAAGCACTCAGATGTGTTCCTGTGACAGAAAACTTGGCCAGCACTGAGGACACAGAGAAACTGGAAGAGCTTCTGGCTCAGACTGAGATCAGTGAGCCACATGTTAGATTTTGACGGCCTTTTGGCATCACCTGAGAGACACTGAGATCCTTACAGTGACTGTGGAAGGACGATTTAATTACTTGGTCCCTAATACACAGACAATATTTTAGCAGTAAAAGTTGGGAATTTTCCAAAAGAGTCAGCACTAAATTAACATTACAGTTCAATTTCGTGGTAGCAATGAACTGTATATAAAAAAGCTCTAATCATGCTTGTGGGAACTTTGGTCAGTCACTTATACATCCTAATTGTGAGATACACTGTAAATGAATGAATTGAATTCTTTATATTGCCTTTTCCATTGTAGTTTAAATGATTTAGTTTCTTTTTACAGCCATATGCAACTGGTATTCCAGCAAATGGGAGGTCTAACGAGGTCATTCAGAGGTCAGCCACTGAAAAGACATAAATGTTAAATAAAATAATATTTCAGCTGCTTGATAGAAAGACTTGCCCAATGTTTCAATAACAATTTCTGGTTAGCTTATGTATTCATTGTTATGATAGTGTTTTGTCATGCAATCATGGAATTGCTGATGTAAGGGTTTTCTCAAGGGACTCAAATCTAAATTGTGACACTGGAGGAAGGACATGTACAGTACGTTACAACTCGATGTTTAATGACACATGCTTTGCAAGCATGCCGTTACGTAAACTACATCAATGTCTTGTACATTTACTGCCTGCATTTATATATTTATATATATATATATACACACACCATCATCACATTTTATTTAGCCTGGCCATCAAATCTTCAAAATACCACTCATCAAAATACAATCCTGCCATTCTCCTGTGTTACTTTTTACCTAATTTCACCTTTCCTGGAATCCATTCTATGTTTAGTGCAATGAGAGAGATCAGTCACATAACTTCTGTCAGTAAAGCCTACAATTTATGCTGGTCAGGAAGTGCACATCTTTGTGGTTATTTCATTAGCAATTAAATTATTATAGCAATATAATTGTTCCCAAATATTTTTTCCAACTTAATATGCATAATGCCTATTGCATTGTTGTGATTATCCACTTGTAATGAGGCTCTTAAATTATCCATGTTTGTAAAATTCTCACACAATCATGGTCTTATTTTATGCAACTGAGAAAGTGAGAGCTGTTCTTCATTAATGGCATTCTCCATGTGTGTTCAATGTGGTGCGTTTATGTATGTGCAGATGAAAGAGAATGATGATAAACAGAGAGCTGGACATACAGGACTACCAGCAGGACCTTGATATCCTCTAATGGCTCTGATGGAATGCAGTTTTTATTGGGGCCATTAGGGCCCAAAGGACCACTAGGCATGGAAATAAAAATGGTATAAAAAAGGTAGCAGAGGACTCTTTCATTTTTACGGTCCAGGGTCACCCAGATCAGAAACATATGTTGTCATGTTTTCTTTGTGTTCAGTCAATGAGGCCTATGGCTGTAACCTCTGGAATCACTGGGAGTTACAGCAGCTAAACATGACAGGAAGCTCAGAGCGCAGCGGTGGGCCCGGTGCTTCTGTATGTCAGAATCACTCAGCCCTAACAAAAAGAGGCAGGTAATGTGCACCGCTGAGTCCCGCTACACCAGCCAGATCACAAGCTTGTGACATCCTCAGTCCCTCTGTGCTGTGTATTACTTGCTCTACTTTCCAAATATATGACCTTTTTAAGCACACCCTGGCTGCAGAAAGTTAAAACATATCAGATAGGGTGAAGATAGTTGCACTGAAAGTATTTTCATCTAAACAAGTCAAAGACATTACTACTGTGTATTAAAACTATGTTTTTGAATGCAGGAGACTATTAGTGCAATTTACTGATTATTCTGTCTTGCTTCGAGATAATACTAGCAGAGCGGTTGAGACCATTCAACCGTTACCATGGTAATGTGATTATTGCAATCAGAGGGATAAACAAGGCAGTAAACACATGAATTTACAACTCTCTGGAATGACACTGTGTTTTCCTGGCATGTTTATACATACCTAGAATGAGGTCAGATTCACATGCACTGACACGCTTGTGCATACAACTGCACATCAACCCATGGCCTCATACACACGCCACACAGACACAAATATAGCACGCCTCTTTCAGAAGTCTCAAACAACAACAACATCAAAATTATTAAAAGATGACAGACTAAGACATTTTGACCAAGGGCTAAAACAATGGTAAGAAACAAAGATAAGGTGAAGTAGGTGAATGGAAAGTATCCGTTTTGTTCTCCCTCCACTGCAGTAAAAACAACTGTTGATCAGAAACTGACTCACAAGTTCCAGGCGGCAGTAAAGGAGGGATGCATGAAAAAAAGAAAAGAGGGGAAAAAGAACAAATTGTTGCTATGTGAGAGACCTTGAACTCCTTCATTTTGTGCCACTGTGTTTTGCTGAATGCGTCCCGTAAAGAGAGTAGGTTGACCATGTTAAGCTGGAGCGTTATTTATGAGCTGGATCTAAAGACGACGTGCACAGATCAGCATGATGCACCAAACACACAGACAGAGTGGTGTGTTCATTACAGCTGAATGCTCAAGTGACTGCATATGTTAAACCATATTGTACGCATAAGTTATAAACTCCTTCATGTTTATCTAGACTTACAGGCTATTTCCACATACACGACACACAACACAGATTAATCAGAGAAAAGATGTTTTGTTTTTCTCATTATTATTACACAGGAAAAATCTTTAATCTTCTCGTCATTGACAGGTATGAAGAAATGAAATGTCCTACTTCATGTGTTATTTAATGAGTCATAAAACGTGCCTGAATTATTTGGCTTCGCAAATACTTAACCTTTCTCACTCCACTGGTTTTATTTTACTCTCTGAAAGTCTGAAACCATCTGGTTTTGTTTTATCTTAGACTTGAAGACTAAAATACTCACTGGCCCTCCACATTACAGTCATTACAATGGGAACTGGTAAACAAAGATCCACCATAAACTTATCAAGCAGCCTGCACAGAATCTCTAGCATTTGTCATCATGTCATCATGAGCATCCTCTGTGTAGCCAAAACTCTTTTCACCATCTCTGTGATTTACATGCTCACTGACACAGATGACAGTCAGTGACATGTTTGTAAATCGTCAATGACTAGGTCAATGCCAAATAGCCATGTGGATATGGAGGGCTCCAATAACATTTCTGAGTAAAAATATCACCAAATTCCAAACTCCAACTATGGCTCAGTAGAAATCCCTGAGTTAGACATAAGCTGTAAAGGTGTACCCATACACTGCATGACATACTGCAGTGCCATGCACGTTATGCAGCTATACCTGTAACCGTGTATCAATAACACTAGATTAATACTACTGTGCATATCTCAATTTGATGTAGTAGTGGAACTTATTCAAGCAAAACAAGTAAGGCATTAAAGAGACCCACTCACACACCAACAGAAGGCCTTGTCCACAAAAATCATCACACAGGTTTCTGATTATAGCATCTGAAGCCAACTGAGAGCAAAGGCTTAAGCTCTCTCACAAAAGGTCAGTGTCCTACAGATATAGGTCCGCGAGGCAGACTGTCCAGGACTTAGAGATGCTCTAAAATAACCAGACAGTTGTTACTTTGATTCCCAACTGACCAGCTCACCGGCAACTGGGGATGCAAGTAGTGCAAGGCAAGTAGACAAATAATTTACTATTTGAACAGTAGCGATATTGCACTTACATATCAAAGCATTTTTATACCCAACTTAAGTTCATTTTCTCTGTTTGGAAGAATTTCAACTACTGTACGGTGAATCTTTACACAGAACACAGTCATTTGTTGTGAAATAAGTTGTTAATAATTATCTAATACAAGGATGCAATCACAAAGTTGGGATATGTAATGGAAAATAAATATGATCAAGAAATAATATGGGGCATGTTTTCAAAATGAGTAATAGGTAATAATAAGTATCCTTTCTTTGTAACAAACCCAATGCTACTGTTGTGGTACCTTTAACTTAAACTGCTCCAGAAACCAAATTCCAGTGACCTTGTTAAATGTGGCAGAACTTAACATATCATCCTAAATCTTGGCACATATCAGCATAAACTGCATTAATAGTGCTATTGTAATATGAAAAGAAGTTTTACAAAATCAAAATGATAAGGCAAGATAAGGCAAAAAAAGTACACATTTATTTGACCAAGCCAGATATATTCTGAGCCAGATATATTCTGAGTTGTGTAGCCTCCCTGTCTCACACAGTAGTCGCAATGCCATGTCATGACCCTAAAAGGCCAAAGGCCAATTCAGACTCAGGACAGACTGTTAACATGTATGACTATTGTCACATCGATCAGACGTGTCAGGAGAACTGGGCTCTTGATTTTCATCAGTACTATTGAGAGTAAAGGCGTGTGCAGGAGTGAAGTCACAGAACTGAATTCCAAGAACTAGATTTCTCTAATACTCACACACCATATAAACTCACACTGACTACTCCACCAAAACAGATATTGACATCCATCAAAAATAGTTGACCTTGCTATTTTATGCTGCAAATTGGTCCTACTGCATTGTAGGTAGGGTTGGGAACCGAAACCCGGCTCCAAATTCGAATCGATCTGAAAATGCCAAGTTCCGGGTACCCATAAAAAAAAAAAACTAAACCAACTACACATGGCGCGCTTTCTGGACTGGACGATGCTGCACATAGCGATACATTCTGTTCTGTTTAAGCAGTAGGGGCGAGATGAATAAGAGTTGCAAGCACACAAGTCAGCAGTGCGCCATGGACCGCAGGTTTTCTACTCCGCTCCGATTACCAACAGCCGACTGCTGCCAGCGCAGCCGCTTGGAATCAGAATCGTTAAAATCCAAACGATACCCAACCCTAATTGTAGGCATGCTGCGGTAGTCAGAGTTTCTGGTGTTACTCGGTGTTCGGGCATACACCGAATAAATTACCCAGGAGAAGACTGGTCAGCGTGATAGGTCAGCGTATCACATTTATCAAATTAAAAAACTAATTTATAAAATACTATCATATATATATTTTAAAATACTATCATATAAATTATATATCATCTATATTATATATTATCAATATTTATGGCGTATGATGGACGCTCTAAAAAAACGTTACAGTTTATATACTGTAGACTTTTTAATCACAAGAGCCACAGAAACTCGTCAAATTAAACTTTAACCATGTGCTAGCTTACATACAGGGAAATTAGTTTCTACGATGGATAACAAATGCCTATATGTGTCTAATCAGAAATAATAATACATGTGAAGGACAGAAACAGAAAAACATTAAATGTGCTGAATTATAAAGAGAGAATTCCACACATGAGGAAAAACATGTCAAGGATGTTGAAAGCGAGTCTCATGTAAGATGATATTTTTTCCAAACCACACTATTCCTGTCATTCACCTCCCACAGAGGTGGGCCCCCAGTCATAACCGAACAGTGAGTGTGAGGAGCTGAGGCCAATGCTGTATGTATCTACAGATTCCTCAGAGCCTACCAGCTAGCTGTGACTTTTAACAGCCGGCCCGTTCCTCCACACGCCCTTTAGCTCACACTGAGAGTAGAGAGAAGAAAGTGATATCAGTTTATCATTTCCTACTGTCAGCCAGTCAATGAGGGGATGAACTGTGTATGCAAACATAACTTAAATCAAACAACATGCTGCAGAATCAAAGTTCTTTAAAAACCACAAGGAATCCCAATTTTACCTCCAGAAGCTTTTAGCCTAAGTATTATAACTTGAAGAATAATGCAGCTGCCCTTGTAGTACTCCATCATATGGAGTAAATTAAAGCCAATGTGAAACAGTTTGCTTGGCAAGAAAAAAGATGGACCACATTCAACTTTGTGATCAGCAGAATCACAAACAAACAAATCATTTTTACTGGCCACACACGCACACACACGCACGCACGCTTTGCTCGTCCCATCATCTCTTCTCCTCAACCCTGTTGTCACTGAGACATCAAGACATAATTAATTCTACTATGTGCCTTACTAGAAAAAGAACATTCTACTCTATTTAGCAGAACGAATCCACTTTGATGGGATTTAGAAATGGGCATGAAATTCCACATAATTATACAAGATTATGTTGGGGAGAGTATCAAACACCAACTATTATGGAAGTTGGTAAGTGAATCAAATGTGTGGCTGTCAACAAGCCTCTGATAATATAGGATTACAGTAATAGTCCTCTCTCATCACTGTTGGTAAATCAATGGTAACACGTTTTAGAGAATAACAGCTAGAACAAACCAATTATACTTCTTTGTTGCTGGGTGAGAAGCATGACGTACTGTATAGAAGCAAGAAATCTGATCTAGGCTTCAGTGAGGAAGAGAAGATAAGGTGTTGTTGTTGTCCATGTCCACAAGTGTTGGTGTGTTGTCCAGATGTTCAAGTAAACAAGCCTGTGACCTGAAGTAACTGATGAAAGGGATCCCCATAAACCCTCATTCCATGCAAATTATTAGTCCACCAACACATTTAAAATGAAGTTCAGATCCTTTTGCTTGTTCCTCTGTGGTTTGAATATGACTGAAAGGTAATACCGTAGTCATTAACAGTCTTCTGTGTTACTAAAGATAGTGCACATTCCAAAATTCTCCCCTCTGCAAATTTGCCTGAGCGTGCGTGCAGGCGTGCGTGCAGGTGTGTGTGTGTGTGTGTGTTGTTGAGGGTAAATGGTGTGGATGAAAGATGTGGTGAACGAGCAGCCTCGTGAGAGGAAGAAATGTTGATGACAGCCACAGTGAATCGCCCACAAATAAACGACATGCTGATTTTAAGATGATCTAAAAATGTAGGCATTTGGGGTGCTACGCTATATCAAAAGAGTACCAATACCCTTGTACACCTGCTGTGAATTCACCATTATTATATTCAATTTAACTTAAAGGTCTTGGATGTTAAGAGTCAGTCCTCTAACATATCCACTAACAGCAGAATGTGGAGGGAAAGTCTTTGCCTCTAAATATGCTGATTTGTGGGCACAGAGGGACTCTTGGAATTCAACAAACCAGTCAAAAGAATTGGATTTTGGAATAAGAAAAAAAAAAGAAACTGACCCCCACATGCCTGGAATAATGTTTTTTTTTTTTTTTAAACATAAGCAGACCACAACAAAATCTGGTGAGAAAGAATAAAGTAAAATGCTTAATGGGCTAATCTCTAACATGTTTGTCCTTTCCCATGGTGCTTTCATCTGACAAAGAGTTTAACAAAGAGTTTGTGATGCAGACAAGCATTGGGCAACTTACCATGTCCAAATTTAAATCGTACTACTTACTATAAGAGAGTCAAGATCAAGCATAAACTAATTCACAAGCTATAGCTAATAAATCCCATCAACCATTTAGATTATTCTTCTACAGTGTTGGGAGTAACGCGTTACAAAAGTAACGCAATTACAGTAATGTATTCCTTTTTACTGTAACGCAGTAATATAACGCATTACTAATTAAATTTCGGCAATATTATACTCGTTACAATCTCAGTAACGCGAGTTACAATGCATTTTAACGCAACATTTAGTGGTGCATTGTTTTTTTAAGAATTCACCAACACCGCGACACATTTCTTCACAGGAATAAAAAAGCCGTATTATTTTCCTGTCGCTGTATTCGATGGTTGAGATGACTGTAGAGACAGATACATTTGCGATATGGACATTTTCAGGAGTTATTTACGCTGCGTTGAAGTGAGCTGTCCTGTTTCTGTTCCCTTGGTCAGAACCAGAACCAGAGACGGTACGGACAGCATGTATGTCCCAACAGGTGACGGTACGTCAGCGGCTGACAGATATAAACATGTCGGAATTAATGTTGAGGCTTGCTACACGTAAATATCGTTGCATTTTATCAGCCGTGGAGAGTAACTCTGCCTGTAGTGGAATGGCTTCGAATGACGACCAAAAACGCTTGTCTTTTACTGTGACCATTTACTGTTCAATATGTTGCAGTTTTACAAACAAGAAAGTGAACAACTTGAGCCTGACGGACATGTTGCATCCATAGACTGCATCTCAGTAAGCTAGCAAGAGTAGGCTACACAACAGATAACTTCCGTGTAGCCTACTTCAAAATAAAAGCACTTCCTGTGACATTTCGCAGTAAAACTAAATTACTGTTAAATAAGGTTGTGTAGGCTACCTTTTCACAAATCAGCTGTAAATCAAGTACTGTAAATAATGTAAATAGTGAGTTTTAATCACACTATAATTGAACATTTCCTTTAGAGTGTTTTAAACTAAACATGAATTTCTTATTCAAGTGCTATAAACAAACATTTTACAACAATGCCATACTTTTAATTGAGTATTTTCATTTTCTCCTACTTGCCTATTATACGTTTTACTTATCTATTTTTTATAGCTTTAGTTACTTTGCATATTTATATTGATTATACAAAATATGAATAATCTATGATGTATTAAAGTGGATAAAGAGGAGACTTTATTGATCCGGTGGTGAAATTCACAAGCTAGCTGCCAAATCAAATTCCCCCTGTTATTTTGATGAAAGTAACTCAAAAGTAATGCAAAAGTAGTGTAACGCATTACAATTCAGAGACAGTAATATTGTAATATAACTAATTACTCTCAAATGACAGTAACTAGTAATCTATAATGTATTACATTTTGGAAGTAACTTGCCCAACACTGTTCTTCTAGGAGGTAGGCCTACATGCTTCTGTGTAAAACAACTTTTAAAACTTAATAACATAAATCAAATATTATTGTCTTGGCAGACAAGTTTTTGATGGAGTTTAACAGTCTATTAGATGCATGCATGTATCTCCAGCAGACCACTTTGCTGAGTATTTCATGGTTGCAGTAACTCTAGGATTACATTACAGCAGATTACAGGGGGGCGGAGGAGACCAAAGTGTGCGCTCACTGCAGGCGCTCATACAGAAATGACTCCCGTCCCGCTGCGTCTCAGACACAGTGGACTCGTCTGAGGAATCAAACTGGAGAACTATTGAAACTGAATGTGGACCTTCTACTCTTCCAGTTGGGTTTTTACATTATTACATCATTATAACTGCAGCAGTTCCGTTTTCTACAGCTGTTCAAGTGCGTTGATCCGTAGGTAATTTAGATTTTTTTAAATATCTTTTCCTGCCTTATCAATATAATACATTATCTGTATAGCATATCAATTGTATATAGACAGAATATGTAGGCTATTATCTTTGCATAAGATTTTGCATGTGACGTTTTCTCAGTTTGAATTTATTACCATCCTAACAACGTTTGCCCTATCAAAATATGTCCTTAATGCCTATAAAAGTTGAGTGACGTGATGCAAATTTACAGGGAGAAACGTTGTACTAATCTAGCCTTTACCCGCGTCGGATAATCCAATTTTCAGATGAATTAGCCTCTATGTAGTTTGTTGTTTCATATACCCATCTATCTGCCAATCCATCGTCTATCTATCCATCATTGGTATTCATGATTGGAGTAACGCTTCTACACGCCGTGCTTCCCTCTCCAGGTGGGTTTCATTAATGGTCCAGTACAACGTCTAGCCCTCATTGCCCTTGCACAATGAGTGTGTGTGGCTGCAGCGCCTCATACCTGTGGAGGTGGCTGCTGAAGGCTCTGTTGTTCTTGGCTGCTGTGCTGCCGTCGAGCGGTGACTGCCCCAAATCATGCGCCTGCTACGTCCCCACTGAACTGCACTGCACCTTCAGATACTTGACCGCAATACCTGACCACATCCAGCCAGCTGTGGAAAGAATCAACCTCGGGTGAGCTTTCGCTTTTTTTTCCCAGCTCAGATGATTGGAGAACTGCAGATACTCTGGGGGAAGACCATTTTTTTATTGATTGATTTAAACCACAGATTGTCAGCTGCAAAATGGTTATAGGAATAACATTACAAAAACAACTAATGTTAGCTACTGGCTTTTCAGAGTTTAAACTAACAAAGCCATTTAACTACCATTACTGGTAGTAAAGGAAGTAACTGTCAAAAAAAGACAGAAATTTAGATAGAAATAATGTTTTGACCAACTAACGTTAGTAACCTAGCTAATTTAACTCAAATTTAAGGGAGGTTAACAAGCTAACATGAACTCAGGCTAAATATGTGAAGGTTAGCTAAGGTCAGCTTTAGCAAATATCCCATTTAATTAACGTTAGCTAGCTAACCTATTCAATTTTTAGCTATAATGCAGATTTTACAACAACTACCAGCTAGCTTCTCGCGACTGGATTCTCAGCTCGGCAAAACTGCCACAGCTAGCCTCTCTGGTTGGTTTCCCCTCGCCGATGAAGAGCCAAAGTCCCGACCTGTCCTGTAGCCACTAGCTAGCTAGTTTCTGTGCTATTAGCTAATAGCTAGACTCCCAGAAATATGAAACATGGTGCCCCAGGTTAACATTTTATTAAATTACCGTAGCCTACCTGATAATGATAACGGAGAGTTTTATTAAGTTTGTGCAGTGTTTCCTCAGGTTGCCAATTTCAAAAACATTAACAGATTCTAAAAGCTTTTGTCTTCACCTTTTCAAGATATTGTAGGCTACACAGGTATGTTACACCCCCACAGGTGTTTTCACTAAATTCCCCTGATTAGATCCCTCAAGACCTTTTCACACAGATTGACTTGTCAGGGCAGGAAATACCAACCTTCATCACTGTGTGGGCATGATTCCCGTCTCTTGTTACCTGTCAGGGAGGGAAAATCTAGACCATAAGAAGTAGAGTTGGGGTTTCTGTCACAAGTTCACCTACTTCCAATGTGTATGGAGAAGGGAAAGAAGTCTGAAGAGGTCACAACTCAGTAACACTTGTAGTATGACGCCTTTTGGCTTGTGGCCTTCATCAGGGTCATCCTGAGGCCACAAGCCAAAATGTGTTGGTCTTACAATAAAGTTGTATAAGTGTTGCTGAGGTTTTTACCTCTTAAAACGTAGACCTGTACCATTTTTATTTCTACGCTATTTCTACTGTGGTGACCTCGCATAATTCCCAATGTAACCCTCCCCAAGTTAAACCTGAGGAGAGGTCTAATAAGCCAGTTCAACTCAAAACACCAGTGTGGGAGTGCAGGACCTTTAACTAAAGTACCTCCATACTTCAAAACAAATCCTTTTGGAAAATACTAAATGTTTAGAATATATATATATATATATATAAAATGTACTTTACACCAAAAGCATGCCACAAATGCGTGGTGAAGTAAGAGATTATTGAACAGTGATGAAAAAATAAAACTATAAAGCATTTTCTTTAAAATACTATTATAATTACTAGTTGGATACTAGTACTAATGGATACTAATCCTTTGTCACGAGAAGTTGATTTATTATTAAATAAATTATAACTAAATAAATAATAATATAAAAATAAGTTAATATTTTCTGTTTTTTTCTGATTGTGAAAGGAAGCGATGATTAAAGTAACACATTTCTTAGCTAGATCGGCAACAAGTATAAAGCCCAGCACTGATACCCAATATGTCAATATTAAAGGTAACGTCATCAGTGATGTACCAGCGTAGCTCTCTGATTTTCAACTTGAGCAGAGATCTAATCTGGAAGAGTAATTGAAAACACGTGTGCTGTGCTTGAAAATGAGACTGTTTTCATTTTTCCTTAACTTCCATAAAATAGTATGTGGTACATTGGATCCAATAAGCTGAAGTCTGTTTTTTGTTTCTCTGCTTTTAGGTACAACAGTATAACTGTCTTGAGAGAAAACGATCTTTCAGGACTTGAGAACTTAGAGTTGTTGATGCTGCATAGCAACACTATCCACAGTATTGACGACCGAGCCTTCCAAGACCTCAGGTCTTTACAGGTAAAATCATATTTTTGTCAGTCTCTTGTGAACAGATTACAGTCCTGTCTTGTAATATTGGAATACAAGTTCACTGTACTGGAATATCAAAGACACTAGTGTGAAAAGCCTGCCAGTGTCCTATGGTTTAGTTCAATACTTGTGCATGATGACACGAATATCAAGGATGTACAATGTTACTTCCACTGATGTTTGATCTTCACATAATTTGATTCATAAAAGATGGATAAAATATCAGTACAGTATCACAGTATAACACAGTCCAGTACATCAGCACCACAAGTTACAGACTCAGACATTTAAGAGCTCAGAAATGAAAAAAAAATAAACCCCACAAACTTCACAAGGAGAGCATTATTATGGGGCTTTCATAGTGGATTGCATTATATTTCATTATTTTGTAAAGGTTACTCTCCAATAACTGATTGCTTGCACTTTTCCAGACTAAATAATTATTCTGCTGTCTTGACAACATTTCATGATATCCCTCAGTAATGCGCCGTTGTGTGTTAATAGTCTTAAATCAACGTTCTTTTGACAAACTCCAACTTCTCAATCATCTTCTCACAGGTCTTGAAGATGTCCTTTAATAAAGTAAAGGAAATCAAAAAAGAGACGTTCAAGGGCCTGGACAGTCTGCTGAGACTCCACATGGACCACAACCACATTGAGTTCATCAGCCCAGAGGCTTTCTATGGCCTAACCAAACTACAGTTGGTCCATCTGGAGGGTAACCACCTCCAGCAGCTCCACCCAGACACATTCATCACACTGAGACACAGCCAGGTGTTCAAGCTGTCCACAGTAAGAAACATCCACCTGTCAGACAACCTCCTCACCACGCTGCCTGAAAACATCTTCTCAGGCTGCAGCCAGTTAGAGAACCTCTTCCTTCATGGCAACCCATGGACATGTGATTGTCGTATGACGTGGTTCTCAGTGTGGGCACAGAGGAACACAGGTGAGGAGTGTGTGTGTTTGCTTTGGAATAGTCTGAAAGCAGTCAGATAGATTTACATGCTTGTGTACAAGGGAAGACAACCCCTTCTTTCGTAATGAGGGAATCTTTCTTAAGGCATTGATGTCTTTCTGAACACATTATACATGTTAGAAAATAATTGTTGAAAACATGTGAAAAGTCTGTAAACTGTGTAGTACTGAATTGTGGAGTTATACCGTTAAACTGTTTTTTACCACGTCTGTGTCCAAGATCTTTTGGGCGGCCTGAAATCATGGTTTGATGACACACTGGAGTCATCCTGAACATAACCTCTCCCCTACTATATAAAAAGGATGTAACTACTAACGTTAGAGCACATAGCATCAGTGTTGTTTTCTTCACTCTCGTGTTAGCGGCGCAAGTTCACTATGTTCGGCAAGCTCTCTTAGCTTTTTCAGTCTAATGAATACATGCATAAACTAGGTTGGCAGACCTCTGCCAAAAGCCAATAGTCCAGTTATATATGATATGCACATCTGCAGTCGCAGCCACTGTATACAGTATGTCTGGTTACATTTCCAAAACTATTAGAAGCAGCAGTCAGAACTACTATTAAACTTATGTTACGACCACTATTAAATCTATTGCATAATGCACAATTAGAGGGTGATGCTGTGTAAACTAATACTATCAATAAAACACGATAATCAATCACTCTAACTGAAACTCACCATCTAAACATTGCCGCTGAGTGTCTGTCTGTGACAACCTGGATCGCAGTTTGTCTATTTATTTATTTAGCCCCCTTTCCAACAAGCTAGCATTACACGGTTGGTGCCAACGGGATCCTTAGGTCATCTAGTTTGATATGATCCTGATACCTTTACTCTAGCTTTCTAGATTTCTTAATCATTCAAATTTGGCTGGGTGGTTAATAACACATGTTCCTGCAAATTCACAAAATGCCAAATGTTGCTAACTAATAGATTATTCTACTTTTTTTTTATTAATACTGCATGGAATTGTAATCAAAGCAAGAAAGGCATATCCAAAGGAAACATATAAATCTTTGCAGAGACATCACTTGAGGCAGAGATCATTTCTTCTTCTAGGGCTACAGAAAACACTAAAGACACGGAGGAACACAAGTTATACCATTCATTCATGACTTGGCTAATGTAAAAGTCAACTCATAAATTACAATGCTGTATGATGATGATCTTTTCTGGTTCATAAATTTTTTCAATCAGTTTTGGTTTGGCTGGCCCATAATGTGGAAACTGTAAATGTTTTTTTGGGGTTTTTTTGACATGCAACCAACTAAACAGCATTACACGCTTGATTTAAATGTTTCCAGGTGTGCTGAAATGCAAGCGAGACAGGACATATCCAAGAGGCCAGCTGTGTCCTGTTTGTGAAAATCCTGCCCCTTACCACAACAGACCTCTATCCCTTCTCCCCGGTGTTGCCTTCACTTGTACCAAACCCTGGATCCAACCCCATCTAAAGCAGACAAACATCAGCCTGAATGAGGGGGACTTTACTCCAGTTTCCCCCAAGGACTTCATTGCCCCATTAGGCTCCATACAAATGAAGCTGACAGACCAGTTTCACAGTGATGCCAGTCTATCCTGCACTGTCCAGAGGCCCTCTGCTTTTGAGAACTTGACACAAACCTTGGAGGAGGGGGAGGAGGAGGGAAAGAATGTCACTCTGCTTACAGCTGGCATAACTGCATATTTGGTGTGTAACATTGACTATGAACACATACAGCAGCTTTGGCAAATCCTGGCCACCTACAGTGACTCTCCCATGACAATGGAGAGGGGCGTAATGCTGGCCAGAAGCCCAGAAATGGTATACAGGTATAGTCAGATGAAAACAAAGGAAGGAGAGGAAGGAATTCACACAAACATTGAGGCTGAGATTAAAGCCTCCCCTGCATGGTTGTTGCAGGGAGAGGTGAGCTTCCAGCTTGACCGCACTACTACCACTTTCTCTACTCTGCACATTAAGTACCAGTCTGCGGTCAACCTACGTGTGGAAAACACATCACCTAAGAAGGACCATTATTCCTGGACCATGATCAAGCGAGATAATCAAACCAAGACTGAGCACACTGTACTTACAGGTGGGAGTTAGAGATCAATGCTTAATTGCTGCTTTGACCTTTACTTCAGTCTACATGAAATAAATAATCTCTTAAAGCAACACTAGGTAACTTTTAGCTGCAGCTGTAGTTCCAATGAGACAACCTGTAGGGGGACCGAAGCAGGAAAAGTTACATAGTGTTGCTTTAACTGATGCATAACAATCCACTGATAATAGTAACGGTAATAAAATATTTATTTTATTTGTAACATAGGTGGTGTGGCGCAATTGAGCTGTCAAATCCGGGGTGAGCCAAAGCCTTTGTTGGAGTGGATTTTACCAGATGGAAGTAAGGTCAGAGCTCCTTACTCCAGTGAGGACAGGAGGATCATCATTTCTGCTGATGGGAAGCTCACTCTGCGGGGCGCAGATGCTTCAGACACTGGCCTCTACCGGTGCATCACCACAAACTACCTGGATGCAGATATCCTTGTCTTTCGAGTGACAGTTCTGTCCCCTGATGTGGAAGAAGCGGAGATCAACGGTGTCCAACTCTCAAGGCCACTGGGTGAAAAACTGGTTCTTGACTGTAGTTCCTCAGGGAGTCCTGAGGCCTTGGCACAGTGGGTCCTCCCTGACCACTCAGTACTGGACAAGTCTCATGGGAACAGGAAAGTGTATGAGAACGGAACCTTGGTGATTCAGGGTCTCACAGCGAGGGACAGAGGATTTTATAGGTGTTTGGTTTCTAATCACCTGGGAGTTGATCTGCTCGTGTCTCAGGTGACAGTGACTGGAGAAACGTCTGAAAAGGTGACGGTTTTGGACAGTGAGGGATCAGGGGTCAACATGGAGGACAAGGTTGACATGAGCTTGACTGAAAACACGCTCACACTCAATGAGATGCCCTCTTCCAGTCCCTCTGACAGAACTAGTCAGGAATCCAGGACCATCACCTCAGATCGACCTTACCCCAGACTCAGGTCACAGGCTGGAGGAGGTAGACTGGGACAGAGAAGGAGGGGGACAGTCGGCAACAGACGCATCTGGAGTGGTAGGGTGTTTGATAAAGCTTCCAGGAAAGTGGACCCACAGAAATTTGCTGAACTAATGAAAAAGGCTCAAGATGGATCGAGAATAAAGACTGGCACAGAGAAAGAGGGGGTAAAATATGAAGACTCAAACACTGGTCTTTCTGGTGATGGGGAAATCGGCTCTGGTGAGGATCATAAGGAAGATCATGTCATCATTGTGCCAAAGATAGTTAAACCAACCACAGATAATCCACAGAAAGGTAGAGTATTTGGACAAGAGAACAGGCAGCCTGAAACTATAACAACCACACAGACAAGTCAGGATAGTAATTTAGCAACAATGGGGGCACATCAAACAGTTGGCATGGAATCCACAGTAGGTAATCACATTGATGTAAGTCAAGTGTCTGAAAATAAAAGCACGCCAACAACAGAGTCATATATGCAGTCAGATTCTACACCGATGAAGTTCACATTCACACACTATCCAACAGAAAGTAAAAGTCAAGGTGATGCGGTTACACCATATAACACAGTTTCACACAACGCAGGCCTCTTTGGTTTTGATGAGACCACTGAACTTTATGCTCTGGAAAGAGCTTCCAATCCAGGCTTAAACAAGCTCCCAGTCACTCTCCAACTTACTGTGACAGACACTTCAGAAGAAACACAGCTCCAGTTCTCAGGAGAACAGCCTGTAGAGCCCGAGACGTCCACTGGGGCGGCTCTATCATTTACCACAGACCCTCATGTCACTCCAATGAGGGATGGCCCAGGCCCAGTGGAGCTAGTCATTCACACATCAACAGACCCAGAAAGCCAGACGACATTCACAGCCGTCACCGCCACAGAGAGACAGCAAGATGAGATAACCTTCCACACGACCCAGACAATCAAATCCCCACGCCTGCCCGCAGGATCCACTATCATCTCCCGGCAGCAGATCCAAATCATCCCACACAAGAACAGCAGAGGAGGGGGCCGCAGGAGGACCTTCCAAGGCCGCAGGAGGATAATTAAACCCAACAGGATCACCAACATACAGTCCTTGATCAATAAACTTAAACAGCCCTCATCAAAGAAGGATGGGAATGTCACAGTGCCTTATAGAGTTGAACTGACCACAGGTAAGCAGCCTTGTTTTGTAAGCAAATAGAGCCAAGTTTTGCTTCATCGTTTACTGTGTGCCTCTTTACCTGATATCTTGTATATCTGTTTCCTTTTTTTTTCCTCAGACTATGATGAAGACAAAAAGAAGACAGCAACCACTGATCTGCAGGTGGTCACACCAACAGCTTCTTCCAGTTCATCTTTACACAGAACAGAGAGACCTGGCTCCACACAAAAAACTGCAGCTTCTACCACAAACTATTACATTACTTCAAATGCCCCCTTTACCCATACAGAGTCTAGGCCAGATGTTTCCAGTGGTTACATGACCTCTGCTGATGCCCCTGAGTTTGACCCTACAATGGATCCATTTTTGACCACAAATAAAGAATCGTCAATCTCCACCACTATCACTACTACAACCGTCTCTAAGATTATCCGTGGAAGAATTCCATGGAATGAGCTGTTTGGAAGCAAGGAGATGGGAAATATACTGAGCAGGCTAAGGAAGCCATCCATCACCCGAAAAACCTCAACTACAGCCGAAACTACAACAGTGACCCCAACCACAACCCCTGCTGCTCTGTCCACCACCACCGCAAACTCCCTTCCTGAACCTGAGACCCTGTCCCCGTCCAGACACACGGGGAGCAAGGAGGGCTCATTAGATGATGACTACGGAGACTTGTCCTCTGCAGATTTTGAGTTCACAACATTGCGACCCAGCTTTCACTATCTGACTTCTACCAGTCCATCATATTACTCCAAGTCTGCCACCACTGCTGAAACACCACCAGAATCACATACTCTACCTTCCCCACCTACTGTCAAACCTCCTTCAATTGAAAATCCTGATGAAGCCTTATTATCTGGGTCTGGGGGACTAGCTGATAACTGGTTAATAACCAGACAGAGGCCTGGTGGGACAAGAGGACAGCAAGGGCGGAGAAGAAGGCCCTTAAGGGGCAGGAGACCCTTCAAGAAACCTGCAATCACTAAATTTCACCCTACAACTGAGGTTTTAACTACAACTATGGGAACTACAATGGAGGCAACCACACTACCACAGCGGACTGTTTCACTTTATAAGCCCCTTTACACACCATCTAGGAAAGAGGACAGAACTCCAGTAGTTGTTGCCACTGCCCAAACATCAAAGGAGGAGACTGACTTATATGAGGAATTTGGCTGGAGCACATCTAGCAGTTTAACAGCCTATACTACAACCAAGGCACCTTTGATCCCTTCAACCACATTTACCCCCACCACCACATTTATGCCAATTACCACAAAAGTGCCTGACACAACAGCACAACCCAAAGTCCACAGCAACATCAGACCACCAACACAGAGGAACACCGGTCACGCCACTCGTAGGCCACCAATGAGGAGACTCAGACCTACTGTGCAGAGCAGTGGTGCCAGAGATGCAGATAAAGGCCTTGATACGAAGACCATTCTTACAGCTAAGCAGGGATACACTAACACCCCTGCCCCATACAACAACATAGGCAAACACAATGCCATGTCAAGTGTTTATAATCATCTCACTGGCAATGAAGCTACACGTGCCAATATTGCTGGCTTTGAGCCCACTACAAAGGTCATGATGAACAAACCAAAGATAGTTGGGGGCAATGCAGCCAGCTTCACCGTGTTATCTAACTCAGATGCTTTCCTGCCATGTGAGGCTGTTGGAAACCCTCAGCCAGCTATAACCTGGAAACGATTCTCCGCAACTACAGGTAAAGAAAATATGTTATCAATTGTTATCATTTAGAAAAACAATAGAAAAGTAATACTGTGTGTTGTTGTGACATTGTATAATGGCAATTTTGTATAATCCATGTCTGTTTTATTATGAACTTATGATGTGTATGAATCAGAATTTTGAATCTGTACTTAGTGTCTTAGTAATGTTATAAATGTTGTTTTAGGATGTTTTTTAAGTTGAATGTTTCTTAGAAGAAATTCTCTTTCTCTCTCCTTCAGGAAGCACCGTTACTGTTAAGGGGAGGATGGGCAAGTTTGAGGTGTTGAGCAATGGCACACTGTCAATCCAGAATGCCAACATTAAGGACCGTGGCCAGTACATCTGTCTAGCTGAGAATGATCATGGGTCAGATAAACTTCTTGTCACCCTCTCTGTGGTGGCCTACCCCTCACGCATCATGGAGGCAAAAATGCGTGAGATAAAGTCTCATGCAGGAAACACTGTGGAGATGAAATGTAAAGCAGAGGGTCGGCCCACACCCATGATATCCTGGATCCTGGCCAACCGAACCCAGGTCAGGGGTCAAAACACAGAGAAAGGAAGGGTATCAGTATCTGCTGAGGGGACTCTGGTCATTGAGCAGGTGTCTGTTTATGACAGAGGTCATTACAAATGCATCGCCAGTAATCCAGCTGGAGCTGATACTGCTACAGTCCGACTGCAGGTGGTGGCAGCTCCCCCAGGTATCGTGGAGGAGAAACGGCAACAGATAAAAGCGGGTGTAAGCCGAGACATGTGGCTACCCTGCACTGGCCAGGGCAGCCCTCAGCCTACTATTCACTGGGTCCTCCATGATGGGTCAATGGTACGACCTTACAGACCTGCTAGAGACACAAGGATATCAGTGTATTGGAATGGAACCCTTCACATTAAGGATATGACTGCAGCAGACAGTGGCAAATATGAATGTATTGCTACCAGCTCTACTGGCTCAGAGAGAAGGGTGGTGATTCTAACAGTAGAGAGGCAAGAGTCTGTACCTCAGATAGTGGAGACATCCCACCGCATGACAGCGTTGTTCTTCGGGGACCAGCTGAGACTAAACTGTTCAGCTACAGGAGACCCTAAACCCAGGATCATCTGGAGGCTGCCCTCTAAAGCTGTGGTGGACCAGTGGCACAGGTAAAAATCCCTCGATCAGTGGTAGTAATGCACAGAAGAATAGATAGAAGCATTTACAGCGAACTTATGAGTAAAAGCTAAAACAAACTACTAACATTTTGGACTCAACATTTCTTAACCGTTTAAAGGCCATGCAGAACTTCCAAAAATAAGCTTTATTGTCTTCAGGGGATCATACTTCTTCACTTCAGGATTTAGTAATAAGTATGTTTGGTCATTTTTAGTTTCCTGCATTGACCATCATGTCAGTGTTTTGATGTGATGGTTACTCATCTGAAGCGTTACCAACTTGCTACATCAGCTTCAGAACCATCTCCATAAATACTGCATATTCTCAGCTGACACTGGAAATATTTACAAAATGACTACAATGCCTTGTAGTGTTTTTTGATCCGTTGCCAAGGCCTTGGCTCAGTTTACTGGTCAGTTCATAAAATCGTTAGTCTCTTTAACCTCCTAAGTGAGTTTATGTGTTGCTGTTAGTATTCAGTAATTAAGTTTTCCACTGTTCGTGTTCATTTTTATTCAACTATTTGAAGACTTTCTTTGCAACCACAATGTTCTCATTTGAGTTTTATTTTATGTGGTTTCCCAGTGGATTCTATTTTAATGCAGTAATATAAAAATGATTTGCTGTTATTATGGACATGACTGTGATGTGTGAAAGCATGAGACGTTTTGTAGAACTGTGACGAATTTAATTGTACGAAATGAAACAGAAAGGTCCCACTATATGAACTCTGCTCACTTATATTTGATCAGGCTTTATTCTTTCCTCTCCAATTACTAAGTCTATCTTATTTCTGTCATGTATTTTTTCAGGATGGGCAGCAGAATTCAGGTTCTGGATAATGGTACTCTTATTGTTAGCACTGTGAGTGATAAAGATGCTGGAGACTATCTCTGTGTGGCACGAAACAAAATTGGTGATGATCTCCAACTCATGAAGGTCAGCGTGTCAATGAAGCCAGCCAAGATAGAGCCGAAGCTCTATGGGAAGAAGCAGGTACCCTACGGTAATGACTTTAAGGTCGACTGTAAAGCGTCAGGAGCACCAAAGCCAGAGATCTCCTGGGGTCTACCAGACGGTAGAGTTGTCAACAGCGCTCTTCAGTCTGATGCCAGCAGTGGAGGAGGACGAGCACGACGCTATACACTTTTTGACAATGGAACTCTCTACCTAAACCAGGTATGCAATTGCATGTCATTCTCCTCAATGACACATACATTTTCAAAAGAATTTACATCACTGTGTTGTGCTTCTCCAGGTTGGAATGTCAGAGGAAGGGGACTACACCTGCTTTGCTGAGAACCAGGTGGGCAAGGATGAGATGCATTTACATATCACTGTGGTGACCGCTGCCCCCAGGATACGGCCAACCAGCCAGACATATGCCAGGGTGAAGCCTGGAGGAAACGTCCGCTTTGACTGTGAAGCATTTGGGGAGCCCAAACCCAAGATCCTGTGGTTGCTGCCCACCAACGATGTCATTGCAGCGTCTAATGAACTCTACCTAATGCATGTCAATGGCTCCCTGGATATCAGGGATGTGAAGCTTATCAATGCTGGGGAGTATGTTTGTATGGCTCGAAACCCTGCTGGAGAAAATAGAAAAGTCTACAAGCTTGATATAGAAGGGAATCCACCAGTGATCAATGGTTACCGGCAGAACAGGACTGTAATCAAAGATGTAGCTGCTAAATACTCCAGGAAATTAATAGACTGTAAAGCTGAGGGCAATCCCAAGCCTAGTATCACTTGGATTATGCCTGATAACATATTTCTGACAGCACCATACTTTGGCAGCAGGATTAATGTCTACCATAATGGGACATTAGAGATTCGTAACGTGCGGCCGACTGATACAGCCGAGTTCATCTGCATGGCAAGGAATGATGGAGGAGAAGCAGTAATGGTGGTGCAGCTCGAGGTGAGCAGTATACTCCGAAGGCCGATCTTCAAGAACCCCTATAACGAACGTATTGTGTCTCAGATTGGGAAAACCACAGTTCTGAACTGTTCTGCTGATGGATACCCAATACCAGAGATCACTTGGACTTTGCCTAACGGAACACGGTTTACTGGTGGCCACCACCTAGTTAAGAATGGGACTTTAGTCATCTACAACCCTCGCAAAGAAGATGCTGGGAAGTACCGCTGTGGTGCCAAGAATTTAATGGGCTACATAGAGAAGCTAATCATTTTGGATGTCGGGCAGAAGCCTTACATCCTGACAAGGCCTAGGGGCATCATACGCAGTGTGTCTGGAGAACCTCTCTTCCTTCATTGTCTATCTGATGGAAGTCCCACACCCAGAATCTACTGGACCATTCCTGGTGGCCACACTCTTACTCGGCCTCAAGTCCTCGGGCGCTACCAGTTACTAGAGAATGGTACTTTAGTCGTTCAGGATACAACTCTCCACGACCGAGGGAACTACATCTGCAGGGCTCGGAGCGATGCTGGAGAGGCTGTGCTAGCTGTCCCTGTTATTATCATCGCCTACCCTCCACGGATCACAACAGGGCCACCTCCCAGTGTGAGGGCAGTGACCGGAACACCTATCCAGCTCAACTGCGCTGCCATTGGGATCCCCAAGCCAGAGATCAGCTGGGAGTTACCCGATCGTTCAGTTCTGTCAGCGGCAGAACAGGGCCGACCTATGGGTAGCGAACTGCTCCACCCTCAGGGCACACTTATCATTCAGCGGCCCACAGCTTCTGACTCTGGCACATACAAGTGCCTGGCCAAGAACCACCTAGGTACAGACTCAAAGCTCGCATATGTACATATATTGTGAGAAAGAGAGTGGGGGAGGACGGTGGCATATCCGAATGTAAATATTACCAGACACTCAGTCACTTGTGTCTACGAGATACAGTGCATGTTTTCTCACATGTCGATTTGTGAGGGTTACAGCTTGTGGAATATTATTAGTGTCAAAAAGTGACAAATGTGAATTAAAAAAATAAACCGAGCACAAGAACATAAAGGAAACAGATTTTATAGGAGAAAAATGTGTTTTCTTTAACTAGAAAACACAGCCTGGGGCTAAAAAGTTGTTATTGTAACTTTGAAACTGGGGGTCTGGAAAATCATAGGTGGTTTTCATTTGGGGTGGTTCTCATGGGAGCAAAAGGACCAGTGCATAGAGTCAAACTTAAAGTGATTTCTCTGACCAGGAGTTGCTAGCCACACATATGTATATTATTACAGCACATACAGAGAGGGACAAAAAAATGGTGTAACAGATTGAACGAAATAAAAAAAAGGCGCCGAAGAGGCTTTAGACATTGGCAAGAAGCTGCTGCTGTCATGAAACAGCTTTGTTGTTTAACAGCAAATGAAAAAGACAACAGGAAAAGTTTATAGTAAAGTATCTTTCAAGAGCAATTCATCGAATTACAAAGTGGAAGAAAATGGATTTCTTCAAAAAAATATATATGGCTTGTTTTACACTGGATACATATCTGCATAGACAGTACAGTGCTTTTTATCAGATCTGATTTCTTTATTATAATTTTTATATTTTGATGACAGTTTAAAGCAGATTACTTTGTCTATTCACAGTGCATTTTCAAAACAATAAAAAACACACTATCTATTGTGTTGTACACAAGAATTTACAGTAATGTTATACATTATGCTTATCTGTAATAATACAGTATATGTATATCTATTTGTAGTATCTACTTTATCAAAGTATAGGAGACAAAATGAAATTAAAAATAAAACATGGTTCATGTCTTTTTAATGTTTTTTATTGTACTATAAGATACACCAAAATCCTTTTAAATTAGACATTTGTCAAATAAATGAAACATTGCTGTTGAATGTACACAGAACTAGTACTAGTAGGCTTTTATGCTGCTGTTGTAATGAAAGCCATTAGGATTATCTAGTTGTACCTCACCCTGCAGGAGGAGGTTATGGCTCTGGCTGCAGTAGAAATCTTCCAGACACGCATAGTTTTACCTCTCCAGCTGTAAAAATAGTTCTTTACCCAGCTCTTCAATGTGCCGGACCCACAGGGGAGCCTTTGATTTCTGTTTGTGATTGAGTGCTGATTTCACTGCACTCCTGCAAATTGCATGTTGAGACAGAGAGGGGGAACAGAGACATATTTAAAATATCAATCTGTATGTAATTAATTTGACGAAATATTCTTGTTTCCAAAGTTATAGTTTACTGTAAGAAAAGAATGAAATATATTACATGCAGCACAAAAACTTAAATTAATAATGGTGAATAATCGGGCGTCCAGGTAGCTCAGATGGTAGAGCGGGCGCCCATATATAGAGGTTTACTCCTCGACGCAGCGGGCCGCGGGTTCAACTCCGACCTGCGGCCCTTTGCTGCATGTCATTCCCTCTATCTCTCCCCTTTCATGTCTTCAGCTGTCCTTTCAATTAAAGGCCTAAAATGCCCAAAAAATAATCTTAAAAAAAAAATAATAATAATGGTGAATAATGTCCTTGAGATACGGTATGAGTGAGATGGTCTACTATATACCAATGTTTGCTCTCTAACCACTTAAGTTAGGGCATTCATCAAGACAAATACCCCCTATGCCTTAAGGGCAACAACTGGAACCAATTTCTCAGTAAATTGCACCAACTTTGAATCCTCTATAATGATGCACATTTAAAATCCGCTAAAACTTCCTTTTTGCAAGGCCTCATAAATAATGCTGGGACTTGCACTGTGGTTGTACTGTGTAACAAAAACTATTTTAAATAAAGGAATCGATTCTGTGTCGTATGAGATGAAATTGTAGGTTAATATAGAGTAACACTTTTAAATCCTCTACATTGTATGTGATTGGGGTAGACATTTTTTGTTATATGGCTATGGGCCATATAACAAAATGTTTCTAATGAAGAGATGTATAGTATTTTCTACAGTCGCCCCCTGATGTTGGATTGTGAAGGACAGCTGTAAACACAATCATTAAAAAGGACATAACTCATTTAAAGTGGCTTCCAATACCTAACGGCTGCATTTTAACAGAGACTCAAAAAAGAGGTCAGTGGTTATTTCTCAAGTGTGTACGTTCCAATAAATCACTTTTTTTAAATGTCAGAAAAAAAACTAATTTTAGTTTAGAGCCAGTCTACAGCAGTATGATATGACCCAGACAGATATGTGGAATGAGGGAATTGTCTTCCATAAACTTTGGAATGCAGGCTACTTGCTCCATGATATGAGAGAAAACTGCTTTCATATGTGAGCTGGGCGACAACCACACACAAATTAAACTAATAGAGAGAAAACACCATGTATTTTTATTGTTTTTAATTATAGCTCTTCAATGTGAAAAGTTCAAAGTTCATCATTCACACCATGTGCCTTCTCTGGATGGTAAAGAGTTTATTTGTTCAGTTCTGGTTTTGCGATTCGTGTTTGGAGAACGATGAAGTTTGCCGTCCACTGACTTGGATATTTATGAGGATTTATGTGATTTTCCCATTTGCTCCTTTCCTCTTGGGTGTTTAAAGGAAAAGCTTTGAAGTCTAACACATACCATTTAAAATATGGTTTTATAAGAAGCTACTGAAAGTAGTGTGGGGATTTTCTTTTCTTTTTTTTCATGTGTCTTTACCAGGTCAAATATAATGTACCTCTGAACCTAATTTCTGGTTACAGCTGTTAAAGTGAGACATGTCAACATCAAGAGCTGCACTAACACTAACATTTCACGAGATTAATTAACAAAACATGTTTTTACACTAGATGAGGTAGGTAAAAATATGGCCAGTCTTTGGCCACCTCAAAGATTGTGGAAAAACCGAACAAATCTGCACAGAATCAAATGACTTCTTGATGGGGAGATTGTCCTCATTACCCCACAGGCTACCTTCTCCAAGGGACTCACGTTACACACAAGTTATTTTATGTTTTCTGGAAGCAGCTTGTTGATTTTTCACATTTATTTACACTACCCCTACTTTTTTATCTAGATTCAGCTGCCAACTCTGCGGGGAACATTTAACAATAGATGCTTTGTTTAACCAGCAATTCCTACGTTGGCTTTCTCCATGTTTCCATCCAGCAGCAAGGCAGTCCATCTCCCCTCCCGGAACCAATAGGAGGCCGGATCTGTTCACTCAGTCAATAAGTCAGTGATTCTACGTCAAGATATGCTTCTCAGCAACACAAGTCAATGTAATGTATATTTTGCTGTCTAGCATTTATGTGTTTAGTGTAGGGTTTTTATCTTAGATATGGACTTTATACAACAAAGTCCTAATTTTTCATTCGAGTACTAAGTTAGTTCTCAAAATGATACTGGATTTTTATGTCGATACTGATCTTGCTATTTAGGAGTTTCAATACCGATTTATCAGGAGATAGTAATTTTGTTTAATATACACACAAAGCACAAACAATCCTGGTACAGATCCCTTAGACACTTTTTGTAAAATAAGCATGTCTGTGCAGCATGTTCTTGTTACTTATTGGCCAACATATACACCGATACTGATATATCTGTAATAAGCTAATATCTGCCTAGACAAAAATAAATCTGAAAGGAGAGTGGACTCAAATCCACCCGGTGGCTCGAAACGTGTCTCCAAATGAATGTTCCGTAAAGCTGCATATGAAAATCAGCAACACGCTGCTAACACGTTGCTATATCGGTATGAAACAGTGATACTGTACGTCAGTGTTGCCCCCAAGTCCCCAGAAAATCAGTTATTGCTGATTTAAAGAAGAAAGTGTACACTTCCTTAGTTACAAACACTCCAACTCTGTTGCTAATAATTTATTTTTAACAAAATTCACTTTTTCAACATTCAATACACCTTTTAATTATCGTAGGTAAATGTTTAGTTCAAAGACCTTTTTTTTACATCGCATAGCAGGAAAAGCACGGGTGGGACTAATAAACCTAACAATGGCTCAGTGCCACAGGAAGTCATGTCAGTGAGCCATTATGCACTGATATGGGACATATATCTGTGCTTTTCCTGCTATGATGTCAAAAGGTATTCAAAACAAACACCTGCAATATGTAAACATACAGCCAGCATTTATTTTTTCACAGTCATTGTAGGAAAATTGTATACCATTCATTTAAGAATTCATACCTACTCTTAAAAGTGAATGTGCAATGTATGTTGATGTATGTCATATCATATATCTGTGTGGGCAATACCAGAATGAGTAATGACAAACACTTAAAAAAGAGGAAACTTAGAGCTGAGTGAGAAAAAGTGGAAAGGAAGGATAAAGTCCACCGACTTGGTAGACATGGTAAACCAGGGAAGGGTGAGACATATTTTTGGTCTGTGGTATGAATTCCATACTTAAACTAGAACGCTAGCAGCCTGAACATGGAAACTAAGATCTCAAGAGAGGACTGCTGGGAGCCGACCAACAGCAGTCTGAGACAGTACTTCTCTGTTAGCTCAGAGAGTCTGTCTTTTTTCTTTGATGCCGCAAACTGTCCTCTCTCAGTAGAATTAAGAGGACCACTTGCTTCATTTTTGCTGCAATCCAAGCCTATAAGTGGGAAAGTATTTTCAAATAACCAAAGTGGGTCTCTCCATTACACACAGCCTTGTGGATGCAGTCACAGTAGATGCTCGTACAGTAGATCGGTGTCTTTTTCTGTAACTGTCAATGCTGGAATTTCACACCAGCATTGCAGAATGCACACATCTACCTTAACCACAAGTTGGATAGATTCATCTGTGCACCTCTCTCCCAGGTAGGACCTGTCATGGTGTGATGGTGGTTCCAAGTTTCTCGGACCATTGCTTCTCAGGAAAGGACTCAGTTTTGCCTGGCCCTAATACGTCGGCCATTAGTAAGAGAAAGTAAAACAATAGTTGATTTACAGTAGGACTCTGAAAGCTCTCGAGGCCTTTCTCTTCCTCAGATATCGTTTGGGAGTGTTAAAAGTGAGCCTTTAAGCCATATAAGCCAGGTACAGCATAAAAGCCAGGTACAGGGGCAAAGGTGCAATAATAAATATACTGACTTTAGCCATAAATTGGCCAAAGCTTTCAGTAAATGGATACTGCAACCATTAAATGTAAGAGGGCCCTAATAAATATAATAACAAAAAGGATTCAATATGGTACACATATTTTTGTATGTATATTATAAGGCGTGGGATACACTTTTTAATGGGACCACATCCCTCGGTCTCTGTCCTGGGGGCAGTGGAAGTACGTCAGTGGGGGGGTTCTCCGATCTGATCAGGTGCAGATGTGGTCCTTTGGTCCCCAGAGAGTAACCAGGTGGACTGGGGGAGCCCACTGCTGTGTACCTAACCTTCCTCACTTCAGTCACACAAACGGCAAACTAAAAACATCAAAGCCCTTCTAAATTATTGAGTCCCAAAGGGGGGGAAAGCTTTTAAACAAGCCAGCTCACCCAATTAGGCTGCATCAACAATGTGGCACTGCTACTTTACAGCAGAGGTTGATGTTTCTGTCTGACAGGTTTAGCTTTTCCAGGAAACTTCAGTGATGAATTAGAAACGATAAGTGGGGCGGGGTGTCAGTAGGACCATACGGGTAAAGAAACTTCTAGGGGGCAGAACTTCTTTGGTATTTGGCATAGATGAAATTTAGTTGTAACATCCCCGACATTAGCTTTGGTCAGGCTTTTAATTCCATCGAGGCCTGCACATTTTTAATTAGACGAGGGAAGAATGCCATACTCTTCTCTGTGCCCCCGGTGTGGGAATGAGGTTGTCTGTATTTCTCCTGTTTGACTGGTTTCCCATAATTTGTTTCAAATCTCATTGTTTCCAGTACAAGATAACAAAGCCCAAGTTGGAGGGCTGTTGTGAAAGAGAGTCACGAGTCTGCAAATTACATTCCTTCACTCAGACACACGTCACCATTTCCTCTGTGCTTCTGGGAATACAGTTTAATTTACCACTCTGTAGTAAAGCCAATGTGTAATTTAGATGCAATCTGGAGAAGCTGTAACATGGCTGAGAAAACACTAAACACCTATAAATAAAAAACGAGACAGGAGCAGGAGTCTTAGCTTTGGACAGCTCTTCTATATAAAAAACATCCTTCTCTGGTTTAAGTAAGATATACGTGTACATGCCTATGCGTGTTCTCTAGACAGACATTTGTGTACAAATGTATTTTCCGTGATTGATATCATATGTAACTTGAGATTTTCAAATTAATTATCTGTTGTGCTGTAAGTACAATATATTATCCATATATTCACCCATTCACACATTGGGCTTTTATATATCTAGAAAAATGTAAGGATCAGAGACTTCATCTTCACTCCAAATAATATTACCAAGCCAAATCATGCAATGTACCCTGATTGTGTTATCCTGACAGGCAACCAATAGATGGCATCAACAGCTCTAATCTATCTGTTCTGTATTTCAAAAAAAAACTCCAATGATTAAATAACATTTTGGATTTAAATATGTAAATATTTGAGAGAAAACAATGTGTCCACAGTGTCCAAGTAAGTAAAACAGAGATGATTGTGTCACTCTGTTAACCTTGTAAACAGACTCACAGGTTTAGTACTGCAGGGAAATCAATTTACATGACATCATTTAGACCACCTGCTGCAGCTTGTCTTCTCAACAGAAATGTCTTTATGACACATAGCAACCACAGATACCACGATGACATCACAGGAAAAACATAACCTCATTATAGCTCTGAGTTCACTGGTTGTTTACATGGATCATAAAGGTTGCTTGAGATATTCCCTCACACAGTTTTAATTCTGCATTTCCTGACATATTGATCTATCTAGTGATGGTGATATCACTATCATTAGATAGTGATAGTGATATATGCTCAGCAGAGACCTGTGTGCACACAGAGGGCAGCAGATAGGCCAAGGGACAGGGCAGAAAGTGTCAGCTTCAGCTGTTAACCACAATTGTGGGGAATACATGTGCAAAAGGGTCAGTGTCATGTACAGTACAAACTAGGAAAGAAGGCACTGCTGTAAAAGAACTAAACCCACTTTCTTCATGTACAAACTAAGGTTGATTCCCTACTTGAGACATTGCAATGTCTAGCCACATACTGGACACACGTGTATGTCTTACTTGAAACAAAGCCATCCCAACCATTTCCTTGACACCGGATATATATATATATATATGCATTTCCTGACATATTGATCTATCTAGTGATATATATATATATATCACTAGATAGATCAATATGTCATGTATGTATATATATATATATATATATATATATATATATATATATATATATATATATATATATATATATATGCATTTCCTGACATATTGATCAGGAAATGTCAGGAAATGCATATATATATATATATATGCATTTCCTGACATATTGATCTATCTATGATCTATATATATATATATATATCACTAGATAGATCAATATGTCAGGAAATGCATATATATATATATTGTCAAGGAAATGGTTGGGATGGCTTTGTTTCAAGTAAGACATACACGTGTGTCCAGTATGTGGCTAGACATTGCAATGTCTCAAGTAGGGAATCAACCTTAGTTTGCACATGAAGAAAGTGGGTTTAGTTCTTTTACAGCAGTGCCTTCTTTCCTAGTTTGTACTGTACATGACACTGACCCTTTTGCACATGTATTCCCCACAATTGTGGTTAACAGCTGAAGCTGACACTTTCTGCCCTGTCCCTTGGCCTATCTGCTGCCCTCTGTGTGCACACAGGTCTCTGCTGAGCACACAGAGACACCCTGTCAAATATGCCTGGTATCCCAGACTGGCCAGCCTCTCAAAGGGAGCTGTTGTCCCTCTTTTTTTTTCCGATTTTCATGCCACAGCTCTGCATCCTGCTTTCTCAGGCAGCAAGGCTAACTATTATCAGACAAACATCAACACCCTGGATAAGAATTTAAAAGAGGAAAGCCTCTGCTGACAGGTGCCAGAGGCACTTAAAAAGTCTTCCCACTTTGGTTTCATTGCAATTGCAGATGGAGTTTTTTTCTCAAGCTGATGTCTTACTGCCTCACCACTGTGTAGTGGAGTAGTGCTTTGAGTTGATTTGCCACTGTAAAATTATAGTGTGTATGCACACAAACTACTATGACCATTGTCACACTGTTACAGATGTTTTTAAAAAACAACATCTGAGTTAACTGATTTATTCACCGCTTGGAAGTGCAAAAAGCTGTAAACACAACATATGCTCAACAAGTTCCTATTTACACACCCAACAGACACAGAGAAACATACAAGTAGGCTTTCATTTGGAGTCGGGTTTCTATCCATCTGATTAAATTCAGTCCAATATTCACTCTTTTAGCTCTGTTTTGGTCTCCACAGGCTCCTGAGAGAAATATATGGCTCTTTAGCTGCTAAATGCTCGACTATATGTCGCTAACTCTGTCTGTCTGACATTAGCTGTAACTAGTGCAGTGCCCGTTGACAGTTTGGAACAAGCCGATTGCTTGTAGAATTCATGAAAACCAAATTGTACCCCAAACCACTTAATATGCAACTCCACTGTATAGCCTACTACTTACTTACAGTGTAGGATACTTCTACATCAGAGGAAGACATTGTACTACTACATTTACCTGACAGAGAACGGGGCAGATTCAGAATGTAATCACAAAATATCACAATAAAAATTTGGAGTAATCAGACATTAGCCTCATGGACGGCTGCATGGACTCATGGTAGTGCGCTACCCACCCGGCCCGTTATGAGAGCTAATATCTGCGTTAATCAACCACCAGAACTGGACTGTGTGTGTGTGTGTGTGTGTGTGTGTGTGTGTGTGTGTGTGTGTGTGTGTGTGTGTGTGTGTGTGTGTGTGTGTGTGCGCACGCGCAGAGAGAGAGAGAGACGGTGTTGTCTCATGTCGTATGATGGTTAACGGATTTAACATTTCAGCAGAGGTGTTAATTTCCATACAGGTTTATTGGCTTGACAGTTAACGGTGAAGTAGGGGATTTGATTCGCGGAGGTATTTTGGCGACAGTAATGTTATTAGTTAGCAGTAGACTTAATTAACCCGGAGTGAGTCTGATGAAAAGTGCTGTATCTGCCCGGTTCAGCTCTGAGATTTTCTCACATTGCACAGCGCTGTGAAGGAATAATCTCCGAGATTGTGGAATGTAATAATGTAATAATGTTGGAAGCAGGAAAAGAGTCAAAGGCGGTAACACCCCCCCTGGCCACCGGCTAGAGCGGCAAAAGCCAATGTGTGCTTCTTTTACCAATATATATTTAACGGTATCTTTTGCATTTCTAATCCAAACAACGTCAAACTTGGCACTGCACTTACTTGTGCCCGTAGCAAGACACGTGTCAAGTTTGAAATCCATCAGACTAACGGTTCGAGAGATGTGCGCATAACACACAGACAGACAGAGAGACAGACAGACAGACAGACATTCTTGCAATTTATAGATAGATAGACGTTAGGTAGGTACAGTGGGTTTAAAACAGCTGCCTCATGCAGTCCAAACTGGCACTGATGAGAGCAGTGAGAGTAAACCAAAACAGTCATGGGCTGTAAAACCAAATCAATAAGCAGAAAAATGCTGAAACACTCAAAAGAACTGTAAGATTGGGTGATAGTTGTGGGTTTGTCACTATGTGCAACACTTTTCTTATTACATATAGTGATTTGATCCAATGTTAATATAAAAATATAGAGTGCAACTTTACATTTTTGCGAAATGACAAAAGTTTGTATTAAACTTAGATGCACAAGGTAAACAAAATGACCATTACAACATCGTCTAAAGGGATGCATTTGTAAAAAAAATCACTTGTGGAAGCCAGGTAGTAGGTCATTCACCTATGAATTATACAGATCCAAGCGATGAGCAATAATTTGTAGCAATACCCAAACAAAAGCAGTTGCTAGGAAAAAGTGTGAGCAACAAACTGGAGCTCAGGATGGAACCAACGACATCATTCACCAGTAGAAACTAAAGCCCAGGAGCCAGTTGGACCCACTGATGTTCGTGTGTGTGTGTGTGTGTGTGTGTGTGTGTGTGTGTGTGTGTGTGTGTGTGTGTGTGTGTGTGTGTGTGTGTGTGTGTGTCCGTGTGTGTCCGTGTGTGTGTGTGTGTGTGTGTGTCTTCACACAGTTTTGATGCAGACGGTCAACACACCCATACTGGACACTCACTGGGCTCATGAGAAATGAAGGAATGTACTTAAGTCAGCAGTTACCAATGTAGAGCCCTCACACAGCTCCTGAAGAAATAAAACTTGCAGCTATAGTAGGACAAATAGACCATTTCAATACATTTTTGTCACCAGTGTGGAATTATACTTTACAGCCTATGGTGCATGACAGCAAATGTGGTTTCATCCTCAATAAAAGCTAGAAATACTGTAGCTCACACTATTTTTAGTTATACCCGTCTCCCCCTTCACCTCCATATGAGAAACTTTAGATTTGTGTAACCATATGGGAGGCAGACCCGTTGGAATCTACACTGAACAGCACACCAGCAGCAGTAGCCAAAGAAACCCTACACTGTCAAAACGAAGTGTGGCCCACACATTTCAATGACGCAAGTGGAAGCTAATTTGAAAGCCTGCCAATGGAAATGTATACACGTTAACATTCATACATAAAGACAAAGACAGTCACAAACAAACCATAAGCAAGGACCACCCTGGATATATATATTTTTTCTCTCTCTCTCTCTCTCTATGTCGTAAGAAGTTCCTGTCTTACGTCTTACTTGTCACAATGACAACATGATCAACCATCGACCGTTTGTGAGGGTCAGCGGTCACAGTTCAGCCACATCAACCAGGCTTTTCAGACCACAGCTGTTACAGCTCTGTGTCTGTTATTAGCTTGATGTTTGCCCTCAAACAACAGGGCTTCTTTCCATTATCTTTTTCCTAACCTCATACTCAAAGTTGTGATTAAAGACCCTCCAAAGGCCATGTAAAGACGGGGTATTTTTGCTCAAAGCAGGGCTAATAAAGGCAATACCCTACATGCAGAGAGGAAATTAAGTCTTCCCCCCTTCACTCTCCAGCTTCATCTTTGCCACAGGGTGAAAGAAAAGTGCCAGACGGTAGCTGTCTTAAAGCAGGATGGTGGTCTGGGGTTGGCAGAAAATGAAAGTGGTGACTTAAAGGTCAAGGGGTGACATGGGAGGTGAGGAAAGTAGTGCACTTACAGAGAGGGAAAAGCATGTGTGGGTGTGTGTATAGCAGGCGGTGTTGAGGAGGCTCAGAGGAGTTCAAATGGAAATTCAGTCAAGTCTTGTGTTACGTTCTTTTTATTTCCTCCCCTCATTCCCTTCTTCCTGTCTGTCTGAGAGGGATTACTGCGTGTGTGAATGTAGTGCAGCTTTGCCTGTGTCTGCAACTGTGTTTTCACACACTATTTGATTAGGCCTTTGTGTAAATGATTCATGTAAATTTAAAACCTCAATACAAGAGGTAGGATTACACAATGGCCCTTGGTCCTGGAGAACTCTGGGATTTAAGAGCCCAATTACCAAAGGAAACACAGGACACAGAAGAAAACCAACTCATGTCAGACCTGAGGTGAACAGACATTCGACAAGGAATAGAAGCAAAAGAAAGAGAGTAAAGTAGAAAGGGGAACAGAGAAACGCACAGATAGACTAGTGTGAAAAGCAGCAAGTGTAGCTGTCGAGTTCTTTCCAGGAGTGTCTGCTTGACGCGGTCTTGATTAGACCCAGATGTGCTGAGATCACAGCTGCGGGAAACATGACTGCATGTGAATTTAAAGGATTGGGAAATCGGCCATAGGCACAGTGAATATGACTGAATTTAGGCTGAGCTTTACATGTGACAAAAAAAATACAAAAGGATGCAAATGTACAAAGACATTTGGATATGCATCTGTGAAGGAAGTGAAGGCTGCCGACTTTGTCAATCTTGCTCCAGACACAGGAAGTTGCAACATTGCCATGTTAACTGCTGGCACTCAATAGACTGAAGGGCACAAAGCCATCATGGTCGTGTGATGAGGAGAGAAATAGATACCAACATGTGCAGAAAATTGGTCCTCAATTCCTAAAAATAATAACAATTTTGAAAAAAAAGACACAGTTGTGAAACTTCCACTATGAAATGTGAACTAAAACACAACCTGGGTCATATCTGTATAAGGAAACACACCACACTCCTGACCACCTACATGGTGGTCAGGAGTGTGGTGTGTATAACATTCTGAAAAAAAAACACAGCACAAAGCACTAACCACTAACTGTAGTGGTTAACAGTGTCGTTTAATGTCATAAAACCATCGATAAATGTGCAAACTAGTGATTCTATCTCTCTATTATTCTACATTTACATTCTGACTAAATACATTATATTTGAAATGAATTGACAAAATGGTTTTAAATTTGACTTTGATGTTCCATTAACTAATGTTTCTTCCTATCATATTCTATCCCACCGTTCATTTGTCTTCTGCTTTAACATTTAGAGCTCACCGTGCAATAACAGTGTATTATTATTCCTGTGACACACCCAGACTCCATATTTGAGTCGTAGAATACTATTTGTTTTTTGTGAGTCGTTTTTTGTGAGTCAAGCAGTAAAACACTTATTGATTTTAATAATTTATCAGCTTTATGTTGCCTACAGCTTAATATTTTGGGAGAATAATTAAGCATGTATTGCTTTACTTCTACTTGATTCCCACATCAGTGTGCCCCACACTCTTGTGACCTGAAAGGTGCACAACTCGCAATACTAATGGTTATGGTTAGGGTTAGGGTTAGGGTTAGGGTTAGGTGCCTTGAAGTCAACGGTCGCAGCGTTGCCTGGAAGGAGACGTTGGGGGCTTAAAACACCATCAAGCATTTGATATATTTAAATAGGCTGGACCCGGTTATACAGAGGCCCCCAAACTTCCCGACACTATTTTGCTATATTGCTGTAGCTAACAAAATGTTTTTGAACAGCAATAATCCCCCCACAGGGATGCTGTGGGGGGATTATTACTGTTCAAAAACATTTTGTTAGCTACAGCAATACACCAGTGTGTCTTTACAAACAAGATTAGGCTATGCATGAAACTTACTGCATGAAACTGCATTGCTTTGCTTTTATGTCAACATGATGTTTCTCTTAAAGACGTTAAGGACTGTGTCTGCTATACGTGATAACAGACAACAATTTGGGGAAGTTTCTTCATGCTCTGTAACCAGAGCAGAAGGTTGGAGGATGAAACTGCTAAAATGGGAACAAATGTCTGTTGCGCAACATGGATCATGCCTTAGAGATCCCAACATGACCTGGGAAGGCAGAGGGTTAAAAATCTGAACGGGATTGTGAGCAATGGGAAAGTTTTATAACAGTTTCATATTGTTTCCACCTTGGAACAGAAGGTTTTACAGCCATATACTTCCAAGCTGTTTGTTTTTTTAAGAAATTGCATGATATTGTATCAAAATTGTTATTTATGCTAAGTGTTGGTCAAATGAGACTGTCACCAAGTGTTTTCTTGCTTTGTGCCCAGTGCATGCTGGGATAGACTGCAGATCACTTGCACTGCAGAGGAAGAAGCTGGCATAGAAAATAAAAGAAAAGGATGTTTTTAATGACTCATAATCTGACAAATTCTTTTTGTCTTAACATAACCCTGACTTGGTAGTTTTCCCTGTTTTTGGATATCTAAAAACAGCACATCACATTACAATTAAGCAGGTTTAAATTGATCAGATTACAGGTTAGTATGACTTACAGTACCTTTATCCAATGTAGTGATTGCAATTATCCAATAATAAGATAAATGTACGGACAACCAAATTATTTTATGTATTTTATGTGAGCACAATTCTTTAAACATGTATAGAGTGATTTTAAGTACAGAAATACATTATCAATCATTTAAGAAAACTATAAAATAATGCAGAGCTGTGGAGATTACACAACTGTTACCAAAAGTTGTCTTCCTGTGACTCTTGTATCACCAGCCTACACACACGCACACACACACACACACACACACACACACACACACACACACACACACACACACACACACACACACACACACACACACACACACACACACACACACACACACTTGTCTGAAACATTGAAATTGTTTTGCCAAGACCAGTCAGTGTCAGATCACTTTTGTTCAGAATACAGATAAGAGAGGAAGAAGGAACTGCACTGGAATTTTGATGAGACTTTACTGACACATATCAGCAAAATTAACAGGTTAGTTACAAGGCATTGAATTTTATTTATTATATTAAATTAGGAAAGATGTGCAGCATGTACTAACATATTGTGTTGACGTTGAAATTTTCGTTGATTTTTGGCCGACTACTGATTTATTTCAAAGGCTAGTGTACGTAGAGACATGAAAACCAGATATTCTGTGAATGTAATCAAACAGCAATAAATACTGCTTTTAGGAAGTGTTAGTGTAATTTAGTGTTTTTTTTATGCTATGACACATCTCAACATAAATTTAACATTCAACACAATATATCTGCAAACTTGCAAGGCTGTTATCGTGGCTGTTATTTGGTATAGTGGTTAGGGCTAGAATGACAAAGGGATTCTCGGAGAGTATCAGACTTAACTTTGCAGGTTCAAGTGGTGTTGGTATTTTTGTTTGTTTGTTGTTTGAAGCAATTTTTAAGATAACATACTGAGAACAACTTTTTTTCTTGTATTTTTAAGATGACCCTCATGGAGAGAAACACTACTTCGTCCCTGTTTCCTGGCAATCACAGCCACACCAACAGCAGCACTTGTTCCCGTGACAACGTTTTGAAGACGGTGGTTTTTCCTGTTCTCTACTCCTTTCTCTTCGTGGTGGGACTGCTGCTCAACAGCGTGGCTGTTTGGGTGTTTTTTCGCATCCCCTCAAAGTCTCACTTCATTATATACCTGAAGAATATTGTGGTCGCGGATGTCATCATGACGTTCACCTTCCCTTTCAAGGTGAGGTTTAACTGGTACCAATTACTTACGGTATGAGGCACACTTTAACTTTTAAATTGGTTTATTAGTTGTAATTAATGGCTAAATGAATGGTTATCGAACCATTTCTAATACATTAGTAATAGGTAATTTACATGAGCAACATTTTGGTTGCTAGAGGTTGTGAAAAGTCTCTTGCTGGTGAGTCATTCATAGTCACTTCATTAATACATGCTCATGAGTTTCTCTCTTCTAATAAGGCATTAAATCTGCAGTTATAAAAGTAAATAAGTCATTAATAAAGGGTATTAAACATACATTTTGAAGTTAACACATGTTAATAGTCGTTATTAAAAGCTTTAGGGCGTAACTTTTTTGATGAACGTCCGTTACATTCAAGCCATTGCCAAATGAGTTGCTACAAAGTAGGGCTGCGCAATAAATCATTTTTTTATTGTCATAGCAATATCAACTGGTGCAATATACAAACCACAAAAGACTGCGACACATTGCCCAAGACACTCAGTGATCTTTTGTGTTAGCTGAAAGAGAAAAGCAGTAGCACTTTAAAATGTAACTCATTCTTTTTTTTGAGGTTCCAATTTATATTTAATTCAATGTTCAATGTTCCATAGAAGAATGTTGGAAATGATTTCCTTTCATTTGTTTTAAATTCAACAAGTAATTTGTTGTATTTTAGAAGAACACTGTAAACAGCAGAAAGGCAAAAGTAAGAAACACTTTAATATCTGTTAATTTATCGCAAGTAATACCTTTATCGCTATATTCAACAACGTTATCGCATATTGCATATTTACCTCATATCGTGCAGCCCTACTACAAAGCTAATTAAGACTATCAGCTCCACACATCTCTCTCTGTATTTCTCAGTATGGCTATGTTCAGAAGATTGTGTCGTCCGGTGACTTTCCCGCGCAGAAGCTCGAGTGAAGATAATTACCTCTTCTTAAGAGTTCATCATGTTTCTTTTTTTAAGATTATTTTTTGGGGCATTTTCAGCCTTTATTTTGACAGGACAGCTGAAGACGTGAAAGGGGAGAGAGAGGGGGGAATGACATGCAGCAAAGGGCCGCAGGTCGGAGTTGAACCCCGGGCCCGCTGCGTCGAGACGTAAACCTCCATATATGGGCGCCCGCTCTACCAATTGAGCTATCTGGGCGCCTTCCATCATGTTTTTTTAATCCTCCATGTCCGCCTTTGCTACTAGCAACTGCGTGGAGGAGGGCTGGAGGCGCGTGCACTATCACGGAAGGCTTGTGTCATGTGGACGCGGCGACAGTGTTGTTGTCATTAATTATTACTTATTACTAATTCCTCATGGGGCTGACAGAAACTATGCACTATAGCTTTAAGGCTCAGGAGTTTCTCAGTTCCTAATAAGCCATTAGCAAAATGTCATCTGCAGTTATAAATGTGTTGTTTACAATAATTTGCAGTTGTAAATGTTAATAATGAGTTAATAAACTGATCGTGTGCCAGATGCCCTGCAGCTTAAAAGATAAAGTAAGTGCAAGTGTTGAGTCTTTTACATGTTGCTGTTGTGTTTCTGCAGGTGTTATCAGACTCCAACATGGCTTCCACTGGGTTGCGCTTATTCGTGTGTCGGGTCTCCTCAGTGCTCTTCTACCTCACCATGTATATCAGCATCCTCTTCTTCGGCCTCATCAGCATCGATCGCTGCAGAAAAACCCTCAAGCCCTTTAGGGGGACTAATGCAGCCCGGTTGGCCCATCGCAAACTCCTTTCCGGAGCCATCTGGACCTTTCTGCTGGTTCTGTGTCTGCCCAATGTGATCCTGACACATAAACCCCCAACTTCTCCATATTTCAAGTGCAGCAACCTGAAGACAGAGGGTGGGCTGTACTGGCATGAGGTGGTAAATCATGTCTGTCAAGTGATTTTCTGGAGCAACCTTGTGACTGTGATAGTATGCTACACTCTAATCACCAAAGAGCTGTACAGATCCTACGCCCGCACTAAGGCCCACAGCACTGGAGGGACTGTATTGGGGGAATCAACTCAGAAACCCAACCAGGCCAAAAGAAAAATGAATGCAAATGTGTTCCTGGTTCTTGCTGTGTTCTTTGTGTGCTTTGTGCCATTTCACTTTGCCCGTGTGCCATACACCATGAGCCAGACCCAAAGGGTTCTCTTTGATTGCAAACTCAAACTCTTCTTCTTTCAGCTCAAGGAAAGTACGCTCTTCCTGTCATCTTTAAACTCTGTTCTGGACCCTCTCATTTACTTCTTCCTCTGTAAATCCTTCAGGACCACTCTGTTCAAGACCCTGCAGCTGCCTCCTGGTACCTGTAGCAGGCTAACAGGGAGAGGGTCAGACACGGACACAGGCAGCAACACTCTCTGAATCTCTTCTGTCTGTGCATAAAACCACTGGGCATGATAAAGAATTTTGTAATGTGGTAACTGAATGTGCACATTCTGTGATTCTGTCCTGTTTTTAAGAATAGGATGAAATCCAAATTCAGCTTTTTGACAAAACATTTAGAGAAATACAGTCGTTGACAGACACAGTGTTCTATTTTCTGTCATTTGTTGTAATCAACATGTTGATCATCACAATGTTATTACCATCCCTTTAAGAACCTATCCTTTCAACGTTTTATTGTCTGTGAAAAAGAAACCTAGAGAAACCTGAGAACTGGCGTGTTTTCTTTGTTGTTCTTTCAGTTTTTCATTTCACCTAATAACAGTAGTCGGGGAACTCTCTTAAGATGCAATGGTCTTGAGCACCAGTAAACTGTGATCTTTCTGTAGAGGGGGAGAAATATTTTGAAATGAACACATTTTGTAATGATTTTGGACTGTTTAGTTATTATTAACGTAAATATATAACAGTCCTATAAAATTGTATATAAAAGCGTATTGCTCCAAAGATTTATTTTAGCATTCTCTCTCAGAACCATTTAAATCAAACAAGTACTTACTTATACTGTAGTGGCTGTTATCTGGGTTATTATCACTATAAGAAACTGTGTCAAACCTGAGAACTGGCGTGTTTTCTTTGTTTTTCTTTCAGTTCTTCATTCCACCTAATAACAGCATGAAGTTCCTCTTTTATTCTTTTCATAGCCGCTAATCTAATGTGATGCATTCATTTACAAACTGAAAACTAAATCTACATCCATCAAACCATCAGCATCTTACAAATAATCTCCTGTCAATACAAAGTGATCTTTTATTGTTACATGTGCAGGAAGGCAGTTTAGTTGTGTTTGCATTGACTGATTATTCAGGATAATCATATGGATAAATGTTATGTCTACATTTGTGATTTATTGTTGTTGAGTTGTGCTGCTAACAATGATCCTCATCTATGTAAGAAAGTAAGTAAGTAAGTAAGAAATACGGGTGGTTTCCAAATGAATGAGTTGTGTGTACGGTTATTGCCTTCTGTTGCAACCACATAGCCAAAAGAAGAAAAAAGAAGGGACTTACATGCATAAGAAAACAACAATAGAGGAAGTATTGACAGTATTGCTATTTGTTGTGCGTGCCTGTGCTTTGGGCCATAGTATGTGATTGGCACTTTTCACATAGGCAAATATTAAACCCCATATGGCTCTCTCAGCCAGTATCTACTTCTCACTGGGAATGTACTGTATAGTACTTAAGAGAAAAATAAAAACACTTTTTGAACTCCAAGCACTTGTATCGTTTCAAAATTGAACCATTAATCATATGTCTGTGCCAAAGGAATTCTAAATCCTGAAATCCACTATAATAATATGAATAAATAAGTATTTGAGCAAGTTTCTTATTTGTCAAGTTTATCAATCCACATGTGTGACCAAGGTAAAACAAAACGATTGCAAGCTACATCTTCACTAAATGATCACTGTCGTACCACTGCACTGGTAAAACGAACATAAAGACTTTTATCTTTTCAGCCATGTTGGAACCAGTAGAAATAAAGCAACCTGGATTTGATGTTTTAAATAGAGAAATGACCTCAGTGTCGCCTATAAACACAAAGCTTACCACAATCTATGTTATTTGAATCCTCCATCGCCTCCACAGCTGCTCACTATTCATGGATTTGCATCACTCTGGCTGAAGAGACAGACAAAGGCTGACTTTGGTGATTTATCTTGTGGCAGTTTGAAGTGAAGGAGATAAACATTGCTGGTGAGTGACTTCATGTTATGTTTTGTTTCACAGCTTTTTGGGGGAAACAAAACCCTGTTTTTTTCAGATTAGAGTGAGAGGGGATTAGAGAAACACACATTCTTATTGGTTGAGTGATTTAGATTGATTGATTGATTGATTGAACATGAACATGCATGACCACAGCTTAGCATCCCTTAAATATGATTTACTTAACTGTATCTATCATGGGTGACAGTAATTGGGCCTGGTTGAGGAACTCTCTTAAGATGCAATGGTCTTGAGCACCAGTAAACTGTGATCTTTCTGTAGAGGGGGAGAAATATCTTAAAATGAACACATTTTGTAATGATTTTGGACTGTTTAGTTATTATTAACGTAAATATATAACAGTCCTATAAAATTGTATATAAAAGCGTATTGCTCCAAAGATTTATTTTAGCATTCATACTCAGAACGATTTAAATCAAACAAGTACTTACTTTTACTGTTGCAGCTGTTATCTGGGTTATTATCACTGTCATAGCCCATTATCTGTACACTATATTCACTCTTAATATCAATCTAAATTGAACTTCACAAATGAGCACATAGCATACAAAATGTAGACACTGAATACATTGTTGAGGTCAATCCAGGTAAAACTCTTACTGATAACACTTATTAAATCTAAACCAATTACAAAGGAGACAGATTAAAGACACTTTAAAGCACATGTGTCAAACTCAAGGCCCGCGGGCCAAATCCGGCCCCTTGCAGATTTAGATTTGGGTTCACAATAGATTTTGGCCCGCCTAGTTGTGCGCCAAACTAAAAACACAGGAAAGTGTTTTTTAAACTGCAATTACCTGACATTGAAAGCAGAATATGGCAGATTTGCCGACTGAGACTCAGAAGCAGAGAGAGAGTTTTCATATTCAGGCTAAGAAACAGGTTGTTGTTAAAGAAATGATCATTGTTTTTGCTTGATTTGCTAAATTCTATTATGGCTAAGGAACTCTTTTGATGACTTATGTAGGGCTTCATGTCAACAAAAAGCGTACAAAAATGTCGGAAAAAACAGCAAATTTACAAAAAGGTGACAAATGTCTGAGAAAGCCACAAAAAAGTCGGAACAAAAACAACAAAAATGAGGAAAAAACTACCAAAATGTTAAAAAAAAAAAAAAAAAAAAGTGACATGCACTAACTAAATCACGTCAATAAACTCTACATGTCTGGCCCTTGGTGTGATTCTCTTTTTCCAGTGTGGCCCTTAGGGAAAATGAGTTTGACACCCCTGCTTTAAAGCAACACAAATCTATTGTGAAGAAGGGACTGTGACTCAATACCAGTCTCTAAAAGTTAGCAATTCTGTGCAGTATATGTACATGTAATGAAAAAATTATACAAGCCAGGTTTATTTTGCTCTAGTATGGTGAAAACAAATCCAACAATTGCAAAAGTGCAAGTGTCAGGTTTAGCGTTGGGGATGCATTCAAATGCTCTGGTTGAGCATGTAAAACCAAATCATAGTAACAAATGTCTTTTAAACTATAATGAGTGATGCAAATCAGGTCCAACGGGGCAAGAAGGAAACATTTAAAGCAGTAGTAAGGCTCAGTGTGGTAGGCAGGGGCCAATTCCAGTAAAACTCATCCCCCTGGCCCTTCCCTCAGTCCAGTCGTTTACTATGAAACCCCTCTGCCCTAAAACTGGATGTTATTTCACGAATCACTAAACTCATGCCAATGCACCATTGATCAAAACTGCTTATTTCACTTTAAATGTGTTGAAACATAGTTAAGAAATGTGAATCAAAAGCAAAATATCTGGATGTGGGTGTGGTCTACAGGTCCTAAAGGACTCACTGCTAATTTTCGATCCCACGATCTGATCACAGGTGTAAACCAGTTCTGGATTAGAAAGATAAAGGCAAAACAAGTTTTTCTTTGACATCTGTATGTTTTTTTGTTTTTTTTCAGATTTCATGATGGTGTCCAACAACACACAACCCTTCTCCTCTGGCTGTGCTTCTTCCAGCACTGTGACCGTAGATGTGGCCGTCTCGTACCTTCACTTCTTCTTGTTCCCCATTGCGCTACTGCTAAACGGGGTAGCAGCGTGGGTGTCTTTGCACCTTCCGTCCACTTCTACCTTCATAGTGTATCTCAAAAACCTGGTGGCTGCTGACCTGCTCATGACCCTGACGCTCCCGCCGATGGCAGCCAGCATGCTGCCTGGAGCAGCAGCTGGGTTAAGGGCGTTCGACTGCCGTTACTCTAGTGTCCTTTTCTACTGCAGTATGTACACAAGTATTAGTTTATTGTGTCTTATCAGCCTTGACCGCTTCTTCAAAATTGTTAGACCATGCAGAATGTTGTTGGGACAAAACGTGGTCCTCAGTCTTGTAATGTCCACCTTGGTTTGGGTGGTGGTATTTGGCAGTACAGCCATCCCAACTATCATTCTAACAGACCAGGATCCTGTTAATATGACAGGCGATTTCTGTATGTCCCTGAAGGGTCCAGCAGGTGTGGCTTTTCACAAGTTTGTGGCTCTAGCTATGGAGAGTCTTTTCTGGCTTGTCCTCATAGTGATTGTGTTTTGCTACATCTGCATCACCCTGAAAGTCCTGCAGTCCTTCAGAAACTCTGGGAGCAACAACAGCCACGGAAAGCAGAGGACCAAGCTACGAGTCTTCCTGATCCTTCTTGTGTTTTTTGTGTGTTTTGTGCCTCTCCACATGATGCGTGTTCCATTCGCACTGTATAAAACTGCTGATACTGTCGTGTGCGCTGAAATGTGGTTGAAAATAATGTATAAATTGGTCCTGTGGCTCTCCGCCACTAACGCCTGCCTGGACCCTCTTGTCTCCATCTATCTGTGCAGGGAGTTCAGAGATAAACTGGTTGATATGATGAAAGCTAGAGGGATCTGTGTCAGGTTATATTCAGGTCAAAATGAGGATGTTTCACAGTAGAAAGGAGAAATATCAGTCATCAAAATAAGTATGTTTAAGAAGTTTGAGATAAATAAGATGTTCTTAGTCACAAATGAGGCTGTTGGGTTACTTTATTTTATATTAGTTTATTTTATGGAAGCGAGAGAACCTTAGCAGTGTGGTCTTACAGCAACTTTTGATCTTTAACTGTTATTTTGTACTGCCCTCTAGTGGCCTAATGACGATTGACATCTAGCTATAGGTCCATTTAGACACACAAAGAAAATATACAAATACAACATATGATAAACATGATGTCAATTTTATTGCAAAACATACACCAGGATAAATACACCACACACATTATTCTATTCTAACTTAGGTGGGTTTGACCCACAACACAAAACAACAATGAATGTTAAATCTCAGTGGTCATGTCTTAGAGCTGTGTCTTTTATGTCTTTTATGCATGTACAGTGTACTGCATGCATGTATCCATAGATATATGTATTTATTTCTCTGAGTGAGTGTTATGGTGAGACCTGTATCAATACATTTGAGTTTGAAGTTGTCCTTTGTTTAGTTTTTCTGTGTTGGGTCACTGCAGATTGTCTGTGTAATGATATAACTGGGTGACAACAATATAAATGGGTTTTAAGGGGGAATGTACATGACAAATATAAAATAATATAGGAGTAAAGTTTAGAACATGTAGATTATCCCCTCCATCATTATTACTAATTTTTACATAAACTATTATAAGCAAGTGGAAATGGGGACTCAGTTCAAAGTATATTTTTCGGCTGCACAAAAGAACAATAAACGCATCCTACAGTCCTATGTGTTGGCCTATTATTTCAAGTGCTGACAAATGGTAACATAAATCGTTTCCATTCTCATAAATCCAAATTGAATAGCTTTCCTGCAAAAGAGCCTTGTTCAGTTGCCAGAAATTCTTTTATTTGAATTAATTAACTGTATTCTGTTCTTCATTGTCTCATTAAATGATCGCATATTTATTCTCTAAGTAATAAACTATGTGTTTATTGTTTTAATGTAAATATCAAGTGCCAACAAGTGAAATAAAAAAATTGAAATTGAGTACACCCACTTTGCAAGTCACCACAATACTACACTCCAAGAACAATTCCAGTCACTATTACCATACAGTGTACCAAAGATTTTTGATTAGTTTGACGGAAATGGAATTGAATATATACATATACATATATATATTTATACAATAACTCCTCTTGGCAGCTATTGCACTTCCTTGGTTTAAGTAGACAAACAACTCCAGTGTAGCCTGTGGGACATTTTGGTAGAACACCCTGATGATGATGCCACTGTGCCACTCACTGCCTCTATATTTAGCTCTATAATTCTTGCAGAAACTGGTGCAAGCAATTTAGTCAATCAAAAAAGGAATATTACCCAAGTAGCAAAGAATAAAAACAAAACAAAAGAAACAAGGAGAACAAACAAGAGAGAAAATTACTTGTGTGCTCAGCTTTTTTTAATTGAAGAATCATCATCTGCTGCAATATTTCTAAAAGGGAAGTTCATTTTCTTCTGCCAGCAACAAACAACACACTGATGGTGAGTGTGGAGGCAATGATGTGTATTTGGCCTTCCAAATGATTCTCAGAACCAAGGGCATGGCAATACCAGGAACATTTGCTGTGCTAATGACTCGGAGGATGATGACTAGCATTAAACATGGCCAAAAGAAAAAACAAACATTTAAAGGTGAGACAGATATGGTAATATCGAGGTTCATGTGCAGGCCAAAGGAAGCACGGTGCCCCCTGAATCCAAACGTTCACTCCATCCAATGCCTGCCCATTGGTGTTTACACTGCGGGCTGGGTATATGACGTCTGTTTTTGTTTTTGTCTAAAGACCAGAGAGTTTTTCCTATTTTTGCATATGTCCTGATAAATTGCCATTCTTATCACAGCTGAAACGTTGATTTGTTTGCTAGGAAAATCCGCAATGTCTCTTGAACACCTTGAACATCAGTATATTGTCACACACGTCCATCTTGCAGCTTTGCCTTCGAGGAGAGTGAGTGAGCCAAGTCATCGACTGTAAGTTATCTTCAACACGTATCTTTTTTACATAATTAGTTCATAATGTAGTATTTATTAATGATTAGGTTAATCTGTGATGATGAAAATAGACAGCTAAGGAGCTTATTATTTCAACATCTCCTTCTGAAAGAAAAACACCCTAATACAATGTACTATAATACAAGAAAAGCATAACATATTTACACAGTGTCGCAAAAATCACAGATATTGTAGTTGAAATGCTCACAACTAGAGATAAAAAAAAAAATGTACTCGTACGTTGGAAAAACAACTGCATCAGTCTTAAAAGTCAAAGAATTAGTTAGCATTTTTTTTCCAAAGTCACAACTGTGAACACAGCTAGGACGTACTGTAAAGAAATGGCTTTGACTTGAGTTTAGTAAAGTTAAGTTAGGAAAAAGAGCAACAGAGGCAATCCTACTAGAAGTTGTTTTCCCATGAAAATAAATGACAATCTTTGAACTAATGGTAGGTTCCCATGTGTCGAAGTAGTTACATCTTCATCCATTCTACCTTGCAAAGTATAAAATAAAAAAGAGCAGCAGAGGAAACCTCACATTACTTAATTCTAAATTAATTGTATTACACAGGAGTATATATATATATATATATATAATGGAAAAGATTGTAATAAAAAGATTGCTTAAAAAATAATTTATTTTCACTACTATGTACAGTAACAATGCACTGCTCCCTTTGCTTTGCCCAGCCTGCAGCCTTGACTCAAATAAGCAGCGGCAAATGGATGACGATCTGAATGCTCCCTTTAACAGTCACCAGCAGAGTGAGTGCAAAAAAACAAAACATGAAGTTAACCCTGACAAATGATTTACTGTTCTCTGTGACTGTGGGACACTATTAAAATCATCAATTATATTATATATAACTTATTCACAGGGACAGTTTGTTTGTTTAAATGCATGATTTCAAGCCTACGTGAAGATTATGTTAAGTTGTGGCTTCTAAAATGTATTTCAAACTTTTCCATTCTCTTCAGGTGCAGTGATGACAGTGAATCAAACTTCTTATAAGTGTGATAACTTCATTTACAACCCAGATGTCGTCCCAGCTCTCTACCTTTTGATGTTCCCCATAGCTTTGTTGCTGAATAGTGTGGCAGCCTGGGTGTCTCTGCACCTCAAGTCCACCTCCACCTTTGTGGTGTACCTGAAAAATCTAGTAGCTGCTGACATTATAATGACGTTGGTCATCCCAATCAAAGCTGCAAGAGACCTGCCGGGTGCGTCAAACACATTAATGATACTTTCATGTTATGTCAGTACCATTTTCTACAGTACACAGTACACCATTATTGCCTTGCTAGGCTTTATCAGTCTGGACCGTTTCTTCAAGATCATGATGCCCCATAGCAAGTTTAGTCAGAATCTGACCTTTAGCAAACTGATGTCAGGCTCCATCTGGGTAGTACTCATTGGAGGCACAACTTTACCAAATATCATTTTAAGTAACACATCAGTGGCCAATATGACAGAGGTCACTAGCTGTATGCAGCTAAAAGGAACGGCTGGACTCATATTCCATGAAAAGGTAGTGATTTACCAGAATGTTTTCTTCTGGCTCGTCAGTGTGGTCATTGCGGTTTGCTACATTTGCATCGCAAACAAGGTTATCCAGTCTTTTCGAAACTCCGGCAGCAGCAACAATCAGGGACAGCAGAAGATCCATCTACGTGTTTTTCTAGTTGTCATTGTGTTTTTTGTGTCTTTCGGACCATACCATATTATCAGGATCCCGTACACCTTTGAACAGGTCAAGGATTCTTCCTATATCGGCTGCTCTTACTTTACCAGCAGGTTCGCCAAGGAACTGAGCCTCTGGCTTGCCAGCACAAACGTCTGCATGATCCCACTTCTCTACGTCTTTCTGTGTCGGGAGTTCAAGGAGAAACTGGTGTCCATGATGAAAGATGTGTCCAACTCATTCCAAGTAGCCTTAGCAGGCAAAGCAAAAGTCCCTTCACCACAGAGTGGAGTCTGATAGAGGTCATGACAATACTCTAATCTAATCTAATATCGACTGTTGATTTGTGTCTATCCTACTATCTACTTTATTCCTTTATAATGCCCATATTTAATGCTGTCTTTTTTTAAACGTTATCCTTGCACTGCTATATAGTTTTTATATTACTATGTCTATATTCCTTGCAATATTGGACTTATTTGCACTACCACTATGACACACACTCTCATACAGCACCTTACCATAGAGCACCTTACCTACCTGTCACTGCAAGCGCCTCATGCTTATACATCCCTTAGTACATTCAAGTGGATTTTTTATTTAGTATCTTTTCTTTGATTATCCATATTATTCATGTAGATTTTGTTGTTATTTGTTCCCCTTGGGGATCAATACAGTATCTATCTATCTATCTATCTATCTATGTCATGGACTGAGCTCAGATGTTACTGAAGATTTTGTAGACTAAATGTAAGATTATTGTTCCATGTATATATTAATATTTTGCTATTTACTGCATTTACTTTTTAACCCCATATGGAAGTTGTGCTGTTTCGTGTCTTATCAGTGTTGCTCTAATTAGCTTGACAGCCATTAACAGGAAATGAAAACAATAAGGATGGACGAGATAAACAGTAGGAGACATGAGGGTGCTATTTTGATGTATTTATGTCAGGTTGGTAGTGAGGATGGTGGACCCAAATGCAGAGAGCAGGCGAAGGAGTAATGAGCACGAGGATTTATTAAATACAAAAAGGAGCAAACCAAAGGCGGTCCAAAAATGGAGCAGGCAGAAACAACTGAACAGGCTACGACGTACTGACAGGAACAGAAACCAGACACAAAACAATGATCCGACCAAAGACAAGGGGAAGACAAAGACTAAATACACAGGGTAACGAGGAAACAAGAGGCAGGTGACACAAGGGCTGGGAAACAGGTGGAAAACATCAGGTAATCACAAGAGCGGGAAAACAGATAGTAAAACAAGACAAGACAAGACAGAGAACAGATTATCAAAGTAAAACAGGAAACAAGCACAATACAGAACAGAACCAGACTACAAAAATAAGACACACCACAAAATAACAAAACCCTGACAATTTATGAGACTGTAAATGAAACTGCTATGCAAAGCAAGTTGAGTTAAAGCTCATTTACATTTGCTTCTCACACTTTAGTCCTGTAATGTTTGTGGTGACAGTAAACATGGCTCAAGTCTTTGATAAGCTGATGTGCAATGTGTCTATCTGGCCAGTCATCGGTTCGCAGCATGCTAATCAGTGTCTAACAGGTAACCGCAAAGACTAAAGGAAGACTGTTTGATTGATAAGCCAGGGATCTTCAACAGGGGTCCGGGACCCCTGGGGGGTCCTCAGAGTCAATGCAGGCGGGGCCTCAAAATGATTGTTTAACATCAGTAAACACGAATCCAACGTATTATTAGCAGATATAAATCCCCACTGCTTACTGGCCTGTAGGTAAGGTAGTCAGTAAGGTAGCCATCCACAGATTCAGTTAATCCTAACGATTCACTGTGCCACATGTATGTTTAACATTAAAACGTGATTTATAAAATCATGCCAACAATTGGCAGAATTGTCTATTTTAATAAGTGAGTATTCTATGCGGGAAAAAAAAGATATGTATAAAGGCTTTAGGCCGCCCTACACGTTATTTGTTGGGCGCAGTTTAATATGCAACTTAATTTTATACAATATGTGTAGTAGGGGGTCCCTGCTCTGTCTCTCTTTCAGTTAAGGGGTATTAAACTGTAAAATGAATGAAGTATGCTCTAAATCTATAGAATTGTTGTAATCAATCCAAACATAAACACTAAATTGAGATATCATTCTGCTAAGTGTTGTATAAGTTTCAAAGACTACTTTTAGAATCAACACATTTTCCATTACAATGTCCCTGCATGTACTGTACATTCCAGCTGTGTTAACCACTGAACAGTCCCTATAGGATTTGCTAAGTTTGTGATAGAAAACATGGCTGCTAGTACATGTTTTAATGTGGGTTTGATCTTTTAGTACGGTGTGATTTAATTGACAATGAGGTTGTGACTACCTGATAATAGGGATGAGTGGTTTAAACATACAGTCTCTGTGGGTCTGGAAACCACAGGTCTCTGTGTCATTATAATCAAACAACAACAACTAGTTATCGTCACATAAGCTGGACCTGTTGTACACACATGTATGTCATTTCTCGGCTAATTTTTTACCATAAGACATCATTCTTGGCACAGATCCAAGCAAAACCTCACAGGAAATCATGTTGTGTTGTTCCCAGAATGCACTATTTTTATCAAGACAGCACAAAAGGGAATTAAAGACACACACTTAATCAGATATGAGTGGAAGGGCATGTTCAATATCTTATACTGTAATATACTGTAGTGTGATGGACAGTAGTTACAGACACTATATGCTATCTTAAAAACACGCTTCCAGATGTAGAGACATGTGGTCTTAGTAGTAAATGAAAACTATACAAAATTACATTTTGCACAAACTACTTTGTTAATAACTTTCCTCTTCTGTCATGTAATAGCTTGCATGCATGGTAAATGAGTTTAAGGGAACCTTAAAACCATATTGCATGAGAAGTCAGTAGCGCATTATAGTTCTACACGTCTCTTGTTTGTTTCTTTGGTCTATGTGGTTAGTGCTGATAGGTTTCATGATGTAAAAAGACAGAAGGCAGATAGAGGTGGGGCAAATAAGCTGCAGGGTGGAGGGAGGAGCAGTGGGGTGCAGGAGGTCTCTAGATGTGGGTCGTGAAATGAGTCCATGGCTTTGGTGTTCGCCTGTCAACAGCTACTGAGACTGACGCAAGCTAGCGGAGGCAGGGGGACTGGCACGGAGCAGAACAAGCCCCTCAGCAGACAATTGGAACAGGAAGCAAGGAAGGAAAGGGTCTTTCACCCAGAGGAAGACTGGCAAACTCATTGGGATTGTGACAAGACAGCCACACAGTAGCTCCAGAGACCACCCATTGTAAGAGCATCAAACACACACACACACACACACACACACACACACACACACACACACACACTTAAAAGCAGAGAGAGAAAACTGAGAAAGACAGACAGACTGAAAGCTCTTTAGGTCAGAAGTAGAATTTCTCAATTGATAAAAGAACGAAAGTAACACTGAGAGGATATCAATTTCGGTGTTTCCCTTCTTACATTTCTTTCCTGTGGGTAAGAAGAGAAAAGGGGAATAGCATATTTCACTTCTTTTTTTGAAATACTGTAGTTTTTCATCGCTTCATTAAGTATTCTTCACATGCCCCACAGCCACAGACGATAAGGACACAGTGAGAAGGTAAGACTCAATAATTGACTTTACAAGTACATCTTCTAGATAGATTACCAGTCTAAGCTTGGCACAAAGATATCATTTGTTGTAGGAGACCTAATTAACATTAGCATGCACACTAAAACAGAATAACGCATTGTATATCTTGGTTTCCATGGCACCTGCTCCTGGCCTCAGTGTTATTCTTAAAGTTTTCAATGTAAAGACAGCACCACCAGGCAGATATACTGTCAGACAGGGGGAGGATTCAGAGTGAACAAATGCAGCAGTTAGTTGTTGGACACCTACATCACTGTAAGTGTATCTCTGCATTCTGACTGTAGAACTAAATAAGCAGTATGAACTGACAGAACTCAATTCTACAGAGTAACCACTTGTCTAAATGTGGTGAAATAGAGCGGCTACCCTGCGTTTAGTGATTGTATAAGAAAAGGATTTATATGCTCCTGAAAGTGGTAGAAAGTGGCCTTAACATCTTCAATTCAGACAGAAAGGAACCTAAATGTTCAGACTTATGTCCTAAAATCAGTTAAGAGAGAAAGAGTTAACAAAATAACCCATAATCATATACACAGTAAGTCAGCTACAGTTCTTTTTGAGGAATTTACAGGAGGAAATGTATATGTTTGGGAAACAATATATGACACTGTTCCCTCTTTACATCATTACCGCCAAGGTTATGTTTTTGGTTTTTGTTTGTCTTTCAGCAGGATTATAAAAAAACTACTGGTCTGATTTGTAGCATGGGCCAAGCAAGAACTATTACAATTTTGAACTGGATCTGAATCACGGGGCGGATACACAAATTATTTTTCACTTCTGTTAACATTGCGAGACAAGGCATGGCCTTGCCGGAGGTCTGCGCACTCCGAGTGCCCTTTCATAATGTGACTTTACTGTGTATTTTCCTATGTATTAATCTTACTCTCAATTTATCATCTCTCCTCTCTCTCTCTCTCTCTCTCTCTCTCTCTCTCTCTCTCTCTCTCTCTCTCTCTCCCTTCGAAAGGTCCACTGAAGATCAGAAGATGAACAACACACTGTCAAACACTTCCATCAAGTGTGTTCGGGATACCAGTGTCACATCTGTGATTTTCCCCTGCCTATACAGCATCCTCTTTATAGTCGCCCTGATACTGAATTCCCTGGCTGCATGGATCTTCTTCAGCATCCCCAGCTCCTCAACATTTGTGGTCTTTCTTAAAAATGTGGTAAGACATGAGGGCTTTTGCTTTATACATTTTGTCTGTGCAGAAAAACAACAACATACAGAAAACCCTTCATTAACAGGTGGTGGCTGACTTGCTGATGACCCTGACCATCCCTCTGAGAGTCTTAAGTGATGCAGGTGTGGGTCACTGGCAACTACGCGCCTTCCACTGCCGATACTCTGCCGTTCTCTTCTACATTACCATGTACATCAGCATCCTCTTGCTGGGCCTCATTAGCCTGGACCGCTACCTGAAGATAGTCAGGCCCCCCGGGAAGTGTGCCCTGCAGCGGGTTCGTGTTGGTCAGGCCCTGAGTGCTGCTGTCTGGGTGGTCATGTTGACTTTAGCATTACCCAACGTTATCCTAAGTGACCAGCCGCCACAGGTTTCTGGAGACAGACTGAAGTGCACCTCCATGAAGAGCAAAGCCGGCCTTCTCTGGCATGAAGGATTCAACTACTTCTGTCAGGTAGCTATTCAATCAACATGTTCTCATGAATGGGTCCGTATGCTATTGTACGGAAATTAAATACAGGAATAGGTTGGCTTTTTGGAAAACATCAGGTTTGTTTAATTTGTGCGAAGACTGAAGTGTAAATCACACATAATGTGGTTTTACGGGGGTTACGTGTCAGACTATTTCTTGGCCAGGAGCAAAGACAAAAACCACAACTTCTTTTTACACTTCGATTTTTGAACGGATACAGCATGTCATTAGTGAGCTTCAGACGTGCTGGTATCTGGATTTTCTTATTGGACAGAGGCAGGCTGTTTCCAGTGTTTGTGCTAACCATATTTACTGCACCGACATGAGAGTGGTGTCAATTTTCTCACATAACTCTCAACAATGCTAATGTTTTGTCGATGTGTACTTCCAGGTGGTTTTCTGGGGCACGCTGGCCTTGATGGTGGTTTGCTACACGTTCATCAGCAAGAGGGTTTATGAGTCATACAAGGCCTCAAAGAGCAAATCTCAAGCAGTCACTCGCAGAACCAAGGCAAAGGTTTTTGTGGTGGTGGGGGTGTTTTTCATCTGCTTTGCCCCCTTTCACTTTGCCCGCGTTCCCTACACTCTGACGCAAACTGGCAGCATGGTGAGCCATTGCCAGGCCCAGAATGCTCTCTACATCGCAAAGGAAACCACCCTATGGCTGTCGGCCACTAATGTGTGTCTGGACCCGCTTATCTATGTGTTCCTGTGTAAAGTGTTTAGTAAAAGACTGGCAGCTGCAATCTGCTGTAAGCCCCTCCACAAAGGTGCCATGGAGTCTCACACAGCAACATCAACTCAAATGGAGATGTCACAGATTGCCCAAAGTAACAGACTGTCATATAGTGGGATGTCACAGTAACACGCTGGACAATGCACAATGGAAAAATAATAAATGTAACTGTCAAGGCGTGATGAAACACTGCCTGAAAATGTATTTTACTTGTAAATAGCTTTTTTTTTGATGACACCGGTTTTAAAAAATCTCAAATGAATGCAAGGTGATCTAAATCTGTTGAATTGGCAATGCTACGTGACAGAAACATATGCAATTATGTCTGGAGGTGGTCATGAAGTTTCATGCCAACAATGAAAACTGTTTTTGATACAAAACTAACCAAGCACTTCTGTCCCATGTTTTGCAAAGTCATCCAACACATTTCCTCAAGTGTCCTTACTGTCATCATCTACTTCCTCTTCTTCTCTAATCTCATTCCAACTGCACTTTCCCTATACAAAACTTTGGCAAGAGGGTAAAATCTTGACAGCACATATTCTCCAATGATTACACCACGCAGCCAATGTGATCAGGGGCCGAATGATAACAAAATGCGGACTGCAATAGATACTGCTTAAAGCTATAACTTAGGTGCAATATAAATAACAATAGTAATACAATTCATATTTTTCATAACACAATTGCATGGCGTTCAACTTTTATGACTACAGACTAATATTGCTCTGCAGATTTGTTTGATAACACTGAGCATAACCAAACCTAACACTGCTCAGTTAACAAGTGCAAGTAGAGCATATAGTCTTTCACCATATTGCAGTAGCTTTACTGAGTCAAGAGTAGAAAAGAATTGGAATAAATTTACTTTTTCAAACACTGCAACACCTCGAAGATGGGTTTCACGACATTCACAAACTGCTTCTGCAGGATTAATGTCACCTCCTACCTGATTTAAAATTGTGTCTGCATTCGGGTCTGATTAATGTAATAATGAAATATGATCATCCTCCATTCCCACCCTCTGTCGGCATCGATAGAAACTGATATTTGGGCAGGAAATTAATGAGCTACAGAGCGGTTGTAGCGGCGACTGCAGTCGGGGAAAGGACCATTCGTCACCCTCAGATTAAATCCTCTGACAGATGACCCCGCAGTAGTGAATTATGAGAAATTTGAAATGACATTCATGGAAATTAAATAATCCTTGTACATAATATTGCCTGGCAGTATGCACAGACCCAAGTCGGGGGACAAAAAAGAGCCAGAAAAATAGTGAGCAGGTAGGTAGGTACTGACAGTTTCTTGATGAAACAAGGTGGTAAAGCTCGCATGTCAGAGACACTTGTCAAGTCTACATGTCAGTGATGCCAATCAGCAGAAGTTAATACAATGTTTTTGGTCAAGAAGCAGTCCCCAGAGTAATGGCTTTTAGGCATCTTATTAAAGCTTAGACTTAGGCTTTAGGTCAAAAAAGTCATGTTGACACATTGTTCAATTGTTCAAACTTCCAGTGAGTGAAAATAATAAAACTGAACAGGCTTACCTCACTCTTCTCAAACACTTTAGTTGAAATGGAGGATGTACGTTTTAGATCAACATGGATACACACAGTTATATCAAACTCAATTCACAAACAGATAGAACTCAACATGCAAAAACAAAGGTAGCTTTAACTTTGACATTCTTAAAGGCAGTAAAAGCCAGTCTGGTCTGAGGACATCCTTAAAATATGCCATAATAGATGTTGGCCACTAGGGGACAAGCAATCTCCCAAGAGATTGCAGACACACTGCACTAAACTCTCATTGCATATTATATGGCATTATATCATCTGAGTCTTTACAGCTTTCTCTTTTCAAACTCCACACACTCCAGAATTTAGGTAGGCCCTATTAACTTTCTGTGGGTTCATATATTATTACACATAAAAATGGTTAAAAGAAAAAAGTGGATGGATCCATGTTGTAACTGAAATTGGTAACAGAACACTGATCATTTATAATGCCTCAGTTTATATGGCTGGCAATTAGTTTAGTCAAAGTAGTAGACTGTATGTTAGGGACATGGGTTACGGCTAATTCCTGGAGGCAGTAGACTCTGCACCATGCAAAGTAGAATAGAACTCGCGAAAGTATCAGAAAAGCATTGCTCATTTTTGGCCAGCACTAAAATGCTTTATACAACTCTTTTTTTACAGGATATAACTCCCAAGTAGCTTTAAAATGGGCAGAGTTCCCCTATACTTAGTCCATCTTCTCTGTCCCAAGTAATGTTAAAATAAATTGTCCACAAAAGTAAAAACAAAACAAAAACCTTTTTCGAGAAACCCTTTCTCAGAATTAGCAGATGAAGGTAGGCTACTTGTATTTCCTCATACGTATCTTAGATATAATCTTCTAAAATAGTAAATTACGAGATATCAAAGTTATTTTTAGAACTCAGTTTTCCCTGGTAAATGCAGTGCGTATTTTCAGCGTGTCATGCATTCGTGATATAGGCTAATAAGTCATGTAAAATGTCATCTTCCTTTAACACAGGGGCAATTCTAGGATCCAACCTTTAGAGGGGCTCAGCCTCTAATGAGAATGTGACATGGAAACAGTGCCTTGCAAAAAAAAAAAAAAAATTCCTCTGCGCCGCGACCCAGGTAACAATTTTTGGTTCCCAGAACGTTCTGGGAACGTTCGTTTTTGGTTGCTGGAACGTTCCCTGAAGGTTAGTTTTTGGTTCCCATGGAAAGTTTTCCTGACGTTTAGGGAACGTTAGTTTTTGGTTACATCGACCCTTCCCAGAACGTTCCCAGAATGTTCCTAACGTTGCAACCTTTAGAGAACGTTCCCCTAACGTTCCCCATACCGTTGTAACCTTTAGAGAACGTTCCCCTAACATTCCCCTACCGTTGTAACCTTTAGGGAACGTTCACCTAACGCTATTTTTTACATTCCGCTAACCTTTAAATAACTAACGACTGTGGTACCAATTTTATTATTAGTTTAAACTGTCTGTGCATGAGCAGGAATGAATTATTATATATTAGCAGGAATGAAAGAACAGGCAACAGGCAAACTTGATGGGATTTAAAACTTCAATATAAAATTAACAAAATACAAAAAATATAAAAGGCCTAAAAAAGTAATATAACAATCAGAAACTATACAAATAAGAAAAGAAAAAAAAATGGAGTGGGATGTAGAGTGCAAATGTAGTGCAAATGTAGTGTGCAAAGATGCATATTGGAATGATAATGTAATGAATTATTATATATTAGCATATTAACAAATACAATTGCTTTAATAAAAAAATACAAGCTGCAAGATGGATTGGAAAAAATACAAAAAAAAATAAATAAAAAATAGAGCTCCATGGTTTGGCTTAGTCCTTCTCAGCTGGCCTAAAAAGAAAGAAACAAAAGAAGAGGTCTTCGAAGAGGTTATCTATTATCTATTATTTCACTGTGTGGGGAATTGGTAAATTGGCGGAAGGGGAAAGGGGATAGGAGGGGAGGGGGGCGCTGAAACAGACTCTGTGTTGAGAACTAAATGTAGGCTATAGTAGAAGTTCACGAAAGAAATGCAACTTGGTAAAAAAAAAGACAATGCTGCTCTGCCAAATGTCTTCAAAGGAATGAAACGTTGATAATAAAGAACAGTGATTTAATAGTGATAAAGGGATGGTGCACTCCCGGTGGGCAGTTGTATCCGCGCTAACGGCTCCTATAGCGGTCTTTGCTCCAGTCTGGCACCGGACACCCTGCGATGCCATCCAGCTCTGGCGCTATTTAGGATTCACAAGGAAGAGCGACGCGCACGGCCGCGGGCGCATGCACGGGATACGTGTGTGTGTGTGTGTGTGTGTGTGTGTGTGTGTGTGTGTGTGTGTGTGTGTGTGTCCTACCAAAGCAGAGAATTAGCTCCACACTAGTTCATTATAGGCTAGGTCTTAAATAGGCTATATTTGGAATAACCATTGAAATATTCACATTTTCCATGAAAAAAGTTACTCTCAGATGTGTCCAGTTTGGGACGTAGCATAGCATTACTGTATGTGCTGGGGTACATTTTCACATTATTTATATACAAGTGGACACCTGAGTATTACCCCCATATTGAAATACACCCAAAACATGCTTTTAGGGATATTGTAATCAAATATAGTGATTGTGATGTCATAATGCAGCAACAAAGTAATCTGTATTTTCTGTCTTTAAAAAACTACTAATTGATTAAAGATTAAGGCTGGTTTTTTTAATCAATAAATCCCATTAAAGACCCAAACCACAGCCTGATAAATCTTCTTCCTCCAAAAACACATCAATGAGCAACATCTTGTTAAAAACACATCAATGAGCAGCATGTTGATAGGAAGTGATTAGCTAGTAGTACACAGGTCATACTGTAGCTGCATACTACAGGTAGCTATTCTGCCCTGCAAAGGCAAAAGACCTTAACTCGCTAGAGTGTGAAACTGAGAAAAATGACTTTAAAGTTTCTGTTTTTTCCAGACAAAAGTATTATAGGTAGGACTCCCAAAATTTGACAACTAGTTGCTATAATGAAGAAATGTTTGTATGCAAAAATTTGACCTTTGTTTGGCAGTTACTGTACTCTGCCTTTGTATCATGTGCCAAAAACAAGGAGTCGTGCAAAGGCAAAAGGCAGTAACTGACATATAATCAATATTTGCTTGATGTTCACCATACTTACATCCATTATAAGAACACCTAACCAAGATCTAGTCATCATGGTATTTGTTTTAAATTATATAGAAGACCTATGGTTGTTCCTATTTAGTGCTATAATGATCAGGATAGTGCGGCAACACTAACAGTTAAACAGTATGACAGATAAGTTACTTTGTAGTACAGTATGAATAAATACAAGAAATATTTTCTCAAAAAAGATAATTTAATTATAATTGAATACAAAGGTATATTTATTGTTTACACTTTTGCAGGGCACTGTATCCATCAGTGTTCCCAAGTCCGCTTATTATAAGTGACTTTGGGCTTGTTTTTCTGTAAAGTCGCTTACAAATATTGGTAGTCGCGGGTTGCATTTTTTTTGGGGCTTGTTTCTAAAGTGTAGTTGCTTATTTGGGCTTGTTCCTAGCTCCAAAATAAGTTGTCAAGCAGATATTTTCTAAACGTAGGAGTTTGCCTTACCTGTTCCTTCTGTCCCTCCCCTTTCCCCATACACACAGGAGACAGCAAAGTTTTTTCCCACCCACATCCTGCTTCTAATTGGCTCTGACCAAGATGGCAACGAGTACTAGCCAATCAGAGCAGGGCAATCAGTTTTTTTCTGTTTAGGAAAACGTCAGTGAGTGATGAGAAAGATAATGGTGGTGTTATTCTTCATATATATGAGGCTAAAGTGTTAAGAGTCTTAAGAAAAATGTTTTAGACCAAGCCTCATCCTCACCTGTTTAAATGGTTTTGACTGGAATTGTTTTTAAACCGATTTAGTTTATTTAAGTCTTTTCTAACTCACTCATTTGTTTATCAGAGCAGGAGCCACTTTATTGCTGCACACTAAGATTGTTAATAATTTCTTCTGTTTCTGGGTTATAGAATTTAAAAATGGGATCTTCTGCAGTCCCTGCAATAATAAATAACGAATTTGTGAATTCAGGATGATATTTATTTGTGTGTGCAAATTTTAATTAGGCTATCAGAGGTTTACTGTGTATATAATGTACTTGGTACATCAGTCTATATTTGATATCCCATCAGTTTTCTAATGTTAAATAATGTTAAAAGGTGGTTTAACTAACTCTTGTGATCATTGTCCTGAAGCTCAGGGGGGAGATAAATAAATAAACTACCGTGTGTACAGTTTTGCAAAACTGCGCAAAGTTTACCGATCTGTCCACATGGATGTAAATTGACAATCTGTACCCACAGTTTAAAATCCGTCCCCACGGATTGTAAAACCGTGCACACAGTTTATTTATTTTTCTCTTCCCGGAACCTAGGGGGGCTCCGTAGAAAAAGTCGCTTGTTTTGGGCTTGTTTTCACAGGCCTGGTTGCTTATTTGTCTCGCAAGATCTGGCAACACTGGTATCCATGTCATATTCTCATTAGGGGCTGAGCCCCCCTAAAGGTCTGATCCTAGAATCGCCCCTGGTTAAGGGTTAAGGGCCACCACACTGCTCAAGATGCACAGTCAACGAACTCGACTTGGATTACTACTTTTTAATTCTGAGATAACATAGACAGAGTCGACCGACCATTTAGGTTAGCCTACTTTGGACGTTAGCGATAACTAGCTTAGTGCTATTATGGATTTGTGTACGATCTGACATGAAAACCTGCAAGAAGGAAATATGGCTCAAACATGTATGGATTGTTGTGGATACAGCAGATGACGTGCATTGCTATGGATTATATCTTCCATGGATTATATCGGATTGCATGGAAAGGTAGGATGCCTGTGTATTTAATAATTGGTTTTCGGCGTCTGATGTGAGGCTCCGCCAAGTGAGGAGGTGTGTCAGCATCACCGTTAGCGCTACGTGACACAGATTAAATTTAGCTCGCTCTGGGCTGTCACTGACATTGACAGATCTGAACTATCGCCACTTTATTTCAAAGATGTGTCTGTGTATGTTACGTGGTTTGGTGACAATTAAAAGCGGCAAACTTTGACAGTATGACAAAGCCAGAGTACAGTAACATCACGGCGGCACAGTAACATCTCTGATGCCTGGCTAAACAAAGTCAGAACACCTTAACTCAACTTCAGCGTGCTGGAACAAAGGCAAAGAGCCTTAACAGCTGTCAACAAATGACAACAAATGTTATTGTTACACCGAAATCTGTGACCCATCGAGATCGGTGTCCCCCTACCTCAACCTGAACCAAACCCTTGTCCTTAATCTTAACCACGGAGGGGGGCGCTACGCTTTTAACAGGAGGGACACAGATCACGACAGTCACAGATTTCGGTGCAACAGTTATAATAAATATAACTGTTTGTGCAAAAATGTTGTGTGTGGCGCCCAGAGTGTAATTCATTGTAGAACCGCCACTGCCCTCTGTCACTAACAGACAAGTTTGCAAACTCTAAAATTGATTTTTTTTTTTTAAATAACATAAAAAAATGAAATGTATTTGTTTTTTTATTATTATAATTTTTAGGGGGGCTGAGATTAACTAAAAAGGCTCTAAAATCGCCAATGCTTTTACAGTCGAACCCCGTTACACTCTGACGTCAATGAATCTTGAAGCTTTCGCTGTGCGCGCTCCCGCGAAGTGCTTGCACTTCTCGGCGGGCACGCGCCGGGCTACAAGCTACAAGGCTAACGCCACGTGACATTCCCGCCGGGTCATGTGATCGATCTACGTCCTCCTAGCTGCAGTCAACTTTTCCCGAGCAGCAAAAGCCCAAACAAACGAACATGGCGGACTATGAGGAGCGACAGAGCCTGTTGGGAGATGGGGACGAGGGCTCGTCCACCGGCAGACACACAGCCGGAGGAGCCGGCAGACCGATGCTGGCCATCTGCGACCCCAGCCACATATTACACCGAGTGATTGTCCTGATATTCATGTGCTTCTTGGGATTCGGTAAGCAGTGATAAGCCCTAACTTTCATAATGCATCCTGAATGGTTATTGTGGAGATTTGTGACTAAGTTCAATAAGTTATATTCGGTTAAAGGATTGTTTTAGTCTCGTTACTCACCATGGCTTAACAACAAGTTAAAGACATGCAGTATCATTGTTTAAATGCAGTCTGTTAATGTAGTTCATTTGTTCCAGGAAGCTACTTCTGTTATGACAACCCGGCTGCACTTCAAACTCAAGTCATCCAGGTAATTCATTCTCTGTAAATGTAAAGTTGTACTGGTTGTTACACCATAAATGCAGCAATTCACATTTATCGCAGCACAACTGAAATCTGCACAATGAGCCAACCAGAACAGTCAAATTAACCTACTCCTAGATGCTGCCATTAGAGGGTTTTATTTGTCCACGCACCTGTGTTTCACACCGAGATTTTAATGGTGAAAACCAAACCGTTGAAGTGACTGACTTCCACTGAGCTTCCTCCCTGACTGTACTAGGATCTGAGCCTGAACACCAAAGAGTTCATGCAGCTGTATGCCTGGTACTCCTGGCCCAATGTGGTTCTCTGCTTCTTTGGGGGATTCCTGCTTGACAGGGTTTTTGGCATCAGGTACGAATACCATTGAGTCACATCTAATTTGAGTACAGTGTGTCCATCATTATAAGTGAAAGTGAAAGAGTTAGTGTAGCTTTTTGCCTTGTCATCTTTCATTGTTTTTTTTTTTTTTTTTTTTATAGGCTGGGAACTATCATCTTTTCCCTCTTCGTCTGCGTTGGACAGGTAGGTTCACCTTGAAATCCAGATGTGAAATGTATTCTATGAAAGACAGACTATAAGTACCAACATTAACATGCTAGTTTTTAATAGTCTATAGGTATCAATAGGTACAGAAAAAGGATAGCAATTCCATCATTTTCTTTGCTGCTTTTTAACTTTTCCAATCTGCTCAGGTAATATTTGCTACTGGAGCTTTGGTAAATCATTTCTGGCTGATGGAAGTTGGACGTTTCGTATTTGGGTGAGTGAATCATTTTGCCTTTCTGTATTTTACAAACATAATCTATCAACTTTACATACCAGAGGCAAGTTATTTGCACCTTTACATATGCATGATATCACCACAAATCTGGTAACTTTCAAAAGAGCAGTCTTTAAAGTGCTCATATTGTGCTTTTTGGCTTTTTCCTTTTCCTTTATTGTGTTATATATCTTTTTGTGCACGTTATAGGTTTACAAAGTGAAAAAGCCCAAAGTCCACCCCAAAGGGACTTACCATCTCCAACAGAAAACACTGTTCACAAACTGCTCCAAACAGCTCTATTGTAGTCCAGCCTTTACTTCCGTGACGAACGTGCGTCACTTTGTAACACACGTTATAATGCTCACCTAGCTGCTAGCGTAGCACGCCCTCGTACTCTGCTTCTGACTGGCTTGTAGTCCTTACCTAGGCACTGAGCATGTGCGACTCCCAACAAAGATAGAACAGAAGTGAGATGCCTCACTCTGTAGCTAAAACAGAGAAACAAAAAATATTGTGTTTTTTGAAAATTAAACCATGTAAACCTATTCTGATATAACCTCTAAATGCACACCTTCTACACCTTCTCCCCCTCCCTGTTTTCTTTTCCTGAGCAGTATTGGAGGAGAGTCTTTGGCCGTGGCTCAGAACACCTATGCAGTCAACTGGTTTAAAGGAAAGGAACTTAATCTGGTGTTTGGCCTTCAGCTGAGCATGGCTCGCCTGGTAATGACACAGAACATGGAGATAATTCATGCTTTCAAATAACATATTAATGCTTTTTCGACTGTAGCCATGGGAAATGAGCCTGCTGTATAAAACACGTCATTAATATTGTTGACGTGTTTCCATTCATGTATTTTGAAGCTCATTTTGAGCCAATTGCATTGGAAAAGCTGTATGGAAATGGCAAAACTCGATACAGCTTCCTCAATTTGCTCAAAAAAGTTTTAACGCTCAATTGGTTTTTGCCCTTGTCAAAGAAGAGTTGATGCGCTAAATGGGATATGGAAACGCCTTTGCTGAATAAGTTCTGACGTAGCGAAAATTTAACTCCCATGACTGATCAGCTGTTTCCACTGTCAGCGTCTTCCCGGATATTATATTCATTTGTCTCCGTATCTGGAAAGCATGAAACATGGCCAATATTAGCTGACATTAAAGAACATTCAAACTTGCCCAATTGAACCAAATTCCTGTAGACCTCTCCATTTTTCTATCGTACACGGTTAGATGGCCAAGGTGAGTTGTTTTGTTTCCTGTTAGCAACCTCTACTTCTTCTACGTTGTTTATTGGCAAATTAAAGTCATGCGGAGCCTATAGCCAACCACCGAACAACCTACGCTGTAGCCTAGTTTACCCTCCTCCAAAGCGCGCTGAACGAGGGTCTGGCTACTCCACATAGCATTCGGATATGGTAGGAAAACGTGCACTGGTTCAATGGCATTTCTTTAAACCAGTCAGAATTGTCATGGGCGGGGCTAAATTCCGCACAGAGCCGCTGCAAAATAGTCGTGCGAGAGAAAACTCAGATTGGACAGATAGTCTAGCTAGTCTGGATTTACCCTGCAGAGATCTGAGGAGCAGTTAACCATAGTCCTCATAAATCCACCGAATTTAAAATTCCAACACAAAGAAAGCGTAAGGAAACGGAAAATACATGCATCCGGCAGAATTTCCTGCAGCACCAGAGCAATCCCGGAAGTGGAACGCGAAGGATATAGACTAATTCGCTCCAAACTAGTTGACAGAACGCGCTTAATTTGCTTTTTTTGTGACATTTTTAAAGTTTGCTTAAAATTAGCTTGACAGTTGAATGGAAACACAAACGTATGCCTTACGTCTATTCACCCTCCTCTCCACTCGTCTCAAGGGCAGCACAGTGAACATGAACATCATGGGCTGGGTGTACAGCAAGGTCTCAGACCTCGCTGGCTCTCCTGGACACACCGCACTAGGTGCATCACTCATGATAGGTAAATATCATACGATTTTGCTTTGGCTGGGGGGGGGAGGGATAGGTGCCTCAGTGAAGGGGAAGACTTGAAATTGAAGTGTTAAACATGAAGACTCTGGTTACGTGTGCTTTATCGCTGTCTCTGCTAGAGATACTAGATCCTTTCTGTAACTAATGATCTCAGATGACACAGCCAGCAGAGACCGAGAGAAGTGTTATAGAGAACTAAAAGTGCTATCGCCTGCTACAGATGAGTCACATGAGTTAGAAAAAGTGTCACTTCTTATAATTTTCTCTGGAGTTACTTCTTAGGCATGCTAAAAATGCTTCCACTTTTGCACATCTAGCAGTTTGTGTTTTCTTTTATAGCTCGTCTCCATTGCCACTGTTAATCTGACCATTTAAGATAAATTCATATGAACGATAGAATTAATCAGCAGTCATCAGGTATCCTAATTTGAACTCCTTGATAATCTAATCACCAAAGTATAACTTGAACTTACCATTTCCTTACTTTCTTTTTTGTCTCCTCCATATGTACTTATTTACTTATGTCTTTGATTTCTTTTTTCTCTCCTTAGCTGCTGTAACCTGCCTGTTTTCACTTATCTGTGCCTTGGTGTTGGGATACCTTGACAAACGAGCAGAGAAGATCCTCCACAAGGAACAAGGCAAAACAGGTAATGTTTTCTAATATTGTGACTGAGTTCCAAATCACATGCTTTTTCTTTTTGCTCTTAGTATGTACTGCAGCTGCCCTTACAAAGTACATACTGTTGCATGCAGTATGCATACAATAGGGACATACTACTTCTTCATAGTATTGTGCCTTGAACTTGGGTCAGAATAGCCAGAAAAGCATGCTGGCTTGCATACTGCAAAATCTGACAGGATGCACAAGGACACCCTGAAATTTTTTTATACTGTATTTGACATACTATGTATTGGGACATACTAAATCTGGCATACTAAATAGTATGGTAGTATGGTTATTGGAACAGGGTGTGTCTTTTTGTCTTTAGTTTTTCCTCTTTGGCCTTATCTGTCTATAACTACTAGAATGCTTTCCACAGTAAACATGGACCCTGACACAGTGTAAGGCCATGTTTTGTTTTTCTTCCTAAAATTGACATTCTGGCCAGACAGTTCATTGGCTTTAGCCTTTTCTCAGTTGTGGTGTGGCTTCTTTCAAGACAGGGACAGATGAATTCACTGATTTCAATTCACTGTGTGGTATAACTTTTCCTTTGGAACTAAAAGGCTTCTTTTGTCAGAGAAGCCGGTCTTCTTCTTTCACAGTTGTTGAAAGCAAATAATGCTCTCAAGCTGATCTGCATGTGTGTTAATTTTGCATATAAGGTGAGGTGATCAAGTTGACCGATGTGAAAGACTTCCCCTTCCCCCTGTGGCTCATCTTCATCATTTGCGTGGCCTACTATGTCGCAGTTTTCCCCTTTATTGGACTGGGACAGTGAGTATTGCATCAGTGCCACCTTCCACTTACACACACACACACACACACACACACACACACACACACACACACACACACACACACACACACACACACACACACACACACACACACACACACACACACACACACACACACACACACACACACACACACGCGCGCAAACACACAACTTTCTTTCAAAGGCCTTCACACATCTTTAATACACCCAGAACATGATCTTGTCTTTATAACAAAAGAAGTCAGCGCCTCCCATCTTTCTAATTCAAATTTTAGCATGTATCGCTAAGCCATTCTAATCCATGACATTGAGTTGTACATTTTATTTATTCTAAATCTACGTTTGTGATTGGCCAGTTGTTTATAGAGCAGAGCTATACAAGGGTTATGCGTTGCTACAGTGTTGTTATTGAAAGATGAAACTGACATGATTTTATCACACACTCAGTGCTCACTTTAACTGCACAATCTAATGCAGTTCAATCAAAACTGGTTTGCCATAAAGTCTACTTTTATGATGCCAATAATCAGTTTCTTTGACACTCTCATATGTTTTAGCATCGAGGTCATAATTTAGAGATGGTGTTGTACTGGACTGCATTAGATGCAGGCTGTTCCTAATATTCTGCCCCTCCTCGTATATGTAAATAGGGAGAACAAAAAAGTAGAAACACCTCTCCATGTGTATAATAGTCCAGTACAACACCACCTTCAACTTTGAGCTCAGTAATATAACTGAATTTACACATTTCTGATGATGTCACCAATTACTGAACATTATGAGCTTTGTAAACATAAATTGGTAGGGCTGTTGTATTAGATTGTACAGGTGTATTTAATAAAATGACCGCTTTGTGGATTTTTCTAATGTCAACAAATCCCATGATAAGAACATAACCACCAATGTTGTTTGACTTCCAACGCCTCTCTGTGTATATAGTTTCACTTAAAAAAGCGAAGTATTTTCCCAGCTGAAGTAGTTTATAGCAAACACCGGTCACAAAGGAGCAAATATTGTAGTGTAGACTATTTAGCTGCGTATTACTACACATATGGGGCACATACTGTATATGGTTGCCGGACTGTATGTGTGGGATTGACTCTTTAAACTTGATTTGAATATTGCCAGACTTCTCCTTTGACTTCTTCCCTGTGAAAGATTTGAACATTTGTGACATTTGCAACTTCAAGTGCTGGAGATTATCACCAAAGTTTCAGATTTTCTTTTCCCCATAAACCTTAACTCCAACAGAGAAAATTGGGAGATGCTATAGTTGCATACTAATTCTGAAAATAGGGGCTTTCAATCAATCAATCAAAATGTATTTATATAGCACTTTACAGCAACCAGCAGGTATCCAAAGTGCTTTATATCAGGAATCAAGTATAAAACAACATATCATACAATAAACAGAATGAAAGATATAACACAGTAAAATCAGAAAAGGTTACAAAGAAACAGGAGAGTGAAATTGTCACACCACTACTACGTATTAAAAGCCAGTCTAAACAAATAGGTTTTGAGTTTGGACCTAAAAAGAGCTACATCCGTAATAGTGCGAATATCAGAGGGTAACTTGTTCCAGAGTCTTGGGGCAGCAACTACAAAAGCCTGATCACCCCACCGTTTATACCTTGACCTTGAGACTTCTAAAACCAGCTGATTTGAAGACCGCAATGACCGGTTGTGCTCACGCAAAGTTAAAATTTCGGACAAATTCTCCATTTAAGGCCTTGAAAACAAACAATAAGATCTTAAAATGTATTCTAAAACGCATAGGGAGCCAATGTAGGATGTAGAGAACAGGAGTGATGTGTGCACGTCTAGATGTATTTGTTAAAAAGCGAGCAGCAGCATTTTGAACAATTTGAAGGCGGGAGATGAAGGTCTGATTTAGACCAACATAAAGAGCATTACAGTAATCCAACCTTGAACTAATAAAGGCATGAATAGCCTTTTCAAGATCGTGCCTGTTCAGGAAAGGCTTAACTTTAGCCAGGAGACGAAGCTGGAAAAAGCTCATTCTAACAACATTACTGATCTGCTTGTCAAATTACATGCTGCAATCAAAAGTAACCCCCAAATTTTTGACAGCTGACCTAGTGTATGATGCCAGAGCTCCCAAACTCAAAGCTGGACCATTTTGCGTGCTTGAAGTACTGAAAATAATACACTCAGTTTTATCTTCGTTCAAATTAAGAAAGTTTTGTGAAGCCACAACGTAATATCATTAATACAACTAAGCAGGGAGTTTAGTGCGACACTGTCATTTGCTTTCATAGGCAAATAAATTTGCAAATCATCTGCATAACAATGAAATGACTTGTTGTGCTTGCCTATAATAGCTCCTAAAGGCAACATATATAAAGAAAACAGAATGGGGCCAAGAATGGAACCCTGGGGTACCCCACAAGAGAAAGGAGCAGCTGACGAGGAGAGGTCACCAATCATGACAGAAAAGCTCCTATTTGCCAAATAGGAGCTAAACCATTTAAGTGCCGAGCCTCGGATGCCTACACAATGATCAAGGCGAGAGAGGAGGACTGCATGGTCCACTGTGTCAAAAGCCGCTGTGAGGTCCAAAAGCACTAAAACTGTAGGATTCCCGGCATCTACAGACAAGGCAATATCGTTATGTACTCTCAATAGGGCAGACTCAGTGGTGTGACGTGATCTAAAACCAGATTGAAATTTTTCAAACACAGAGTTCTGTTGTTAAAAGGCTTGTACCTGTGTGAAAGCAACTTTTTCCAAATCCTTTGAAAGAAAAGGCAGATGAGAGACTGGTCTAAAATTGGACAACACTGTGGGGTCAAGATTAGGCTTCTTAAGTAGGGGCCTGACCACAGCATGTTTAAAGGCAGCTGGGACAGAACCTGAACTAAGTAGACTCGACCCAATGGTGCTATTAAAAATCTCCTTCACCATTCTGGCGGGAACAATATCTATAGCTTTGTATGCTGAAATGATGGAACGGCATTTTTGGTTTAGTTCTTGATGAAAATATCTTGACCCTTACTCGTCCTTGAGTAAAGAAAAATCATAATTCACTTCAAGATGGTTTTTATAGTTAAATTGTTCAGTTTGAATTAAATCGAGAACTTACATTAAATTCGTACAGTGCCTGTGTTTGAGCAAAGAACATTCGACAGTGCAACCTCACAATGCTGTGTACGGGAGGGAGAGGGAGTCCGAAATGGAAAGAGGTTTGATAAATGAGTTTGCAGTGAAAGAAACCAATTGAAGCTATCGCGACCTGCATTTCCTTCTCTGAAAGGCACTCTTAAATCACTTAGCAACTGACATGGTTTTTCCACCGAGGATCCGTGCTTACAGAGCAAATACTTGTTATGCAAATTGAGCAGAAAACAATGTATGGAAGACCGAGCGTTACCTGCCGCAGGAGTCAACTTGATTTCCCCTTCTCTTGTCCTCACATCAATATAAATGTTGAGCAGCACTGTGTACTGTGAGCCCATCATCTTGTCTTTTTATTTACAGGGTGTTCTTCATTGAAAAATTCAATTTCTCTCCGGCTGAAGCAAGAGCTGTCAACAGGTAATTCAGATCAGTTGTAATAGGCTGTTGAGACCATTCTACCTTAAGGCACTAACACCATTATAGTCTGCTGTTGCTGATCTATCTCCTTTGTTGGCTGCATGTTTCTTATTCTAATGGATGACTGCTTTTGCCAGTCTGAAAAAGCAATTTGGCCAGAGTTTTAGCTGAGAAATGTTACTACAACTACCCGAAACTGGAAACATGTTAGAAGACTTTTAGTCCCGCTTTGCCAGACCTTCCTCCACAGCGCTGCGGAAGAGGGTCTGGCTAGTCCACACAGCATTCCGGGATGGGAGAAAAACATGCTGTGGTTTATTGGCATTTCTTTAAACCAATCGGCGCCGAGCGGAGCCACGGTGGCGCTGCAAAATAGTCTCGGGAAGGAACTTGTCTTGGTCGAACGTGTACTTACAAAAGTTGTTTTGGTTGTGCAACAGAAAACTCAGATTGGACAGATAGTTTAGCTAGCTGTCTGGATTTACCCTGCAGAGATCTGAAAAGCAGTAACCATAGTCCTCATAAATCCACTGGAGGTTAAAATGGCCAAGACAAAGAAAGCTCAAGGTAACGGACATCCGGCCTAAATGAGGGACATATGGCGGAATTTCCGGCGGCACAATCCCGGAAGTGGAACGTTGTTTATATAGACTAGAAGACTTTTAATATCCCATAGAACGTAAACCAAATAACTTGGTATTATGCTCCTAAATGTCGACTTCAGCAGATAGATTATCTTTACTCAGATTTCTGTCATTAACCAGGATAACATTTCAATGAGTTTAGATTCCAGTCATAAAAACTGACTGCTCTTCTCTATCTTTGCCAGTATTGTGTACATCATCTCAGCCCCTGCATCTCCACTTCTGGGCTTCGTGGTCGATAGGACGGGGAGGAATGTGGTTTGGGTAATGATTGCCGTGGTCGCCACACTCGCCGCTCACATGATGCTGGCCTTCACCTTCTGGAACCCATGGATCGCCATGGTAATGCCCCTGGCAACCTTTTGCACTATACTCCACCAAAGTCTTATTTTGTACATTTTTTAACATTCGTAGGATGAATTGAGTGAAGGAATTGCGCTGTCGATAAATGGCAGTACATTCACTGGGCGCTGTTAGGTTAGTGGTGTTCAAGTGAGCTGGAAGAATTGTGAGTCATAGTGGGTGTGGATTCTAGTTCCTAAAGACACAAAGTCTTGTAAAATTGTTGTCCTACTTGTAATTGCAAACCCATTGATTGGCAGTGCAGAAACCTAATTTGTGTTGTATTTGAGTGTGCTTGCAGCCTGCATATAAAGAAATGATAATACTGATATTTCTATTTAATATAAAAAACTACTGTATTAAATTCTTACTGGATAGCAGTAGGAGTTGAACAGGGTTTTGCTTTAAGAATGGAATAAACATATATTTATATAGCACCATTTCTTAATTTCCAGGTTGGGGTGTTAAATGCATATTTGCATCATGCAATAAACAAGCTATTTTAGGTAATCCATCATACCACGGAATTATTTGGAGAGCCCTAACATAATAAAATGAACGACTGCATGTGTGTCCTCCGTTGTTTTCCAGTCCCTGCTGGGTGTCTCCTACTCCTTACTGGCCTGTGCACTGTGGCCCATGGTGGCCTTTGTGGTACCTGAGCATCAGCTGGGGACGGCTTACGGCTTGTATGCACCTTTTAATGGCAATGTTATGACTGATGGTGCAGCAAGGGAGGACTCGCACACACAGATCAAAAAAGGGAGATTTAGACCAGAGCCTGGATGTTAAATGTATTAGATACATTCCTCGTGGCTAGGCCCGAGATGTTTGACAAGGTGCACTTGTAGAGTCCCTTACATATAGGCTGACTCATCTTGCATGCCTCATCATGCCCTGAGGAAAGTTCAGCATGGACTGAAACGTTTGCACTCCATGCACATTTGTATATTTTATGACTGTCTGTAAGCCCTGTAATGTATCAAATAGAAACATTCGAAATCCAGACTCTTATCTAAATCTCTCCTTTTGTTCTGTGTGTGCGAGTCCTCCCTTGCTGCAGTGCATTTCCCCCCCTGACTATCGCACCAGAGAAGGAGAGGGTGCTGCTCAACTTTTGCAAACCAATGTTCTGACTGATCTCCTACATATTGACAGTTAAACACACGCACAGTTATGACTGTTAATTATTTATATTTTTCACTGACACTGATGTTGCCTTCGTCCACCAGCATGCAGTCGATCCAGAACCTGGGACTCGCTCTCGTTGCCATGGCAGCAGGAGCCATCCTAGACACCAGAGGATACCTGTTTTTGGAAATGTTTTTCTGCATCTGCCTCTGCTGTCAGTAATTTCTGTCAGTTTGTGTGTGGGTTTATGAGACTGCAGTCTTTCCAACTCCTGTTAGACACATTTGAGTGACAAAAAGTTACTTGTTTCTTGCAGTTGCGCTGATGGCAGTGGTGATGCTGTACTTTGTGAATTATCTCCGAGGTAAGAGAAGACTGAAGCCTTGAGCTCTCCCACTGTTTCACTTCTCTAAATACCTCTCCATGCTGTCTCTGTTTGTTTCCCCAATCTACCCCTGTCTTATTCCTTGTTCTCCTGTGACATCTCTTCACTTTACTCACCACTCTTCAGCACACCATTTTCCTTGCCACCAGACTCACTCGCCTCTTAATCTCTCCGTCTCCCTCTCTTGCTCCAGGAGGAGAATTGAACCTGTCAGCCGCAGCAAGAGCCAAACTCCAGAAAGAAGCCACTTCAGACGCAGAGTGAGTACCATTGACCCTCCCCCCTCCAGCTTTTCCACCCACTTTTCCCAACAATTAGACAAGCATCTCAGAAACATACAGTATTGAACATTCCACTCATATAATCAAGTGGTACAGGCATGTTTTGGAACACTTGTAAGAGCTACTAATTGGCCGAACCTGCTGCAGTCAATTTAATCCAGATCTACTGAAATTGGTAGAGTGCATTCGTTCTCGTCCAATGTGGTAGTTACAGTCAAGTGATGTGTTTTTTTTATGGATTTGTTCTTTGATCCTATATTCTACACTCCAACCACATGACTCACATGCTGAGTTGCAGAATAATGCTTAATTTTACTGTTTATCCCCAACTTCTAGATTTAATATTGTACAAGGTTCAGGAGTGTAACGAGGTGATAAGTCACGTCATCGTGGATGTGTTGCCTGAGTTGGCATTCATTTATTCTTGAGTGGTTGTTACAGCAGAACTATCCATGGCCCTGCTACTTATAAGATACAGTGTGTCAATTATCACTGTCAATGTAGATTTATTTCCAAGTATTCATATTTAAAGAAAAAGAAACCTTTACAAACTACACGTGTGAACACAGCCAAAATAAAAAAAAAATACCATTTTTTTTGTGTCTTATCTGATCCAGTTATGGCAAATTGTAAACTATAGTAAAAGGGAATTCATTCTATGGACCGTTTTGGTGCTATATGTACTGGCTAGCCTTGCTGTGGTGGCAAAGCACTCGTGCAAAAAAGTTTGTTTTCCATTAGAGTTCATGAAACAAGACTTAGTAATTTGGAGGAAGTGCCTGCTATATCAGCAGACCAAGTGGGTACATCTATTTAGGTTAGGCCACATGTAAATAGCACACCACCTGTGGTCGATTTTATTTTGTGTTTCATACCTAAAACACAAACCACACAAGTTCTCTTGATGGGTATGACTACTTTCTGTTCTCATTATTGGCTTCAGAGTGTTCAGGATTGAGGTTACATCTGTTTCAGTCTATCTCTCTTTGTTATATGTATCTGTGTAAGCTAAATAAATAATATGTTCTAAGTTACATGTGGCTGATGCTGTGTGAAAATACAGACTGATATTTTCTGGTTTGTTCTGTGACTGATATTTTCCAGATGATGATGATGATGATGATGAGGGAACACATTCAGTCCTGGGCTTCAGAGCCAGCAGGCTGCACTGTCTACCCCAGAGCTGTCAATCAACTGCCATGGGGTGGGACTGCGCTACTGACTCCGCCCAGTGCTGTCATCTGTGACTCTTCCCATCAGAACTGAGTGTCTGGCCCCGGCTATTACATAACCAACCCTGTATAATAGCTTATTATGTCCCTATCAGGACACTGACAAATGGACACGACAGTTCCTCTCTGACCTCTCATGCTGACGTCATCTCCTCCAATAGTCACTCTCCACTTTCTCCTGTGTGCGTGTGTGTCAAACCTTCAGCCTGACGTTTGACGTTCCTCAGTTACTGAAGAAAGTTAAGATGCTTTGAACTTGTTAAAACATTTTAAATGTTCAGCAAAAGATAAGACTTGTATCCTGTGGAAAGGTGCCTATATATATATATATATATATATATATATATATTTATTTTATTTATATATTATATATATATATATATATATATATATATATATATATATATATATATATATATATATATATATATATACACACACACACACACACACACGCACACGCACACGCACACACACGCTGGTGCAACTCACAATATAGGATTCCTATTTTGATTCAGTTGCTTTAAATGTATATAGGGGTAACGTTGTGGATGTTTTTATGTTACTTTTTATTACAAATTGTTTTCAGAAGGACTCTGTTACTTGCCTTAGTGCAGACAACTCGACAGTTAATTTACGTACGTATCAGATGTCAGCATTCACTATAATTGCCGACCAAAATCCTCCTTACTGGACATTCCTTAGTGAGTTCATATTCAATTTTAATCATATGCGTCATTGACCTTTTATGGTGCATAATCTCAAAAAGAGCATAGCTCTTTATTATTTAAATCTTTATTGCTCTATTCTTTTATTTCTTAATTTCTTTATCCGCTCTTCGCTGGTTTCAGAGGATGATAAAGAGTTATTTTCTGTGGCATCATCAAATGGCACATTACTATAATGATAAAGATAAGAAAAAGAGAGGCACGCTTTGGAATGCATTTACCCGTGTAATCAAACCACTTTCAACTTTTCACAAACTGTTTTATTAATGCGACCTTTGAAAGAATCAGTTCCACTCATAAATAATGTTTTATAGACTGTGTTTTGCTCGTTTATCAAGCTCAGGTAATGAACTTCTTGAAAGCACTGCCCCCAAAATGTTGCTTGCTTCGTCTGAATGGGACAAAATATTAATGCACTCTGTTTAACTCTCACCATTTTAGTAATTTGGAGAGAGATGTATCTCCATGTGTTGTTACCAGGGTGGCAGACTGGCTGATGAACAGACACTACCTCAGTTGGGCATCAAAAATATTAAATGTAACTTTTACTCTGCAGCGCTGTGGAGCTATAGGTTTGGCAAGCAAGACTATAAGAGTAACTTAACACCCACTGGAAATCTGCTACCACAGTTCCAACTTCCTGTTTTTCTGCAGTGATGTAGAAGTGCACTCTAGTGTGTGTCCGAATGGTGACAGGTGCAAAAGGACACACTTCTGTTCTGACCGCACAGTGTTGCTGCGTGTGGTTAGAAGTGAAACAGACTTAAAACTTTCAACCAGAGAGAGTACAAACTCTGCATTTCAACCTGGTGTTAGTTTACTCTTTTAAAGCCCAACACATATAATAAGACAGGCAGTAGCATGACGTTAAAATGTTGTGATTGCACGTTAAAATGACCACAGTGTCATACAGCCAGAAACCTGTCACTAATTTGCACTATGGTGTTGTGACAGCAGGGCGGTCTTTGCTTAACTGAGAATATTTGTGTTAACTGTTATTGAGCTGTGTACAAGAAATTATAAGATTGAGAAATTACAGAAGATCCATTGTACAATCAAAGGCAGTGAGATTGCAAGGAAAGGCATTACAAAAAGTATTTCTGTAGAACCAAATCACATTTTGATACCAGCTTGTTAATGGAACAATGGAATTTAATTAAACACACTTTTTTTGAAAGCATTTGAATTCTCTCTTATTGTACAACTTTTTTTCTGCAGTAGATTTTTTTTTTTTTTTCTTCTTCCACCACCTAATGGAATAAGTTATTTCCTCAACCTTTAGCAACAGACTGTGGCTGCTGTGGCTGTCAGTAATATTAATACAATTGTGCTCATGTTAATTTTGGCTGCAGAGATTATAAAGATGACGATATTATTATTATTATTATTCCTGCAGGAATAAAAGGCGACCCAGTAAAGTGATAGGGGGTGAGCTTGCTAGACTAGCACCCATGTCTGCGTTTGGCTTACGCAACCGGTACCTCTCAAGGCTGGGCGCACAGGTACACACACACACACACACACACACACACACACACACACACACACACACACACACACACACACACACACACACACACACACACACACACACACACACAGTTCAAACAGAAATGCATGTATTGATTTATTCAGCCTCTTTTTTTTTTTATTCTAGGAAGGTTGGTTTTACGATTTACACTTTATAATTAAACACCAGTAACTCTTCCATTTCCACTTTGCTCTTTTTTTTCCCCTTAACTTAATCGTTGTCCTCTCTGCTCTCAGCTCCCAGACCACTACTCTACTCATCTGTCATCACTTGCCCACAGGAGTGTTCTAAAATGATGCCCTTCATTCAGCTGGCTGCTCCTCCAACGCTGTAGCTCTGTGGCTTTAGTATGCACTAAAAAAAAGGATGCTTACAAAATGTCCCTGTTTGAACAAGATATTGATGCACTTTGTTTTACCTTCAAGGTATTTTTAACCTTGACATGACTGAATGTTGTTCTGGGTATTCAGACTGGTATCAGGTTTTTTTTCTCCATTAGTATCAACATAGAGATTATTTTTGGACCTATCTTCAGTTGTTTTCTATTTGCTTTATACTTGAGGTGTTGTGCCTTTTTATAGAAACCTCACAACATGAATACATTTTTTTTCCAGGAGATTGTGTCCTATAAAATTGGACTGATGCTTTATGGTGCCTTGATGCTGTTTTAGGGTCTGTTTTAGAGACTCAGCCCTCTGCAAACAACAGAGGGCACTGATTCCCTCACATGTTTATTGTCACCTCTGGCCACAGTATCATTGCTTTTTAATAACTGCCTTGTACAGGCTCAGTATTTACAGTATCAGGTTATACTTCTGCTGATCCTTCAGGTTGCAATAAGTTAGAATAGTGTACACACATGATGCCGTGACTTCTGTGACCTGTTGAATGTTGCCAAATAAATATATTTAAAATAATAAAAGGAATTATTAAACACAGCTTATAGACAGTGTTGGTACAGTCCCAGTGTCATTGGCCCACTAACTCATGATTAAAAAAAAAAAAAAAAGTCACTGATGGATGCTCTTTCTCTCTACCCTCCCGACCTGTTCGTGCTGCGTACATCCTCCACCAGACACACGGTAGGCTGGACTCTCGTCCCCCTCCTCCACAGCCAGGCCCAGAGCTTCTGGCGGTGCCGATCACAGCCCAAAAAGTAGAGGAGAGGATTTGCGCAAGAGTTAAAACTGACCACAGGCTTCCACACCTTAAAGGAGATCATGACTACATTCAAAAGATGACAGTCTCCGGGCATGTAGACCCTCACAAACAAGTAGACGGTCCGAGCAATGTGGTACGGCACAAAACACACCACAAACATGAGACACACAATTAAGATGGTGTAAAGAGACTTCTTGCGCTTACGAGCTGTCCCTGCATTAGAGATGCTGTCCCTACAATAAAGCACTGTCATCATGGAGCAGTAACAGGTGATAACGACGAGGAAAGGGATCAGAAAACCCACTATGGCTAAAAACAGCCCGTAGGGGAAGTAAACTTTAAATTGCCCCGGGTCAGTCATTTCAAAGCACACAGTCATGTTGTTGATCACACCTGTGTGCGCAAAGACCAGTGTGGGTAAAATCTCTGCAGTGGCCAGGATCCAAACCGAACCTGACGCGAAGAGGGCGAGTCTCTTGGACCTGAGGCGCACAGACGCGATGGGGAAGCACACTCCGAGGAAACGGTGCACGCTGACGCATGTGAGAAACATCATGCTACAGTGGAGGTTGACGAGAAAAAAAAACCTGACGCTTTTGCAGATGATGTTGCCGAAGGGCCACAGGCCGCCCATGGCATTGCTGACGATGAGAGGGGGCAAGGCCAGCACGTAGAGCAGATCCGCGGCGGCGAGGTTGGTCATGTAGATGACCGTGCTGCTCCAGCGGCGCGTCCGACAGCACACGCACCACAGCAGGGCACCGTTTAAACTTAGACCCAGCAGGAACACAAGGCTGTAGGCCACTGGTAGAAGGATCCTTTTGTAGTAGTTAGTCACTGGACACACGTGGAAGTCCTCCATTCAAATGATCAGCTCAGGTGGTTTAATGTTTAAGGTGGGCCTATAACTTAAACTTAAAGAAGGACCACTTCTCCTTAAACCTCACCTGTCTGCAGCTCACATGAGTGCTGAGTAAAGATGACGTATGCTCGGTTTAAAAAAAAACCAAATGCAGGTGTTTGTTCAACTTGCGCGTCCCTTCTGTTCCCAGCCCACACCTGTGTAATGTAAACCATTAACGCCATATCTAGAATATGAGCAAATATAGATTGGCACACCGTGAGGCATTTCAAAAGCCTAACATAATAGGATGTAGATACTGTAGTAGCCTATGCGATTGCCCTTCCCCAGAGAAAAGGCGTGCAGAATAATTCATGTTGTAATTAAAGCCGATTGCCAAGTTAAATGACATCGTCGACACACGCGCAATGGGCGCTGTATAAAAACGCGCGCACGCTCAGCGTCCCATTGGCTGCGAGGATTTTTCCCAAGTCTGGTCTCTCTCCGGCTGCTCCCGACTCAAAGTGTTCACTTCATCTCTGTCTGACCGCGGAGAGAGAGAGAGACACTGCTCGCCATGCTGAGGAACGGCACGTACAGGTTAGTGTCCCATCCACCAACTGATCCTATAGTCATACATGTATGGCAAGAGTGTTTTATTTAGGACAGACGAGAAGCTCCAGTACAGGCTGCTCCGACATGCACTGATGTGTGATTAAAAATCCTGCATAACGGTACTCTCTGCAGCTGCACAGTAAGCTGTGCATATACTGAGGGCTCATAGCAAATTTCCTATTTGAAGAGTCATTGTGTCTTATTAACTTGAGCCGTGTCCTTCCAGAAGCATGTACCAGGGAGAGGAGGGGAGGCTGCGCAGCGGGAGTCTGGCTCGAGAAAGGAAACACCTTGCTCTGTGCATTAATAACCAGGTAGGAGGCATTCAGAAGAAACTGGCATTAAAGTATTATGTCATTACTATGAAGTGGATTATCTGTGAAGATATTGTTAGTATATAATGGTTATCTCTTTTGGTTGGGGAGCATTTCAGTAATGATGTAATTCACTTTCTGATCTTTTTCTTAGGAGCAGTAAGTTAATGCTTATTCTGCTCATTTTTTTTAATTTATTTTTTTGGCAAAGTATTTAATAGGGGGGGAAGCCCACGAACTGTACAAACTAATTTAAAGAGAGCTATGTTTCTTTGCAATCTGACAACATTTAGGCAACTATTCCCCAGTGGTTTAGCAGCTGGAGAGACAGCAGAGAAGTATAAGCACCATGGACAGTGAGCCCTATACTGTATGACCATTTCTTCCCTTCCCTCCATGTATACCCTTAACTGCTTTGAATTTAGTTTCCCTTATTCCCAAATGGCACAATTGACTGATTTCAAATTTGGTTTGGGGAATTGCTTTTTCATGTTGGCTTGAGACCACCTAAAGATTTTTGTCATGGCAGCAGGGAATAGTGAGGGTATAGCTGAACTGCTCAGCAGATCAAGGTGGCATGCCCTCCTCCTCAGCATGAGACCAGAGCTAAGAGATGATACATGTTTTTGAAACTCAAACAGTTGGTTTGACGAGAGCAGTTGTTGTAATTGACTTCATAATGTAAATCAATTTTGCTAAGGATCATCTTTAACATAAGTATATGACGTTTCCTTTGGCTGAGTGTACTGTAGGTGCACAAGTTCACCTGGTTGTATTGAGCTTCTGAATATTTAATGCGAGTGATGTAGTGTTGCGCATTATCGGCGGCTGGGGATATTGAGCCATTGAGCTCTGAAAGCACTGTTCCATCACAGCTTTTGACTTACTCTGCAATACATTATGATGGTGGTGCAACCCCCCCAACACACACACACACACACACACACACACGCTTGTTCATTGCATGTTTCCCTAAAGGTTCTGATTTAGACTCCAAATTTGTTCCAATCTGTTTCCACTGCACCACCTGACAGTTTAATTTCATTTTCGCTCTCCAAAAATGACTTTTCCAAATTGATCCAGCTTAACTCTGTGAGACGCCATGTCAGAGGAGGGTCATATAGGACTACAGAGGAGGACACGAAGAAGCTTTACGAAGGACTATCCAGTAATTGCCGTGTGAAATATGAGTGAGGATAGAAATGCCGGTTATTGGATATGGAGGCTGCTCCACTTGCTGTGTCTGCGTGAGTGATTTAGATTCATTGCCGAGGCGTGAACCCCCTGAGAAACACATTCATCTATCCAGCTATTACTCCATAATCAATGGGACAGCAGAATTTCACGGTCACGAGCCCTTGTTGTTAACCATTCTACACAGAGCTTATTTAAACAGCACGCCAAAGGGGGTCACATTTAATGGGGTTAAGCATGAAATATACAGTACTGGTGACATTGTTGACACAACACATGCAGCTGGAATCTTGAAATCATTCATCAGTATCATGCATGGAGCCCACTGGCTCAGTGAGCATGCAGAAACCATTTTTAATGAGCTTGTGTTTGTGCTCAACAGGAGCAGAAATTCATCTTCCACTGGTGTCATTCAGACCCTGAACAGGGTCAGCATCAGTTTACCCATACAAACCGTGGGAGTCAGACACAGATACGGTGTTCTGCAATATATATATAGAGATGTACATAGGGGGAGTGTGCTGCCAGGGAAGGGCGTCATATTTCAGAAGTGCATTATCGTCTCTCCCCTAGCGGGACAGAGCTGCGCTGAGTGCTGTTTGCCCCAGCTCACTCAAACGCTTCGTGATTGAGTCATAATAACCCATGCTGGAGCGAGATGAGCCTGCACACTGACAGATAGGTGTCTCTTGGCCCGCTACGGTCATATGATGAAGAAATATACATCCTTTGTGTGTGTGTGTGTGTGTGTGTGTGTGTGTGTGCGCGCGTATGCGTGTGTGTGCTCTGGTTCAATGCGACATAAAAAAAGTGCTTTTTGTAATAACAAAAAGGCACCATAACTCCTCCAAAACATACACAAAGATGCATGCGTGGATGCACACATGTACGCCCACACACACTCCTGCCAGTTTTTAGTAATTTCCATCCCATCCCATTACCATGTCTTGGAAGGCTGGCTTGGTCTAAATGAGAGAGCGTAGTCTTTGATCACCCATGATGGGCATGTGTGTGTGAACATGCTCTCACTTCTTCCCTCACCATATGTTAACCAGAGCAGCTCTCTATTGGTTAATAGTAACAGGGGAAATAGTCCCAAGCGCTCCATTTTGCATTTTGATAGACTATAGTCATTTTCTCACTCTCACACCTCCTTTATCTGTACTCGTCACACCCCACTCAACTCCACCCTGCTTGGGATGTCTTTCTTTTCTTCTTCTCCTCTCCCAATTTAGAATAAACATATGGCCTCTACTTGCTTCTCATTGATACCTTCTTGCTTCCCTTATTGTACATCTCAGATACTCTCTTTCCAAACTCTTTTGAATGCTTCCCTGCCCTACCATCGGCTCAACACATGTAGGTTTGAAGACTCATATTGGTTGTATTCTGTGTGCGTTAGTGATTAATCAGTTTGCCAAAATCAGCAGAAAATGAATTAACAATTTTGATAACGTATCAATCATCATTCATCAAGCAGAAATGCCAAGCATTAGCCTGTTCCAGGTTCTCAAATGTGAGGATATGATGCTTTTCTGACCTTTAATATCTTTGTAAATTGAATAGAAAATTTCCAGTTATGGGCTGCTGGTCGGACAAAACAAGCACTTTAAAGACATCACCCGTGAAATAATTTCTTTTACAGTGCAGCCCTGTATGCTTAAAATGGGTCTTATATTAGAGCCCTTTCTTTGAATTCATTCATATAAAACCTGGATGGCTCTAAAAGAAATGGGTCTGTCTGTATATAATGAACTGCATATTTCTAGATATGAAAATAACCTAACATCTGTGTGTGCATGATGTAAGCCTCCTTGGTGTGGCTGTTCCTTATCTATGCCTCATAGGTCAGTCTACATCTCCCGCTCCAGCCTGGTATTAATGGCTGTGTACTGTAACTGCAGTGGCCTGGGTATTGTGAGAATGCATAGGTCTGTAAACGCTATTATCTGATCAGTATGAATCTGTTTTTCTCACTGCAGCTTAGTGAATATCATAGTAAGTAAGTAAGTAAGTAAGTAAGTAAGTAAGTAAAGTTTATTTATATAGCACATTTAAAAACAGCTTGCGCTGACCAAAGTGCTGTTCATAGCGCATTAGCCACAGGGTAATAAAATTAAAATAAAATACACATACAAAACAGTGGTTTAGGCTAAAATGACATCAAAAGACAAACACTTAATTACAAACATAGCATCATATCATTCTTTGTCGTTTTACGCCTTCAAACCTGAATGTCTTCTCTGTCTCCTGCTTCCTCTCTACTCAAATAGGATTTGAAGGTCTGAGTGAAATGACATAAATGCATCAATTTGCCTCAGTAGAAAGTACTTGTCTTACCCCATAGCCATACCATTAGGAGAAAATAGCATTTCAATCATTTTGTTACATGAGCACAGTGGTCAGGAACACCTACATCTCTCAGCAGGCTCTTTTTGTACTCAGGGAGTCAGGCAAAAGAGTAAATGTTGACTTCCATATTACTCCTTACACGCACTGCGCATGTAAATTGATTTCCAATGTTAGGATTAACGAGCATCTCCACTGATTGGACATTTCCCCGGGCTGAGCGGCCAGTTGAGTGGTGGCTAAACAGCTGTGGTCTGTGTAGATGTTTCAGCACATTGCCACACTGCAGTCAAATCCTCTGAGATGAGATTGATATATGTGCGTGTGTTTACATGTGACCGTGCGTCGGTATGTGTGCATGCAGGCGTGTTTGTTCTCTCAAACATTGCACTCAGGTGTGTGTGTCTGTGTGTGTGTGTGTGTGGGAGTTTATCTCACTGAGCGACCCCACACTAGTCTGAAGGGCAAAACGAGCTGACCATCTCTCACACTCAACTATGCCTGCCATCGATCTCTGTGATAGAACTAGGACTCTGAGAAATTATGATTTTAACAACTCATCAATTAGAGGGGCAGCAGGCTTTCTGCTATGTGCTGCTGTTTTCTCTCTGCTTCCTTCCTGTTTTCCTTCCTTCTCTCATTTTTCAGTGACATAATGCTTATTACTGTCTACCTTAACCTTCCCTAGCCTTTCGGTCTATTGATTGCCCTTATTTTTAATAATGCGATTAAGCTGTGCACATGCCCAGCAGAATAGGTTCTTCTGTTAATATCCCTGTTTTTATGCAATCATGGATTCAGCTATTGATTTAACAGATTGTCATGTACCCTATATGCTGCAAGTGATGCATTTCTCCTGTCAGCTGCAGTTGTATTGCTCCCTTGGTGATTCTAAACTTAGCACAAAAAGTAAGAAAAGTTGTGTTTGGTAGATTATTTCTCTGTGATAACAATGCTTTTTGGCAAAAATCGTATACCGTTGGAAAGCCTGTTTAGTTCCCTTTCAAATGGTGCGCCATTTGTAAGGAACATGCATTTGTGGGATGAGCAGCAGCGCTGAGTATGTGGGTTGCGCCCATGAAAAATTTGCCAAATCTTCTCTGCCAATGCCAAACAGGTTATTTTGCTGTTGCTATTGACACTTGTTTTGAGCTTCTGGTACCCCCAGGTGTTGCCAATCAGGTGCCTGATTTAGAGATGAGATTCTGCAACCAGTGGCAATCCCATATCTCCACAGTCTGGGACCGAACTCTATCCTCCAAGATGACAACGCTCGCCCCCACAGGGTGGGGTTTATCAGAGACTACCTCCAGAATGTGGGAGTGGAGAGGATGGAATGGCCTGCCAGCAGTCCTGACCTCAACCCCATTGAACACTTGTGTGATCAGCTTGGGCGTGCTGTTCGTGCCAGAGTGACCAACACAACCACGTTGGCTGACTTGCGACAAATGTTGGTTGAAGAATGGGATGCCATCCCACAGCAGTGTGTGACCAGGCTGGTGACCAGCATGAGGAGGAGGTGCCAGGCTGTTGTGGCTGTGTATGGTTCTTCCACACGCTACTGAGGCTCCTGTTTGTGAAATGAATACATTGTTCAATTGGCAATATGTCTTGTTTCTTTAAACTTCGATCATCCAATCCACTAAACACCAAACAAGTCAGTTGGCAAAATAAGCTGTTTGGCATTGGCAGAGAAGATTTGGCAAATTTTTCATGGGCGCAACCCAAATACTCAGGGCTGCTGCTCATCCCACAAATGCATGTTCTTTACAAATGGGGCACCATTTGAAAGGGAACTAAACAGGCTTTCCAGCGGTATAAGATTTATTGCCAAAAATCACTGTTACCACAGAGAAATAATCTACCAAACACAAATTTCCTTACTTTTTGTGCTAAGTTTATTTCTCTCATATTATATAACTTTAGAGCATTTTATCCGGTCCAGAGAGCCAAGACACTACAGTTGGTTGTAAACACACAAACGATAGTAACTAAAAATAGTAAACAATGATAGCAGCTGTAAAAAAGTGATTAACACAAGGTACAGTGAGGAAAATAAGTATTTGAACACCCTGCTATTTTGCAAGTTCTCCCACTTAGAAATCATGGAGGGGTCTGAAATTGTCATCATAGGTGCATGTCCACTGTGAGAGACATAATCTAAAAACAAAAATCCAGAAATCACAATATATGATTTTTTAACTATTTATTTGTATGATACAGCTGCAAATAAGTATTTGAACAGCTGTCTATCAGCTAGAATTCTGACCCTCAAAGACCTGTTAGTCTGCCTTTAAAATGTCCACCTCCACTCCATTTATTATCCTGAATTAGATGCACCTGTTTGAGGTCGTTAGCTGCATAAAGACACCTGTCCACCCCATACAATCAGTAAGAATCCAACTACTAACATGGCCTAGACCAAAGAGCTGTCCAAAGACACTAGAGACAAAATTGTACACCTCCACAAGGCTGGAAAGGGCTACGGGGAAATTGCCAAGCAGCTTGGTGAAAAAAGGTCCACTGTTGGAGCAATCATTAGAAAATGGAAGAAGCTAAACATGACTGTCAATCTCCCTCGGACTGGGGCTCCATGCAAGATCTCACCTCGTGGGGTCTCAATGATCCTAAGAAAGGTGAGAAATCAGCCCAGAACTACACGGGAGGAGCTGGTCAATGACCTGAAAAGAGCTGGGACCACTGTTTCCAAGGTTACTGTTGGTAATACACTAAGACGTCATGGTTTGAAATCATGCATGGCACGGAAGGTTCCCCTGCTTAAACCAGCACATGTCAAGGCCCGTCTTAAGTTTGCCAATGACCATTTGGATGATCCAGAGGAGTCATGGGAGAAAGTCATGTGGTCAGATGAGACCAAAAGAATGATGAGTACCATCCCAAGAACACCATCCCTACTGTGAAGCATGGGGGTGGTAGCATCATGCTTTGGGGGTGTTTTTCTGCACATGGGACAGGGCGACTGCACTGTATTAAGGAGAGGATGACCGGGGCCATGTATTGCGAGATTTTGGGGAACAACCTCCTTCCCTCAGTTAGAGCATTGAAGATGGGTCGAGGCTGGGTCTTCCAACATGACAATGACCCGAAGCACACAGCCAGGATAACCAAGGAGTGGCTCTGTAAGAAGCATATCAAGGTTCTGGCGTGGCCTAGCCAGTCTCCAGACCTAAACCCAATAGAGAATCTTTGGAGGGAGCTCAAACTCCGTATTTCTCAGCGACAGCCCAGAAACCTGACTGATCTAGAGAAGATCTGTGTGGAGGAGTGGGCCAAAATCCCTCCTGCAGTGTGTGCAAACCTGGTGAAAAACTACAGGAAACGTTTGACCTCTGTAATTGCAAACAAAGGCTACTGTACCAAATATTAACATTGATTTTCTCAGGTGTTCAAATACTTATTTGCAGCTGTATCATACAAATAAATAGTTAAAAAATCATACATTGTGATTTCTGGATTTTTTTTTTTAGATTATGTCTCTCACAGTGGACATGCACCTACGATGACAATTTCAGACCCCTCCATGATTTCTAAGTGGGAGAACTTGCAAAATAGCAGGGTGTTCAAATACTTATTTTAATTTTAATTTTAAATCATAGTATCAATAGTATTATCTTAATGTTCAATCTGTACTGTAAGTAGACAATTGCTCTATATTATGTCATTAAGATATGTAATTGCAGCTTTAAGTTAGACATTTGTGTCATTTTAGCATATGTATATTTAAGCATATCAATCTTTTGTCTTTTAAAACATATTTAAAACCTGTTTCAGTCTTTAAAAAACATCTTTGTCATGGGTTCTTATATAAGTTTAAGCATCAGGATGGAGTCTGCTGTTATTACAGCAGAACACCGGTTGATACAGTTATATTTTAAGCCCTTATTGGCCTTTTGCCTGGCATTCTGAACACTTAATCCCTACTGGCTTCACTGAGAGACGAGGCAAGAACATTCAGAACTAATGCAGCAACATTGCAGTGTCTGGACTACATGTACCCAAATGTACTCTTTATAACCTTAGATGGACACAAACACACATGTAGACACAGTGTAACGGTGTGTTGCGGCACAGTATATCCCAGTTTGAAAAGGTGACAAGATGCATTGTGGGGTTAAAAAATTGATTGCAGAATTAATTGATCTGATCAATTAGTATTCCCAAGCGGAACTAATTTGATTACATGTGGGAAATGTCAGAGGGCACAACTAAATGAGGTCTCAACTGCTGCCTGAAAATGTTAATTGTCAAAATGGTCTCAAAATGACTTCCAAAACAAATACCAGTTTGTGTAAAAAGGGTTTAAATTGGCTATGTGGTGTATCACTCCAACCAGGTTCTTAATTTGTTCTTTATGAACATTTTCATCTAGACAGAAGGATGGGGACATTTTGAAACATAGTTTTTGCACAGCTGTACTCGAAATAGTGAAAAAAGTGGGCTGGAATTGTCTCCACACGGCTCTCACAGACCGTTCCCTAATTCGTGGAATACCGACATTTTGTCATGGCCACATGCGCTTACATTACTCTACTATATCTTTACATAGCAAATTTTATTTGCCGCTATATTAAGGTTCTGAATCTCGAGTACAGAACCTCCATCAGTACATTTTTTTGACCACTCTGGTGCAGCAATACAGTTTATATGGCAAACTTGCATATTACACATCCAGCAGACAAGGCAACATTAGTGTTAATTTGGAGTCTGTTTCTGGCCAACTGATGTATCTAAGTCCGATTTTCATTCTCTTTTTCTCTGTGAGTAAAATATCTGACTCTTTAGCTCCTTAATGATCCACTATGTTCACCAGCTAGTCTGTCTGCTCTTTGGTACTGGGAAGGTAGGGTTAGAGAGCTTTCCCCTTGAAAACAGCTGCCTACTGCAGCTGTAAATGAGGATGATGAGAGCAGTGAGACTGATCCAAAATAGTAAAGTTGCGGCCTGTAAAACCAAAACAATGAGCTGAAAGACACAAAGACTCTTCATGGAGTTGAGGGGAACTGCTGATTTGTGCGATAATTCTCTGTGGGTTCATCACTACCAGGGTCGCCTTTTTGTTACACATAGCAATTCGACCCTGTGTCGTACTGATCTGTGAGCTGAATGTATCCATACACCCTTGATGTAGTCACAAGCACTTGAACACAAACGTGGACAAATACTCACAGCTTGCACCCTGCTGGCTAACATAAAGATGAGTGAATTCTGGAGATGGAGTGGAGCTGCTTTGGGAGCACATCCATCTGTCCAGCCCCAGAGCTGCCTGACATCGGCCTCGCCCCCTGGCCTGCTGCCGGTGTCTGGCTGGTTGACACCTGCAGAGCACACACATGCTGTTTTGCATCAGGAATAACACACACACACACACACACACACACACACAGTTGTTTTCCATACCACTATGTGTGTTCATGATAATTTATGTCTATGTTAACAGACCCAGACAAGCTGCCACTCTCGAGGTTAATAAATCATAAAAAGAGCAGTTTTCCTCTGTTTAGGCTTAGTTTTACAGCTATGTCAAACAGATAGTATGCGTGGGAGGAGAAGCGATTGAAAAATGCTCCTGATTTATTATTGTATTTTATCGAAGCACAGCTCCTCCTGTGTCATATCCTTGGCAGAGAGAATTAAAAACCTTGTTGACATATTGATGCTTTCCACTATGCAGGAAGAAGTAAAGCGGTATCATCGCTACTGCAATCACAGTGGAGGGCAAGCAGTTCCCAAGTTGGAGAGGTAAGACACTACACAATACTGTCCCTACTGTTTCATGACAAAATCCTCATATTTTATGGACAGCACTCAGTCTACAATGAGGATGGTATACTTTAATGTAAAGCCCTTGTTCTATCGTACAAGACCCTTATTGTGCCATAACGAGGCTGCACTTTTGAACATAAACCACATACCATGACATCCTCTTACTCTTTAAGTGCTTATTGTGCTGTGACTTCCAGTATCATGTGAAATATAAAATCATTGATTTCTTTTGGCATACAAGTTGAGCTGTTTTCTTCTCTGAACTCATATTCCAGTTTATCTACCTTGTCATTATCATAGAAGCCGTCCTCGTAGGAGTGAGGGAGAGGATGACAATAGCCCAAGTCGTCGTGAGCAACAACAGCACCTGGAAATCAAGGCTATTGTGTGAGTATCATTTGTGGCCCTTTCAAACATTTGTGTTTCTTTTCTACATTTTGAGGCAAATTTCACATAGTAGGGGCTTTCCGACCGGAGAGATTTTTGTTCATTTTTTTCGTGTTCCAACAGGAAATATTTGGGGATTTTTAAGTTCCTCTGGCCACAGTAGCGTACTTTTTTAGCTCCTACTTCAGAGCAGGGTCTTTTCCCTTTTCCCTTTTCCTAGGTGTACTTGATTGGTCGAACTTATAAGTCACGCCCACTGCCAACTTGGAACTTGCAGACAGAGCAACAACCAACAACGGGACATTTTTAACAATTTTCACCATCTTATTCATCATTAAATTCACTTCTGACAATGTTTTAGGCGAGAAATTAACTGTTTGGATTTTGAATATAGGCAGTCTTGCAAAAATTGATGCCGAATTGACAATTTGCTTCAAAGTTTTCGGAGTTGAGAACCTCCATGAAATGAGGCGACAGCCAGCAAGTGCCTGCCCCGGCCTCTAGCTTGTCGCTCGGCCAGTCTTGCCCTATACACATCGCTGTGAGCTGGAGGTCTCTCAGACTGCTCTCGTAAATAAGAGGCTTTTATTTCGCCGTTGACGGTTCGTTTGTTTAAATATCACAACACATGCCCATCATAAGATTAACGGGAACCTGTGGTTAACTGTCTTTTTGGAGTTTAACTCCACAAGCGTGTCCTGCGGCTCGCCGGCCGTCTCACACACACACACACACACACACACACACACACACACACACACACAGTCACGCACACAACATGCCGCTGTTCAAACTCCGTTGTGAGGATCCCAGCAAGGCACAACAGGAACATTCCGACGGCCTCCTCCATGCTGCTTTGTTGTTGTTGTATGTGGCGCTAAGGTCTAGTGACGATCATAGACTGTATATAAGAAGGTGACGATGCTATAAAGACCGTTGCCGTGCTTGCGTCACTCCCTTACCCCTCCTACCAGTCCCTATGGCCACTTGGCCAGTGGGAATGCAAACGGAAAAAAAGATTTTGGGGGAGAATAGTTCTTAGAACTGCTTAGAAGTGTACTTTTCCTCTAAAAAGTACAAGTACTATCCGGTCGGAAAGCACCTAGTGTCACCTGTTACCCATGACCTTAAAAGTGAATTATATTTGTCTTGTAGGAGAAATCAATTTATGTGTGGCTTTAATTCCATTTTCCTTCTAATTAGGTTTCGGAGCTGGGGTCAGAGTGCACTTTGTAGCCCATGCACCCTCGTAGACTGCCATCTAGCACCACTTTATTTAAACATTGACCCACGGGTTATAGGGCTTTTATAGGTTTAAGAGAAAGGGGACAGCTCTCGCCTCAGGCTTTCACTTCCTTGAAAGTCAAGGATGGTGAAGAGAAAGCCAATGTTTCTGTGGTGAGTTAACATGATTGGGGTGTAGAAAGGTGAGATGGATGGTAAAATATGTCAAGATAATCTCACAGAAAAGGCAGAGGAACAGGAAGCATGGACACATAGACTGAGCAAAAATAGGGATTGAGGAAGGCGGGGGGGGTATTGGTTTTAGAGCTAGGAGTTATGGCTTAATTCAATTTGTTCCATTTGGCTCAGCTGTCTCTCTGCTCCACTGGAGGTGAATGTGTTTCTCCATCAGTAATTGATCCAACGCTCCATCCTGGACCCTGGTGTTGGGGTGACTATACATGGATGAAAGAAAGTGGAAAGAGAGAGAGAGACAGGGAGAGCGATCTGTGGAGGTTGAAAATGGGGGAGATAGGCGGGAAGAGGTCAGAAAAGTGTGTGAGCTGTGTAACACTTAAAGCGGGTAAAAAATAGGCAGAGCTGAGAAAAAGATGTTTGAGAATGGCCAAAAAAATGTAGGGAAGGAAAGACTCAGAAGAAGAAATTGAGAAGTTGAGAGAGAAATGAGATATGGTGCAATGGTGACATCATTTTTGACATTTTTTTTAAAATCAAAGAACCAGATATTTTCACAGTTTCTCCTTTCAATTAATTCAACCAGAAGAGTTTCATGGCCATCCAAGCCATGGAAATGCTCCAACAGCCAGTCCCCTAACCTTTTCATGCAGAAAATGAACAGGACTTCAAACCTTCTACTTCAAAAACCCTGGATGCCCCAAAATTACGCCTACCACATGGCAACTCCATAATGTAGCTCAACTTTGGTTAGGAGATGTCACTGTTAATATGAGTTTTGTCCACCTGTGTTCTCAGGATCCAGCGGGCCTGGCGTGCAAGCACATCCCGCAGAGGGAGCTGGCAGGGACAAGACAAGAACCGTTGCAGCCATCGTCGGGGTGAGACGGTGCCTTCCGAGAACCTCCTGGACCCTGTGAGGACCACCGATATTTCTCTGGTAAGACTGCAAAAAGAAAATCAAACAGACAGCCACATGGTGCAACATGAGAATGAGGCAGGTGGCTGGAGATCTAGACATCTTTAAGCTATCTGCTGCTATGTAGTCTGAGTTATCAGCTGTTGTTTCCGCAGAGGATGATAAAGGAATGGGTGAGGGATGCATGGATGGATAGACTAATAAAGAACAGAGCAATGGAGGGAACGAGGGAGGGGTGTTTACCTCTAGTGTCATCTGGGGGACACTAGGGGGTCGTATTGGTGGAGGTGGATAGGATGCCAGCTGGCACTGTGCCCAGATCTGTAATTAGCCGTTAATTAGGTAAATTTTCAAAGCTGGTTGATTGATTAATGAAGTGCCTCTGCCCTTGTCCTCCCCTGTTTCATGCCCCCCCACCCACCTCCTCGCCCCTTCCTTCTCCGGAGGGAGTGCAGGGGAGAATTAAACAGTGCTCACAGGGCATGGCAGCCAAAGAAAAGCCAGAGGGGAAAAATGACTGTATGAGCAGCAGATAAACAGTAGAGATGGGGGGAGAAAGTAACAAAGTCGGGGGGGACGGGGGATAAGAAGATGAATGCAGAGATGTGAAAAGATGCCTTTAGATCGCCTCAAGTTCTAAGTGACAGACAGGGACACACAGACACAAACAAACACACACACGCACAGTCTGCTCTGCTGGTTTCTCAGTCTGTGTTGGCTCTCGCTGTGTAGTAATCACACAAGCTACCCGCGCACGTCTGCCCACGCTCTTTGCAGAGACCCAGTACAGAAAAATATGATGTCATGTCTGCATACCCCACTCTCTTTTTAAGCAGTGCTACAGGAAAGCAAACAGATGGGCTGGTATCCTGGTGAGACACTGTGTGTGTGTGTGTGTGTGTGTGTGTGTGTGTGTGTGTGTGTGTGTGTGTGCGTGTGTGTGCGCATGTGTGTGTGTGTGCTTTGTTTTTAGGTTGTTTGTTCTGCTTGAAAGAGTTCGGTGTTCATTAGCACAGCAGCAAATGTCTTCCTAATTAGAAACTTACTGTAACTTAAAAACCAAGATGACAAAGTACCCCCCCCCCCCCCCCCACTATCCTCCTCCATTTATTCCCATTTAACTTTCTTTTTCAACATCATCTTTATTGGAAATATGAAATGATATATATCTACCACCCATTACATCCCATAAATGCAGCGACTTGGTATGTGGCTTCTATACCCCCTACCCACCCCCACCCTTAGTCTGTGTGGCATTGATCAACACGTGTGGGGGAATTAGCTAAGTACGTTTACTCAACTAATGTTCTTAAGAAGAAAGTTGAAGTACTTCACTTGAGTATTTCCATTTCATGCTACTTTATGTGTATACTCTGCTACATTTCATAATAATAATAATAATAATATTTCTGTACATTTTCAATGCAGGACTTTTACTCGTAACAAAGTTCTTTCATATTGCAGAATCACAGATTATATTGAAGACTGTAACATGTTTGGCTGCAGTATTGTTCTGCAAGATGCACACTGATACGAATATCTGTTACTTTGGTATATGGTAAATCCCCATGCCCACTACTCCAGTGTTCATCTGTCACCCTTCCCAAGCCCCTCAACAATAATAATAATAATAGTAATAATAATAATAATAATAGTAATAATAATAATAATAATAATAATAATAATAATAATAATAATACAAACAAAATATATTTAAATTAAACATATCCCAATAAGATCTTTTTTAAATGATGATCTAACTCTAATATCTGCCTCCCAAGAAGTGTTTTATCTTCCAAACCACGTTACCTTTTCTCAGTTAGAAACTTTTGGAGTAATGCTGGACAGGCACTGCTGTTTTTCTGTTACCCTCTCCAGTCCCTCTCATCACTCCTCTTGCCTCGACCTCGGCCCGCAACACACTCTCTCCTACCTCTGTGTTTTTCTTACGTTGCCTTTTCTTTTTTCCTCTCTGTCTTGCCCGCTCTCATTGTATCACCCTCCTGTGGCTCTTGTGTTCTATGAAGGACAGACATTCATCAGGGTGCCACATTGGGAGTGTGTTCAGGGTGCCACATTGGGAGTGTGTGTGTGTGTGTGTGTGTGTGTGTGTGTGTGTGTGTGTGTGTGCGCACGCGCTCATGTGCTTGAAGGACCTTGGTACTGGCATGTAGGGGGGGGTTTCAAACATACTTCATGCATATTTCATGAAACATGTATTGAACACCACACACGCACGCTAGCACACACACGCGCACACACACACACACACACACACACACACACACACACACACACACACACACACACACACACACACAGACACAGGCCTAGATAAGACACCACAGCTCACGCTGAGGTTTTTCTACCTCATCCTCTCAAATAACATCCCCAATCCACACTCTGACTTTAAAACACCTGCCAGAATTCAACTCTGTTTATAGCAATGTCAAGTTGTCTCTTACTGTATGTCTTTCTGTATTTCATATATTGCAGTAGTCCAACAATGGTGGGTTCAAGCCTGCTGTAACCCCAGACCCAAATGAATTATTAATACGCAGAGGGGCCAGGCCCTACATGTCCTGCTCTGGTCAATGCTTGGCCTGTTGTAAATCAATAGGTCTGAATGTTGTATAGCTGACCTGCGGGGGTTGCTGTGTAGTGTTGTTCCAAAATATAGAATAACAACATGGACTATATGTGAGCATTGAACGCTATAAAATCCCCTACAATAGGTGGTGATTATGTAATATGTGACAGTGAAATTCTTTATCAAAGGAATAGTTTGACATTCTAGGGAAATGTGCTTATTTGCTTTATTGCCGAGAGTTAGAGGAGAAGACTGCTACCACTTCCACGTGTGTCCATTAAAAATGAAGCTAAGATGTTTAAGGCAAAAAGGTGAGGGCAGCACTTGTAGCAGTGCAAGCCATGTTTGTAACTTACCTCCAGGCTAAGCTTAACATTCTCCTGTCCACTTATCTGGGTGAATTTGAGAAAGATGCATCATAACTGATTGGCAAAAACAGATGAGGTCTTGGACACAGCAAAGAGCCTAGATCTGCAAGCATTAATGGACACAAGGTAGATTGCAATGGTGCTTTTTATTAGCATATATGTAGATTATGGTTAGGCATCTTGCACAGTTTACTTTGTGTTAAGCTATGAAACTATGTGCATTTGCATGCAGTGCTTGAGTGGATCTCCATGATTCACGGTGTAGCCCTCTGGGATGGCTTGGTGGGTTTTATTCAGAGACTCAAACCAGCGATCAAAGCTAAAGCATTGTGATGAGAATGAAAATGAAATGCTTCAGTGGTGTGCCTTTCATTACAAAGAAACTAATAATGCTGCTGGGCTGCCTGATGACTAATGAAATAATTTCAGTGATGGATAGTTAAAAGAAGAGAAGGTCTGTCAGTAGAAGAGAGAAAAGAAGAGAGACTAGAGGGTGAAATATAGATAAAAATACATTGCATCAGCAATGCTGAAGTGTGTTTGGCTGTGGCTGTTTGTTTTCTTACAGTGTTTGTGGACATTGATCTGTTCCTATCTCTGTGACATGTTAGCACTTTTCTCCCCTCCTTTTCTGGAGCCCAGGCAGAGGGAAAGTGTTAGTGTAAGCATTCCTGCAGCCTGCGTGGGAGATCATTCTCTCATCTCTCACCGCTAAGAATCTCACAAAGCGAAGTGACGGCTTCATCCATGCCTCCACCTCTACCCCCCTAATCCCTTTTTCCCAGCCTCACTCTATGTCATCCCTGGCTTTCCCTCCCACTGCCTCTTGATGCACACACACACACACACACACACACACACACACACACACACACACACACACACACACCAGTCCACCATTTCTGCAGACAGATGCTAACAGATGACTTGTTTTATTGGTGTCAGTTGGTGTCTCATTTGAAATGAATTTATATACCTCTGCCTAGGAGTTGACATCGATCGGGCTTAACTCATTTAATAGCCATGACATTTGCCTATTAGCTTATTTGCTGTCAAAACAGAATCAGGCTCAGCTGGCTTCCTGAGAGACAGTAACACTCACATTTGTATCCGTTAGGGAAGAAAATGTGATTGCTTTTGCAAAATATGAACTCCAGAGGAAAATTCAATTCAAGTACACACATAGACATCACACATCAAACTCCGCTGCACAAGCTTATATTAGATTTGCTCTGGATTGTCCCTGTTTTTAGGATATTTTATCATATTTTGGGAAGATGTCCCCCTGTTTTCTAATGTGCTCCTGCCTTAATTCGCTGCTGCAAACTCAACAATTCCATATTCTAAGTTTCCCTGCTGTCTTGATATATTCAGGATAATGTACATTTTCACAGCACTACCATCAGCACATCCTTAGAGTCATGCCAAGTATAAATATTGAGACACTGGCTGACTGTGGCCCCAGACTGTGCCTCTCACACATAGCTCCTGGTAGCGTTAGCAAGCCAGATCAGCGCTGATGGACAAACGGCGTCGTGAATCCCTTCCTTTTTTTATTAGCAGTAGCTGAACGAGCAAAACAACTGCTAAGTGATCAATTTCCCTGTAGAGTGGTGAGTATGACATGGCTGTTGCACTCTGCCTAATCATTTTGATCCTGCCTTTAGTTGTTCATGCTGTATGTGCCCCTAGCTATTGAAACCCTGACATTATTTTAATAACCTTTTATTTGCAAATTTTCAGCATGTGAGAATCCACATAGACATAGTGTGCATACACCAGGATACACACAATCTGAAACCTAGAAAGTGATGCTCCAACAGCCTTTGATTTTGTGAAAGGCCATTGGGAAGATATCTCAGAGATTCATCATGGCTAGAGAGGGGAAACGGGGATAGGAGAGAGCCGATGTCTCCTGGAGGTGGAGAAAGAACGATGAATGGCTAGCAAGCTGAAAGGAGGAGGTGAGAGAATATAGAGAAAATGTGGTGGAGTTTGGAGTGATTATGAGGATAATAACTCTGCATTAGAGCCTCCATTTGTGTGGGTGTGAGATGGATTGTATGCGCAGGCGCAGTTATGTCTGTCAAAGTGTCTCATTTCTTCATCGCTGTCTCTGTCCAAACTGCACCAGATTAGATTAATGTTGACCATTACATCAGTACACACTTATGCTCACATCAGGTCACATACACAAATATAAAGGAACTAATAGTCTACAGTGGCACATTAAGAGCATCTTATGACCCCTCCAAAAAAGAAAAAATCAATGAAAGCCGTTACACAAATGAAGAAGAGCTGATAAGTGAAAACGAGCAGAGGGAAAGATGGATCTTGATCAAGGTTCTGGGGGAAAATAGGAATATGGAGTAAAAACAGGGAGTGAGCTCACTTTAGTATTCACATTTTATGGCATTTACTATTTTTTTTTTTTTTTCTAGCACAGGATCCTGAATGACTTGATTTGATATTTACAGCAGGCTGTGTGCGGCATTACAATGAGAGCAATAGTTTACAGCTGGTGTATAGGGATTTGATTGGATGCTGTAGCTCACTGCAACCTCCCACTGAGCTTCTAATTGGTTATTTATCTAGAAAACATGCCATTTAGCTGACATTACTTAAACTAAACAAGCATATAGCATGCTCACATATGGCCTCATACAGGCATGGATCTGACAGATATATACCCACACGCACAGACTATAACGAAACATAAATCAGCTTGAAGCGTCTCCCAACCATCTGCAGCCGTAATAACAATCTGGTACCTAAGGCTATATGCTCTACTGTTCTATTACAGCACACTTCTCTCTGCACACACACTTTCCCTCCAGTTATCTCCTCTACATTCTTTCCCCCATTCTGCAGCCTCCAGTTTTTTCTCCCCATCTTTTCTTCCGCCATCTTTTTCAGTCTCCTGCTTTCTCACCCTCCCACTTGCTCCCCTCTTCACAGGCCTCGTCCCCCTCTTTAGCCCATCTCATACGCATATAGGTTCAGTCCTCATGGCCAGTGAGTCTGCCATAATGAGATCCCTGGAGGAGAGACGAGTAGCGTAAAAAGCAGAGGAGGGCAGCAGGGAGGAGAAGAGTTGAGGGTTGATCTCCTCTCTGACCTGCTCAGATAGGAAACCTCTGGAATAGTCCACCCCCCTCTCTAACTCTACTTCTCACTATCGCCATACCCCTTCTCTTAGGCTCTCCCTCACCCCATCATCTCCTCCCCCCTCTCCTCCTTTCATCAGCAATCTACCATTACTGTCCATTAACTAGATCAGAGCCATTATAATCCTCTTCTGACAGCCTCCCTGCTGTGTGTACAGTACCCTTGGTTGTGAGGAGGGAGAAGCGGAAACAGAAATTGGTAGCAATCCTCAGAGAGGAGAGGGTATCTGGATTGTAGAGTCAAATCACAAGCATGTGCATATGTAAGAGGAGGCTGGGGAAAGCAATGGAGGGACGGAGAAAATAAAGTCCAGGCTGTGAGTTGCATGTTTTGTCTCATATGGTATGCAGCAGGTCCATAACATATTCTCTTCTTCTTCTGATTTGATCATTGACACCTTGCTTGTCACATAACCCTTAGTCCTTAGTGAGGGAGAAAGCTTATGCGACGGTTCTGCAAAATACGCTTTCTCTTATTGTGCTTTGGGGATTGCCAGCTACAGAGCTCATTTTAAGTTTGTCTGTCCTCTTCCTATAATAATCTCTCTTCTGTTATTTAGCTTCAGTTTCGACCATCCGCAGATTAGTCCTCTTTGCATCGACCGTAAAGAGGCTAAGTAGAAAGGAGTGATCAGCCGGTCAATGACTGTTAAACTAGAGGCACCTCCCTGATATCATAAAGTTCAGGCTGTGACAGCTAGCTGCTGATTGTCTCATTAGTCTGTGCGCTAACACGGAGCCAAGCTTCTCATTACTGCTCTTACAGTGCCGCAACACTTTAGGCAGGAGTTTGATGTATACAATGTTCTCTGGCCGTTTAAGGAAACACTATTTCTGGCAATGTAGTGGTGGTTGTCTTTACACAGACATATTCATGTTTCCTCATTCCCTTATCTTTTTATCCACATCTCTATCTTTCCATGCATATGTACTTGTGTGTGTCCATCAGTTTCTCTCGGTCTTAAAAGGATTATAGTGAATAAGCATTAAAAAGAGTGTTTCACCATCCAGTGTATTGTTGTGTCAGCTGCTGGACTGCCTGCTGTGGCAGCCATATGATCATGTATCTTTCCTCTTTGTTACGAGCTGCTCACTGGGCTGTTAGTTTGTCTTTTGTCTTTGTTTTCAGATAGACGTGGTGGGTATTCTAGAATTTGCTTTGACAGTGACCACAGATCTGTGGTCGCTGTCAAAGCAAATTACAAATAAATGTAATATTGGAATTATTCAATGCAGTAGCAAAGTCATACACCATTTAATTCTACAATGCTAAGGTTAAGTAGTTGCACACATGTTACAGGAGATTTGTGAGGCAACAAGTCTTTTCATCACCTCAGAGTTTGCTTTTTGGTCAGGCTTGCAGCTGTCAGTCTATTCTCAATCCATTTTTTTTTTCATGTCTAAGTTCTCATTTTGAAAACTGACCTTGTGAGATTTACGCTTGCTTCTGCAAAGCTAACCTTTGACGTCAGCATTGTTGAATGTGTGTCTTGGTTGTGTGTGTCTGTGCATGCATGCGAGTGTGTGCTTGTGATATAGGATAAGTGTGTGTAGTATGCCGGTGGAGGCTCCAGAGATGCCCTGTGGGTGGATTTCTCACAGGCCCATGTGATCTTTCTTTTTGATCGATGAGTCAGGGTTGAAGGGAGGAGGTGTCCTATAGTTTGATGCACATGAAGAGTATCAATTCTTCACAGCATCACAAAGAAAAGAACTTAACACATTGGAAGAGTGAAAAGATGGATGGGAGATTGCCATGGGCCGAATGACAGCCACTCTTCTAATGTAGTCCATGTGCGCAGTGTCAGTGTTAGTGTGTAAAAACGATGTGAGTGTGCTTCAGTGTGTTGGGAAATCTTCCAAGCCGAGAGCCTTTTGCTTTGAAGTCTTTGTCTATAATAGATTTTTGAATCTTTGAAGCGACTGTGAAAACACTTACACCTATTGCATTTACATCACCTATAAAGGTACTGTATGGCATGTGTATGTGTGTGGAAAGCGTGTGTGTGCCATGTTCACCCACGTACAGAGCACCTGTCTCAGTGCCCCTCTAGCAGTTTAACTATTGGCCGAATGTGTCCTCAAAATCTTCTACCATCACCATGGTAACAGTGAACTTGCTTAGAATGTCCTTATTTATGCAAAGGACGTCCCACAGCTTTCCAACCTGTCAATCACAATCCTAAGCAAATTGTTAAAAAAGAATCTGCCAAAAAGGTGAGAACTGTCAGTCTCAAGTTATGTAACCTCCGCTGAGCACCAGTTGGTCCAAAGCATGATGTGTATGTGTGCCAAGTGCTCTCTGTAGAAATCAATGCATCCTTAAAAGTTGTTGAAGCTGTGGCAAATCTCACATTACCTCATGGCCATGCTGCTGAGTTTTAAATTAGAACTTTAATTCTTGTTTATCTATTCATAATCCTATAATCCATGCTTTATGTAACTGATTTTGTAACAGTATTTCAAAACTGCTGTAGTGTTAAATACATGTGCAAGCTTCAAGCATTTTACCTTCATTTGTTTGTTTACACATTACAGATGGTGGAAAATACTTTGGGAAATTAAGGGGGAAGATTTACTGCTTTCTGGTCTGAGCTAGACAATCAGTAGGATACTTCTAAGCAACAGCTTTCTACATTGTTTTCTTCTTTTTCGATTTTGGTCTGGCCTGAGCCTTCTCTCAAACCTTACCTCTTGAGCTTGCATTTCTTTATTCTCAGCTTTTTGAGATACCACAAACTCTTCTTCTTCCTCTCTTCTACTATCCGCTTTTCTTAACTCCCCCACTCTCCTCTGCCTTAGCAGCTCCTTCATAAAACTCAACTGTCATATTTTTCTTTGCAACATTTTTTTTATTTATTTTTCATCAATTTTTTTTTCATCTTCTGAAACCACTGGATTTGTTGCGCAATTCATTACATTATCTATGTGTTAAAACGACAAATTATGCAATGAAATTGTATTGCAAAGCATGCAGGCAAGGTTGCATCTGATGGTCCAGGGTAAAACGGACTGTGCGATTGAGAAGCCGGTCAGTGCAGCACCAGCATGTGGGTTGATTGTACCAATCAATTAGCATGCTGACCCCTATCTACCAATCATGAGCTTTACTCAGTGAGCGAAAGCATGAGATTGTGGATACAAGCAGTCAAAATGAGTTCCCCTCACAGAGTGTCTGGGCAGTGTGAGGAGCTCAGACATTTGGATGTAACTCAGAGTGGAACCCATACTCCTTTGCATTTGAAAGAGCCAGTTGAGGTGGTTCAGGTATCTGATTGGATTATTGGGTCTGGTGATTGTCGCCACTTGACAATTAAATGCCGAGTCCCAATTAAACGACATATTCCTTTAGTCCTTAAGGGTCCACCGATCAAAAGAACCAACACGTTTTTTCCATAAAAACAAATCCAAGTTGTAAATATTGTCATGTGAAGTCCATTGCTAACTGTCGGCTCACTTCGTTCGTCATACGAGGGCCACACTTGAACTGACAGAAACAATATTTTCTCTTTTTTTTCTGCACTGTGTTGTTGGGTCTCTCTCTGTTTAGTTTTCACCCCTTTTCCTTTTCGGTATGCCAAATAGGCTTGTCGATGGTGAGCAGGTGGGTTTAAAGAGGATAGAAGTTTCGTTGTTGTTGTTGCGTCGGGATGCCGGGTTCAGGAAATCCTTGGCTGCTGTAAAAACGAGCGTCATTTACTATCACGAGCAGTGCCAGAGCAAGAGTTTTGTGTGGAAGTATTAATAATTATTGTGAAGGAATTAAAGGCCTGTCCCAAATATACGCCGGTTGAGTTCAGTGACTGAAGTGAATAAACGCCTGAACTATTGATTGCAGTTTTTCCGTAGATTATTCTGATCTTGGCATGTGAAACACAGCATGATCCTCTTCATGAAGCACTTTCAAAAAACCTGTCCAGTAATGGCAAACAGGAAACAGTCTAAGTCTGTAGCCACTGTGTATGGTTAATGACTGCTCATGAGTTACTGCTCTATCTTTGTGAACATAATGGTGCGTGTCTCTGTGTGAGGGAGGTTTACGATACAGTTTACAGTAAAACATTTGACATGCTATTTCCTGCCACAGAGTGAACAGGGAATGAAAGAGCAGAATTACTATTGATGCCAAAATACCAAGAAGGTGAGAAGAGTGGCAGAGAGAGAGGGAACATTGGGAGAAGGAAGACCAAAGCAAGCACACTAAGTGAACATCGTAATTCTCTACTTTGTGCTGTTGTTGAAAACACAAAGGTTGGTGGCATAGTTTGGGAGGGTTAAAGGTGCTTCAGAGGGCTTTTTAGAGGAAGTTGAGTTTTGTCGTTGCTTAACTTTCTTTTCTTTTTCAACAGGAAGTCAATTATACAGTCCATGTATCACTAGACTATAAAAAACTTAATATCTTAATAATACTTGATTTCAAATTACTTTTGAGCTAACTTTAACTTTAAAGCAATTGTATCAGGTTTTTCATGCTCATTAATCCAAAGTTTGCCATAGTTATTGCACACGTATTTGCACATGTATAGTGCAGGCTAAAAAAATACCGTCTATAATCACCTGCACGCAAGTTTCTCCTGAAGGCAGAAACATTTTTTAATTAATATATTTTAATATTTTTATCTTTCAATTGTCAAGCAACGTATAGGTTAATTGTTTTGTTGTTTCACAGAATACGTGTACACAACCCTTTCATTGCATCCTCTCATCCCATCATTCACACCCTGAGTGCTCACTTTTCTCAAGCTCTGACACTTTAAGATCTGGTGCAAAGCTATATTATAAAGTTAGCGAGCGAGGGTGGGGGGCGGAAATGATCCTGATCCCAATATTTGTAATGTAGCGAGGAGTTTAACAACTGCTGGAATGGAACGTGAACGCTGAGTCGGAGATTCAATGTCATCTTTGATTTCTTCCAGTAACTGTAATATTGCATGGCTGTTAAATCTGTAACGCTTAATGATTTTGTGTTCACTCAACTGAAAAAGTGTGATCCTTGTGGCAAAAATCCTTTCAGCTCGTCTCCTTGGCCTATCTTCGTCTTGCTCGGATTACTGCTGCCATTTCACCTGGAGGCATATGCGAGGAAACCCGCTTGCGGCTGGTTTACACCTGATTTTAAGAGGCGGAAAATTTTCACCGCTAAATAGAGGCGCGCTTTCACAGGAGGTTATTGTATATACCGCGGAATACATAATTAGGCGCACTTTATGCTTCCCCTCCCATCTCTTTATGGGAAACTCCCACTTTCCCCTTCACCCTCCCATCAATGCATATGCATGACACGGAAAAGTGCAATTTGCCATTTTCAGCTCCCACGACAGGCAGTCTGCGCTTATACCTCAGTGCGGCCTGTTTGTACATACCTCGCCATGCTTTTACACGCACGTTGTGAAACAAATACGCCTGAAGTGGGCGCAAAAGCGTTAGTACATCTGGCCCCGAGTGTGCAGCAGGATGAGGAAGTTAAAAGCTTAGGTGAAGAATGGGAGAATGAATCTTTAAAACTAATATGCAGTTTTCAGGAAGAAAAATAACTTGCAGCATAATTCTGCTTTTTCCAATGTATGGCCACATGGGTCCTTTTTAAAATGAGGCATGAGAGTATGATACCCTTAAATATTGTAGGAGGGTAGCACCATTACAGCATAGCAGTAAATTACTAACCCCAGATGGCATTCTGGGGGTCCAATTCTTCCTCTGGTGGAGTTTTATTTACTCAGCGCTGAAAACAAGTTAGTTGACTTCTAGAAGCTAAAGATTTCTTCTCATGAACTTTACTCCTTTAATTGGTGTGGTGGTTAACCATGTCTACTGGTGGTGAAAATGGCTGCACAAAGTGTAAAAACGCCATTTGAAATATAACAAAGACAGAGGAAGAATTACTTGGCTTATGTGCTCAGTTTTAATTACCTCTAATCTTACATCTCGTTCTCTCACATTCTGTGTGTTGACTGTTAATTGGCTTGTCTGTCACCCCAACATACTTCTTTTCTTGGTGTGTGTGAGGCATATAAATATCCATCTTCTCTTAGTCTCACTCTCTTTTCCTGCTTCCTTGTTTGACTTATATAAAGGAATTAGTGTATAAAGCAGTTTTTTGACAAATGTGACATCTGCACTTACAAAATAGCGAAGAGAGTCACACCTGAAGAATTGAAGGTATTTTTTAAGAAACGTAACCTAGAATAACTTAAGGTTTGACAAAGCGATAAAGAGATTTGCAAAATATTGCATGATGAACTTGAGATGTTTTTGTGGCAGCGTAGACATACATACTGTGACATTTTCCAACTCTATTTCATATTCTGCTGTTCATACCCTCCATTTCTGTCTTGGTCTCTCTCTCTCTCTCTCTGTCTCTCTCTCTCTCTCTCTCTCTCTCTCTCTCTCTCTCTCTCTCTCTCTCTCTCTCCCTCTACTTCACACTTTATTCTCATTTTTATTTTTCCTTCAAATAAGATATGAAACCTTATTAAATTTCTAGTGCCATGTGCACATTCCACAGTGGCACTGCTGGACAAGGTCAAAATGCTTGTATATGGAGCATACACATTTGCACTGACAGCTGGACATCAGCTCGAGCTCAGGAAGTACGGTATTAGGAGCAGATCTGTGATTTCATGTGTTGAAATGGAGTCTGAATCTCAGTGCTGCAATGTCTGCACGAACAAAAGTGCTAATTACCTTCTCATTAAGCTGTGACAAGGTGTGTGTGGTCTCGTAAAATATTCAACTTTACCACCTCCAACCTGCCACTTGGTGTCTGACAAAAAGAGAAAACACACACCCAAGAAGATGCCCCACAATGCCTCAGCGCCTGAGACTGATGCTTCAAGATTAGCTCCAAAGGTAAAACAGGAGACTTGAAGAATACAGAGGCAAGGGGCTTTATGTGAACTAATTATCAGTATACTGCAGAGCTTGTTTCACTACATTTCAAAGGAAATCCTTAAAGGTCCCATGGCGTGAAAATTTCACTTTATGAGGTTTTTTAACATTAATGTGCGTTCCCCCAGCCTGCCTATGGTCCCCCAGTGACTACAAATGGCGATAGGTGTAAACCGAGCCCTGGGTATCCTGCTCTGCCTTTGAGAAAATGAAAGCTCAGATGGGCCGATCTGGAATCTTGCTCCTTATGAGGTCATAAGGAGCGAGGTTACCTCCCCTTTCTCTGCTTTGCCTGCCCAGAGAATTTGGCCTGAGGGGGGGCCCTCTCTCCTCCTCAATAGCTACAGACACAGAAATGGCACATACTAAGGAAAGCTCATTGTGGGACTGGCTCTAGTGGCTGAAATTCTGCACCAAGGCTGAATTTTGGGAAAGAGCCTTCAGATACAGTATTAGGGGACCACTAAGGCCTATATAAAAGCATCCAAAGAGCACCATGTCATGGGACCTTTACAGGTATACTTCAACTTTTTGGGAAATATGCACTTTCTTGCATAAGAGTTAGATGAGAAGATTGATACCACACTTGTGTTTGTACGGTAAAAGTGAGGCTACCACCAGCAACTAGTTAGCTTAGCACAATAAGAATGGAAACAGGGAGAAACAGTTAGCCTGGCTCTGTCAGAAGGTAACAAAATGTTTATACCAGCACTAAGGCTACATCCACCTTTTCATTTTTAAATGAAACAAAAAAACTGTAGACAACCCAGGCTCCACAAACAGCAACAAAAACAAACTGCGCCAACCTGCACCACGAAACATAACAAACAGTGTTCCAGCCAATAACTGACAAGAAGGATTTGGGGTTGGGGGTTGGGGGGTTAGTGCGCGGAAGGGAGGGGGAGGGGACAGGATGAGGAGTAGAGAGGGGCGAGCTAACCTCTGTTTTGTTTGACAATACTTTGAATGTCAACAAGAAGTGACATCACCCTTAACATCGCTTAGAGCACCTTTAAACGGAGTAGCGTGGATGCCAGGCGTAAACGTAGCAAATGATATGCGTTCAACTTAGCTCATTTGCGATGATAGACAGCCAGTAAACAGGAGTCAAGCAAATACATTAATGGGCGACATACAGCATGATTGAAGTTCAGAATATCAAAACAAACGCCTGTAATTTTTCCATCTCAGCATGCCTATGTAGCCAAACACAGCTAGATCAAGATAATTCAGCAGCCTGTTGGAAGGAGCTTTGCTATATCAGTGACAGCAGGACTGGTGGCTGTAGTAGCATGTGTAGAGGCTCTGTAATGGTTATATTTAGCTCATTATCTCCCAGACGGCTGTCTGAGCACACAGTCGCCTGGCACAGCAGCCTATTCTGGTGAGAACAGTAGAACCTGGGAACAGCTAATGCCATTCTGGCTCAGACAAAACTATAGCCTCAATAATAAGCTTTTGTTTGGGCAAATAGTTTGCTCTGTATTTCTTGCCCGTAAGTGTGTAATGATTCTTTTTGCAGTGATTGTCAATTTTATTTTCCCCTAGCCTCACTTCTTATCACATCTTAGGTATTACAGATTTTTCAATTCCTATGAGTTTTCACCTCCCCTGTGTTGTCTCTTTACCTTCTATCATTCTCTCCCAGATTTGGTTTCCCTCAGTTATCTGTCTGGCAGAATGAGAGTTGGAAAGAGGGTCTGTGGGGTTTTTTTTGTGACAGTGTGTGATGTTCCTTCTCATCCCTCTGAGTGTTTGAAGCTACATTACATCATATTCTCCACACTGCTATACTGCCTCCAAAGCCCCTCTGTCATAGTGTATCTGTGTGTGAGGAGGAGCAAGGGTGAACTGAGGCATTGATTTCCCCATACATACTGTATAAACATGAAAAACACACACAATGCACAATAATTCTTACTTTTCTATACTCACAGGATTGCACATAGGCACAATACATGCATGAATGCATGCACCCTGCAGACTTTTATACTTACAGGTATGTGTGCAGATGTATCAGTATATTGTGCTGCTGCTGCTGCTGCTGCTGCTGACACACTGAGGCTTTCTCTTCTGCATTATAGATGAGGACACTGTGAGCAGCTTGTTTGCTTTCTAAATTAAGTTTTTCTCTCCTCTCTCTTTCCTTACTTTGAGAGTTGTTGCATGTTGGCTCTTTACTGAGCCAAAGCTTGTGCACATCAGTGTGCGTTTGTGTTTTTCTGCATGCATACATGTTTCCACAAGTGCAAGGAGGCTCTCTGCTGGTATTTGGTGTGAGTAGCTTTCATCTTTAATGCATGCTGCCCTACCTATATGGAAGTAACACCCTCTAAGCTAGAGGTTTTATTGCTGATTAGCTTCTAGTCGATCGCAGCTAGTCACAAAGCACACACTCACACACATTCACACACAACTCCTATATAAGACTACAGTACAAGCCTGGAAAACCTGTGATCTCTCTCTGACGTTCACATTGAGATCCACCATCGGTGAGCATTGAAGGCAATATATAGAGCTTTAATATACACTACATAGACTTTATTGAAGTCAACAGGAAGACCCACAACATGTTTCTATGAATACAACGTAAGTAAACATTTTTAACAAGGCACAAAGGTCTTGATACCTAAATTCACTTGTCTTAGGCCTAGTTCACATAAACGGGTATTTTTGAAAACAGGGTTTTTCCCTCCTTCATTCTCAAAATAAATCCAGTCCACACATGCACTGTTTAGAAAAATCTCTGTCTACATGAAATGCGAAAACACATAGAAGCGCTGTCAACAGCATGCCAAGTCAAAAGGCGGAGATATAATCCCAGTCACCCAAAGAAGAAGAAGATGTTGGCCAATCAGAAGCCTGAAAAAAGCGGTAACCGGAAGGCTTCCCACCAACTAGAAGTCCGACGGTCTTGTCTAAGGCCGACTAAGTTGGCGGCGTGGTCTATGTAGTGGCAGTGTTGGATTGTGTTGGAGTGACCACCGTAGCGCATTCTGACACGTTCCTCAATACAGTAAGAGTAACTGAACATTAACTGTATGTGTAATCATGTAAAAGTCCTGCTAGCAAGCCTGTACCAGCACTATTATGGCTACGTCTGCCATTCGCCTCATTTGTGACACCTTACAAAGAATATAAAGGCGCACACTCTGACTTTACAAACCAAAAACTCTGTTTTCCTTGTCTATACGACAACACTAAAACGGCGTCTTCACCATGGTAGGTTTTTATAAAAGACCCAGTCAGTGACCTAAAATGCAGATTGTGCGTGGACGAAAGGACAAAACGCACAGAAAAAAACTATGTTTTTTTAAAAATACCATGTATGTGTGGACTAGGCATTAGTGGCAATTAAATCAATCTTTTATCATTAAAGGGATATTAAGGGTTCAAGAGAACTATGTTTTGGGATATTTCTGCCTTGACTGACATATGCCGAGTCATGCTGGAGCTCATCAACAAACCTTAGGTTCACCGAGGATTCCTCCCTGGAAATCCAGGCCTCAAAAATCCCATCAGAAACCCAGTTGTGACATTGTCCATATACAAATATAATTATCTTACACTTCCACTGTTTACTGTCTCTATTTCCATTATCTGAGGCTCTCCACAGATCACAAGATGTAAGACAAAGATAAAGAAAAGAAGTATTGGGAAGTGGGTAAAGAAGAGTGTTTGGCTTTTGTTAGAAATAATGATCAGTGACATTGTGCTCCTGATTTGGTTTATTTCAAAACAACAGAATACTATAATCTGAATTAATAAAATCAGACGTACAATAAAGTGCAGAGCCATTTCAGTGAGATTTATTCACAATCAATCAAATGTTATAGTATATAATTCACCACTGCACAATCTCTGTTACTTTAAGTAATAGTAATAGTGCTTCCGGACAGTTGTATTTTCTCCCTGCACTCCTATAGTCAAACAAACATGCTGAGTGGTGAGATTGTCGCATCTTCGTTCAGTTACCGGATCAGTCTATTGGATCAAGTATCTGCACTATGGGTTAGTTGAATTCCCCCCAAAAAACAAACTAAACATTTATTATTATAACCTCCTATATAGACTATGGCATTTATAAACAGCCTACAAACTCAGACTGACATACTGTAGAGTGTGTTGTGTTATACTAAAAGAGAGATTAGTGTGGGTAGATTGGTGTAGTGTTTCCATCTACTGGCCTGTAGACTCTCGTCTGTGTCTGATATGTTACTTTGTCTGACTCTTGCTAAGTCAGAGTGGGTGGATCAGATGTTCTAGCACCTTTGTATAAACTTAAGCCAGGCTGGACGCAGCTGTCCTTTCAATTCTTCTCTGGTTTAATTTTCTCTCCTCTGATTCACAGAGAGACAAAGAGGAAGGTAGAGGGAAGGACCCCCCCCCCCCCTCTCTCTCTCTCTCTCTCTCTCTCTCTCTCTCTCTCCTCTCCCTCCCCCCCCCCCCCCACACACACACACACACACACACACACACACACACACACACACATGTATATATCCACTTTGCTTTTCCAAGAAGTACTTGTTGATCTGCTATAAAACATGCACATACAAACAAACACAAATGAGTGCATCGCCTCTTTGCTTGACTGGATGGCAGTGATTGTCCTGTGAATGCCTCTGGGCTTGTCTCAATCTTGTGCTGAGGTTGATCTCTAACCTTGAATGCTTACCCTATGGACACACACACACACACACACACACACACACACACACACACACACACACACACACACACACACACACACTCACACTCAGAGGCATAACATGGTCTGTGGGATCAACAAATATTATTTCCAGCCCATTCACATGCCAGGGACCCTGACTAACCTGAATGTCAAGGAGAAATGACTTATCAGTCTCCCATCCATCTCTTTGTCTCCCTCCCTCACTCTCATTCCCTTGTCCATGTTATCTGCCAGTGTGGTCCCAAGGAAGGGGGGGGGGGGGATTGGTAGTCAGAGGTCAGACCTCCCTCCTCTCCTTCTCTGTTCCTGTCCAACTTCCAGGCCACCCTGCCCAGTGGGACAGAGGGTCACTGACTGACATTTATCTCCACGGATATGGAGTATGCTTTCAGACTGAGAAATTGCTTTTTGTCCGTGTGTGTGTGTGTGTAGATGTGGATGTGCCCTTTGGCGCTGAATAGAATAATTTTTGCAGAGTGTCCACTAATGGTGAAAGCTGCAGTTTGTAAGATTTTAAACACGGAACTGCCTCTAAAAAGTTACCAAGGTAGGTGAAGCCCATGTGAAAATCCCATTACCAAAGATCAGATTCTTACATTTAGCGCTTTCAAAAATGTAAAATCTACACCAAACGGGCTTGAAAGTGTCTTTGACTTTGAAGAGGCAGAAATCTCAAAGGCTGATATCTCAACACCTGGGCAAGTAAACGGAAAAACCTACTGCATGGGCAGATATCAATAGAGGCGAGTGTGAAAGAGCTTTTTAGAGCTTACAAATATATCTCATGGTCTTCTTTACCACTATTTACCAAATATGACACCTGTCAACAAAAGTCACTTCTGTCACAGGATGCAAATAGTTGATTTAACACATTATTTAGCTTAAGAAGTTGGACAGCTTATGCTCAAACAAATATCCCCTGGGTGTAAACTGACTACGGTTAGAAATTTCATAGCATTTTTAGGGGTTCTCGGCCGTCTTGGCTTGAAGATTAATAATGAAAGTTAGCCATTGGCCCTGGAAATAGAAGTTTGATAAAAACAAAACAAAAAAACACCATATTTAACAAATGAAAGCTCCAGAAGAAGCTGAGATTATTTACAAGTCAAGAATGGACTTTAATGCTTAAAATACAGTCTATTGTGAGTTCATGTGCCTGCCTGTCAAAAAAATCATGTACAGTATGTTCCCCAAAACATATATAAGCCTTAATATCTAGAGAGACAGAGACCTAAACTGAAACTTGATTTAATGTTTTTGTTATTCCATTGTGGTTACTTTGGCCATTTAAAAAAGAAAACGGATAGACCTCAGCAACACTCAGGTCGCGGCCTTGCACAGATTTGATGTACTGAATTCTGAAATGTCATTTAGCATGTTTGATACAGAGGACACTGTCTCCAGATGCAGTTACGTCGCTCATTAGCAGTGAGACAAAGCTTGTCCACACTGTGATACCACAATGACTGTTCATCTTCTCAAAGGTTACACACCAAGCTGCTCTCATACCAGCAGATGGTAATGCTGCACATCTACTGCAGATGTCACTTCTAACTGCTACAACACGCGCGCAAACCCACAGTCGCCGCCCTTTTTCTCCAGGGTTGTATTATGGGCTGATTGAGATTCTGTACCAAGCCCTGCTCTGCTCTCATTGCTTTTATCAGTGGACTTTTATCTCTACCCCTCTCACAACCTCCATCCTCCCACCTCGACCCAGCAGTCAGATATCACAGCCTGCCCCTGAGACCTGCAAGCTGCCGAGGTGGCCAGCTGCTCACCCCGGCTCCCCCCCCACCCTACACACACACCACCACTGCTGTCATCAAATGAACCATTTCAGTGTCGTGGATGAGTTAGATGGATAACGATATGGGACACAAGCTACAGCGTGTTTTAATGTTCATTCGTGTCCTTGTGTGCAGGCAGGTGTGAACATACAAGTGAGTTAAAAGGGAGACAGAGGGATATTGTTCAAGCTTTGTTTACAATAGAGATAGAGTGAGTAGTGCTGCAGGCAACTCATGTCTGAGGGCCCTTTAATTAGATCTGACCAATTTTTTCCACTTGACCTCCATCCCCCTCACATTTTCTTTCCTTTTAGATTTTCCGATCTCTTATCTCTCTCATACTCCTTCACAATAACATGCGCGCGCACACACACACACACACCATTTTCAGCTGTTGCCTGTTAGGGATGACCCCTATAGCTTGTTAGTAGTGCGGTTAAGGCAGAGTGTGAGTACGTGCACATACATTGCTATGCCTGTAATGTGTAAATATGTCAGCTGCATAAAGGTGGGATTTAAAGGCTGTCGGTTGGTTAAAGAGACTGATATGTTAAACAGGTCACATCTACAAGGACGTGTGCGTGTGTGTGTGTGTGTGTGTGTGTGTGTGTGTGTGTGTGTGTGAATATCTGCTGACATAGGCTGTGTGCCCTCCAGCAGTTCTCTTTGCTTACCCAACTCTTATTAAAGCAGTAAATATGGCCGGGACATAAATTTGACGTCATGATTTAATTCCACTCTCCCCCTCTCTCTACTCCCCCTCCTCTCTCTCTATATATTTGTGTGTGTGTGTGTGTGTGTGTGTGTATGCTGATGCTCATTAATATGACATTAATGATGCCTTCTAATTACAAGAAGCCAAGAATTGCTGGGGGGCACCATTTGATGCATTCTGTTTCAGGGTGCTCCTTGCTCTTTTGAAATATGCCCAACTTTCCATTCCTCATCAATCTAGTTTAGAGGTGGTGATATATTGTAGCCTGTTTTTACGAGTGTGTGTAATTGGAGTTTTATGTAGATTTTTCTCGGGCTATTAAAGAGCCAAACATGCTCCAGGTGTTGCATTGCCCCTTTCTGCCCTCTTAAAGGCACTTTAAAGGGAGGCTGCAACACAATGTGATACAACAGGATACGCACTCAGAAGATAACATGCGTATACCTTGGAATGCACTGTGTAATCAAGTACACAGCACTCGATTTGCTGGCTCCTTTGCAACAGATGAGACCACAGCCTATAAAACACTGGCAGATTTGTTGTAAAGATCATTAATTCCCTCTTTAATTTGGAGTTTGGCACATTTAACGTGTATGAGATTTAACAGCATCAAGTAAAAGCCACATCACATGATTACTTTCCTTATAACATGTATACGACTCTGGAGGAAAACTTTATTCATTCAGTCATTTAGTTCATTTCTTTTCTGTCATTGCAAATATTTGGCACATCCCCACATGGGATTACAAAAAACTGCTGCATATGGGACATCAACAATACAATAAGACATCTTCTAGTGAAGCCAAAAGAAAGACATCAATTATAACTTCATACATATACTTTTATGTACACATCTTTACATAAATTGTACAGCTGAAGCAAGAAAGAAAAGCTTCTAAAACCTTAAATAACAATAAAGGGTAACCGTTTATGCCCAAGCTAATATGCTCTGGGTGTAACTGACAAACTGACAAAACACACTGTGTTACAATAGAAAGCTCCAAAAAAATGCCTGCATAAAAAACTTGGCGTGTGTATTTTGAAAGACATGGGCATGTTTACGTGAGTTTACTCATGTAAACGATAGATGCTATTAAATTGAATTATAGGAAATGTAGGATTCAGTGTTTTGGGGGTCTGACCCATAGTACAATACCGGCCTCTGCTGCCCAGATTTTAACCTTTGTTTTTTTTTATTCTTTCTCACACAACTACCCCTTTAAATGTTTTGTATGCAAACAGACAACTAACCTAACTTAGTCAGTAAGCTAATATTTCTTTATTCTAATATACTTTTTCAATTGCTCTTAATCCTTTGTTTGCAATATGCGGTCTCTTTGGCTTTGCTTTGGTTTAAAATTATGTTAATAAACCAGCTTCAAGATTTTCCACTTAAGTCTTAGTGAAAGAAATCCTCTCGCCAAACGAATTCTTCTGAGGAGAAGCCACTTTGTTCCTGACAAGTATTTACTCCATCATTTACGAGCCCATTAAAGTCACATCAAGCCACGGAACCGTTGTGAACAACATTGTTCTTTTAATTTAACAGACATTATGCCACTTTTTATTAGTGGTAATGGTGCGAGGGATGAAGATGGGCCTGGGAAGGGGAGGTAAGGTGAGAGGACTGGGAGAGGGGGGGTGGAGGTCGATGGCAGAAGATGGGAGAGACACAAAGGGTTTATATTGAGATTGGAAGGAGGGTTTTTTAATGTTATTACTGACCTGACGATATAATCGTCATACTGCCTAAAACATCAGGTTGCACTTTAATTGTGGTGAATTTTATCATGTGGAACCTGAACACATCCTTCTTCTCTGTATCTGTATCATAAATATGAACTTGCATGTCCATAGGCGAACACAAGTCACATATACACACACACACACACACACACACACACACACACACACACACACACACACACAATCCAAACTAGTTTCCTTGGCAAATAACTGTGAAGGAGGTTTCTCCGACTTGTGAAGGTTCCATTTGGGGCAGTGCAGAGAAGAAATAGGATGGAATATCACAAAGGAAAGAACACTCTGCCATCTCTCCTAAATCTCCCTCCCTCTTTTCCTTCAGTCTGAGATGGAGGGAGGCAGTGAAAGAGAGCATTAGTAAGAGTGTGAAAGGGTAAAAGCTGAACACCTCAAGGCTCCAGACGAGGAAAAAATGGTTTTCATCACCCAGCTGATAGAAAGAACATATTGACTTTTTGTGCATTGTTCTGGTGAATATGATTATAAACTGCAGAAATGAGAATGGCTCCGCTTCATAAAAGAGACTTGAGGTTAGAATGACTTTCTGTTAAGGTTGCCTTGTAGAAATAACTTAACTATGTCAGTTTGTCCTTTGTATTGTTGAACGTCTCCTATTGAGTTAATCATTTTAAAAATGGCCTTTTCTTACTATGTCTTTTTCTTTTCTTCCTATGCTCATGACTCCTCATTTCCCCTCCTCCTCTCTCCTTACCTCGTCTAAACTGCATTAAGTGGCCGTTTTCCTCGCACTAATTCTGTGTGAGTGTAGCACATTTGTTATTGTCTGTTTTTAATTTACTTTACCCCTGTGTTCCAATTTTGTAATTTAAAAATGTTATATAAAAAAAAAAAAAAAAAAAAAAAAAACTGTGCCAACTTCCTAGTTTGTTAACATACCTACTACACAGTTGGAGGCTCTGGCCTCCGTGTGTGTTATTTTGAAAAATCTAAATGAATGAATGCAATAGCATATTTGTATCAGACAACTTTTTATATTTTAGTTGGCTGCTACCATTTCAATCAGGAGAGACTTCGTAGCAGATATGCAAAGGTTTATTGTACATAAGCATGATGAAATATGCAGATTCTTTGGCGATTAGACTCCATCGTTATAAATAATATTTAAAAGGGTTAGAGAAACAGGACATATCCCCCCGATGGATTCTAGACACTGGTGGTGGCGGCGAAGGAGCCCGAAGACCGGACCGAAGGAGTGGACAGAGCGTTCTGCTGGAGGAAGACCTAGGGTGCCGCGGGTGATGGTGACTTGAGGTGGAAGGGGAGGAGGAGGGTTGCGTGCTTTGCCTGAAATGACAGCTAACAGCAGCAGAGAGAGAAACAGATTTAAAGCAGGGATGTAATGCTGTGATTGGATCATGAATTTCGTGGCCAATTCTGATTGGTTTACTGAAAAGTTACCACCTCTAACCAGCTGAAAAGTTTTAGGAAGAGAGAGCGGTGATTGAAGTTATTGAAGTCTTCCTGAAGGAATTTACGCTTAGCTTCATTAGGCAAGAGCTGATCATCTTAATTAGTGAGTTTTACCTCTGTGTCTGTGGACCTGTGAAGGCCAGCCAGTCAGTACGTCAACCCCTTGACATTCAACTTCCTTCCCCTTAAGTAGTTTTGGGGTTGAAATCATCTATTTCCACAAATGATGTGGGTTTGAACAAAGTTTGGCTGTACAGCATGAGTTTGCACTGACTGGCCCACTGGTAGATCAGTGAAGTTAAAGGGGTTAACTCTGAAAGAAATGTCCCATGCTAATTTTTTTTATTGTCCTACATTGGATGGGCCTGACACCTCCAAACTGGTGAAATTGTGTTATGTTTAAAATGTCATCATGTTCCCCTTTACTGTACTTTACTTGGACACTTTACTTTTACAGTACTGTATGTGCAACCTTTCACACACTGAGCTGACAATATCAGTCTAGTTATATTGCATAATGTGCAATCAAGTTGTTCCGAAAAGTAACATTATGTTAGTTGTAAGTGAGTGACCATTATCAAAAAATGATGGTGTACTGTTTGAAAGGGACAGTTGGCATTTTTTATGATCCACACCTTGCTGAGATGTGACATAAGGCTGAGAGGTTTGTCTTGTCAGCAGCTAATGTAATTTCTAGCAGTATAGCACTAGTATGTATAGTAGTATATATAATGATAAAGGATGTGGCCTAACAGCAACTGCACAGCTTCAGATTCCAAGTGATGTTGCCGCTTGGCCATAAGTAGACCTGGAAACTTCAAATAGCACAGCTAGAGTTCTCTAGCTGCTGACCTCAGACTTTTAAAGAGATGTCCACACGTTGCAGTGATCCTTACTGAGTCGCTCACAGCAGGAAGGAAGGAAGAAAAGACAAGCAGATACTTACACGAACAAACACTTTTAGGCCATGATCACACTTGGCGTCTTTTTTGACAAGAAAAAGTTGACTAGGGCGCTTTTGTAGTAAAAGAAACTGCAGCCAAGAGTGTATTTTGTTGCTATAACAACAGCTACTGCTACAGTATCCAAGAGTGCTATGTGGAGCGGTGCTAGATTAAACAAAGTGGTCGAGTGATCTAGAGAATGAACAGAGAGAGGGAGCGGTGCTACTACTAACGTTAGATAAAACAAAGCCAGTTTCCTGAACAGAGAGCACCTGGTCATATCGTATGTGCTCTGACACTAGCAAGTCTATCTATCGGCACCTTCTCCATTTCTTGTTGTTGTTATGGAAATGACAGGTATTGCTACGCCGCTTGTCATTGGTCAGCTGTCAAAAAAAGCGCTTTTTTTTTTCAGAAAAGTTGAACTTTTTTCAACTTCAAACAGACGCTCTGAGCTGCAGAAGAAAAAAAAAACCAGTGGCGTTTAAAAAAGGACTTTTTTGAAAACACAGTTTACCCCATAGGATTACAATGTATAACAGACGCTAGCAGCTTCAAAAAGACGCCAAGTGTGAATATTGCCTTAAACTGCATTTAAAGAGCCATGTGAGACCAGAAGTTACGATTTAAAGAGCTGTAAAAGCTTAACTGCCATCAAACACCTGTAAGCACTTCAACCCACAACGAGCACAGCCTCATGTTTACTACACATTTAACTTTATTTTAATTTGTACATAATCTCATGCATGACTACTAAGTCACTGCCATTTACTGCACACCATGAACAGAACAGTGAGGCAGGTTTATCGCCCTGGAGCTTGGATTGTTATTGAACTTCTCTCGACAAATAGTGGCACCGCAATGCAAGTTCAGCGGGATCCATTCTGTTTGCTCGCATGCCACTCAGTGTGTGTGTGTGTGTGTGTGTGTGTGTGTGTGTATATATATATATATATATGTATGTATGTGTACCTGACAGGGCCCCAGTGTGTGCTAGCTGAGCCCTGTCACCCCCTCCCACAGTGAGGTGAAATGCTTTTCACTGTTCGCTGCTTTTCTTTTCCGTGCTCCTCAGGCTGCATGAGCATCCAGGTGGGACAGCAGGCAGAGAATATTGAAACCCCAACGCTGTGGTGTGCATGTATGCGTGGTTTCCAGCATATGTGTGTGTGCATAGTGTGTGTAGCTGCATGATTATCTACAAGCAGAGTGTGTCCAAAAGCTGAGACATCGCTGCAGGCAAGCTTTCTCTATCCAACACTCCTGTCGCAAGGCTTTCACCCTCCTGCTGCTGCTTTTACAGGATTAGACATGGCACCACCGCCTTTTCTCTGTGTTTGTGTGGCTGTCTGCTTCACAGTGAGAATGGCATAGTGATTGGACAAAGAAGGAGAGAGCGATATTTATGATTCATTTCAGAACAGCCATAGTGATTTTTTTTTTAAATTGAGGTGATAGCAGCAATAGTTTTGCTTCCAACACCTCAGTCCACCTGCAATTTACTGACTTTGTGCTGGCTGGCTGTCCTATTGCCCATCATTGCAATGTCTCAGCCAGTGCTTCATTAACTCCAGCATCAAGCTGCATGACTAATAGACTAGTATTACACTGATAACAATCCTGTTTGTGGTGGTAATTGTGTGAGGCAATTCCCATCCATATTAGCTCATCTGCCCTGAACTGATAAGATGCAGGGAAACCTTTCCCAGTAACAGGCTAGAATTAGTCATTAGATTAACAAATATTTCAGATTTCATGGTTGTCACTCCTAGTGGATGTCAGAAATATGTTAGGAGCAGATGGGGCATGTCTGGCAGCTGGCGCTGGGTCAAATGGGTCAGTGTGAGTTTTTGGAAGAGTGGAAACTGAAACGGTGCAAGTCTCATAAAAATCTCAAAACTCTTGGCCAATCACTGATCGGTGGAGAAATTTCCAGCAAACTTAAGTGATTATCCATTGTTTGGGTATGTCTGCAAATATGTGTTTTTCTGTGTGGACTTGTGTTCTCGTCTTTACACGGGCTTATTGGCGACTTCAGTAGGCATAAAAGGTGTGTGTACACAGTCACATTATGGATACTCACCGCCCATTTGGGGAAAATAAAAGCTGTCCCCACAAGGTAAACCACTAAACAGAGATGAGGGTAGTGAGAGCGAACCCAAAGGTGCGGCCTTAAAACCAAATCAATGAGCTGAAAGATGCTAAAACACTTCCAGGGCTGACAGGAACTGTAGAGTTGGGTGATAATCCTCTGCGGGTTATTACTACAAGTGTCCCCTTTTACATTACACATAGTCTAATAATCCATTGATAATATTTAATTATTGATTAGAGTACCTTCAAGATTAGACTATAGGTCTCCAGGGAATTCCTATAATGTTAGTGAAAATGAAGCTTCTATTAAGCAATGAAGTATATTCTGTGTACACACACACACACACACACACACACACACACACACACACACACACACACACACACACACACACACACACACACACACACACACTCACCATAGGTTTCCTCCCATAGGATGGAAACATATGATATGTCCACTTGAACACTTGGATGGTAAATATTAAAATCAAATTTTCCTCTAACAAAATTGCTCTTGTGTATTTACAATGTCCTGGAGTGAATGCAAATCGTTTTGTCACTAACACACACACACACACACACACACACACACACACACACACACACACACACACACACACACATGCTGCTCAATCATTCATTGAGATAAGCGGCAGAGCTTATCAGTGAAGAGCACAGGCTGAGACACCGCAGTAACCTGCCTGCTCCCTAAGAGGAGACAATGATGACATTCACAGAGCACACATGAACACACAGATGGGCATGTCCTTCAGCGTGAACACAATGAAGCCCGTATACAATGGTCAGACATGTCCATTGCATTAGAATCTTGACTCAATCAAGACTCATTCACTCACACAGCCAAATACACGTCTCCAATCCAAATTCATATTGCTGTTAAGGATTCATCTAAATTAGGGCAGCAGATGTTCCAAGAATTGCCTTATTATATAAATATTGCAATATTGACATTCAAAAATGTAGCAGTTATACCAGAAATGATATTCTCTACTGAGATGCAGCAGAGTATGAGCCACTTACACATTGCAGGTGGCGTTGGCAAAGTGCCCGTCATCATAATGAAGAGAGGTTGTAAAGGTGAGATGGGTTTCCCTAAGTTCAGAATTAAAGGGCCGTTGCAGGCTTTTGCATAAACCCCTTCAATACAAGCAATACATTCTAGAGTATGTGTGTGCAGTAGCTACTTAACATAAATCTTAGTGCCACAGGCAGCACTTCTAAATATTAAAGGGATCATTTTGAGGCTTCTGTATTGAACTTGTAGCACCTATGTATACGGATCTGGCTCCTATTTACAAAAGCATGTTGTCTGAATTTGTGCTGCACAAATATTTATACATCATGATTTCATGCTGAAATGACTGCAGCATATAAAATGAATTTCAGATCATAAAATGGATGTAGTACATTATAGCATATAAATTCCTCCCGACTCATTCTTAGCCACTCCAGAGGGTGGTCATCTTCTCTCATTTCTTTAAAATCTGACTCAAACTACATGCTTTTATTGTATTTTATGTTTTAGTTTTTTAGTTAACATTTTCACACTGGATATGTAATTGACACTGTGTAAAGTATTACTGCATGGAATTACAGTCTTCTCATATTGTGCACCATCAGATTAGCCTTGAAACAAATGATTTAATTCACCATGTGCAGTCATACTGAAGTCATAATCCCCATAATGCATATCAGACAAATCAACACTGAGAGACATTTATTATTCATTTGCAGCAACTACACAGTAATTGGATATACGAACACACCAGCTCCAGTGTTGTCACATAACACCCACACACACACACACACACACACACACACACACACACACACACAGGTTTGTGGCACTATCTTTGTGGGGACCCGCCATTGACATAATGTATTCCCTAGCCCCTTACCCTAACCTTAACCATCACAACTAAATGCCTAACCTTAACCCTTACCCTCACCCTAACCATAACCTAATTCTAACCCTAATCCTAAAACAAAGTCTTAACCCTCAAACAGCCCTTTAACCTTGTGGGGTCCAGCATTTTGGCCCCACAAAGCTGTCCGGACCCCACAAGCATACTGGACTCCCGGTTTTTGGACCCCACGAATATAGTTAAACAAGCAAGCACACACACACACACACACACACACACACACACACACACACACACACACACACACACACACACACACACACACATTGAGCTCTTTTGGCTGATGTGGTTGTTATCCACAGTGAGGGTTGTTATCCAGAGCACTGAGCTCTCAGTTCAGCTACAACAGAGACACACACAGTAAGACTGGCTGAAACATGGCATATATAGCTCTGCTGGAGCTCTGTTAGCGCATGCATGTGTGTAGGCATGTGTAAGGATGCGTGTATCCCCTCCACCTGTGAGATGTTGAGTGAAAAGGTGTCGTACTGGGAGTGAGATGAGCTTTTCAGCAGCTGCGTTGTGGCCCATTGAACATCCCCCTCACGGCCCAGCCAGCTCATCCCTTCTCTTTCCATCTATCCTTTTTGTCTTCCTTTCTTTCTTTTATCCCCGCTCCCCTTAACCACCCTCCCTCTTTTCTCTCTAAACCCTTTCCTTACAGCATGCTCTATGTTCATGCTTAACTTTTTTTGTTACGTCATCTTTTTGCAATCCTTTCCATTGTCCCCTCCTTACATTACCTACACGATACCTCTTTGTATCCTTTTTTCCTCTTTGCTTCCTCTGCACTTCAGTTATACTCGATTTTCTCCCAGCCTCTCTTTGTACTCTCTCCTTTTCTTACATTCTATGGTTTATTTCTTTGTGCTGCTCCCTCTGCCCCCTTTTTTTAATTGGTGAATTCCACCTCCACCCCCTTTTCTGGCTCTTTCTGTTTTGTCCCCCTCCTTCCCCCTCTCCACCACTAGATCTAAATCACGAGTTCAGTTTTCACTTCAAAATATGTCAGAAAGTAACCACTCAAGAAAAGAAAAGGCTCAGTCAGATACCAGACCAAACATTAAGAGAGGTGTGCCCTGTCTCTAAACTCTTTAAACCTGTTTTATCTCGAAAAAGGCATTGCATATATGAAATAATATAATAATTGAACTAGATAGCTTAATCTCACTATGTACTTTTTTCCAAAATTTGAAAACAAAATGACCGGTGACAGCCCAGGCAGCATTGTGTTCTTCTAATATGTCATGTCTTTTTTTTACTGAAAAAGCAGCAACGAGTGGTGCAGCGAGTGCTTTCCAGCCTGTTTTTTTAGCCCTGGGCCTCACCTCTCAGGCTACATACAGGCTGTCCTACCTTATTGGTGAAGGTTGTTGTTGGGGCTGTATGTATGGAAGCAATTAATGGCCATAAGGATTTGAATCTTATAAGCAAGCAGCATGAGAGGAAGACCCGCAGACATTACTCAGGGCTGAAAAACGTACTGCCAAAGTCAGTATCTGGGTAAAGTTGTTTTTATTTACAGTTCATATTGTCCTTAAATATGCTTGAATTGAACATTTTATTTTGTTATACTTTTTACCCAACCGTACTATGTTCTATGTCTCTTCTACATTCTGGATTTCCCTCTCCTGCTTTGTTTGATCTCCAACCCCTCCCAGTATCCCTCTGTGTGTTGTCCTAGATGGCGTCGTGGCTCTGCTTTAATCTCCTTCTGCCCTGAACATCAGTCAATCACCAGCGACCCAACCTGCCACCTGTCTCCATTTCCCTCACTGCGCTGTATAACACTTTCCCCTCAGCTGGTCCTTCATCTTTCCTCCCATCTCTCACCCCATCCTCCCAGTCTAGCTGTCCTAACTCTCCTGTCCTATTTCCCAATTTTCTTTTCCTCCCTCACACTCATCGTAAGTGCCCTAGAAAGACGTTTCTTATCCTCTATCTAATTGTCACTTCTGTTAATGAAAATGTCTGTCTGTTTGTTTGACCTTTAAATAGTTCTTCCTTCCAACCTGTCTGATTTGTTAAAGGATAAACATTGAGAAGAGATGCGGGTATTTGCTGACTGCTTCATTCATAATACAATATTAATAGTTTAAATTAGCTGCAGGATTGGAAAATAATTTATTTCATGTAAACCTCACCTTGAAATGACACTAATGAGAAGTGTAAGAAGGGTGGGAAAAAAAGCTATCCATCAGGGGAGATGGAGAGAAACAGGAGCAGAGTTGTTTGGGGTGAAAAGAATGATGGGTGGAGATTTGAAGCAAGAGAAATGAGGGCAGGACAGGCAGACAGGTGGGAAGACAGAGAGGTCTGGCGATGGACAGAGGGCAATCTGTGGGAAGAAACAGAGAGGCGGGAGAAACAAAGGGAGAGGGATGAAGGGGGAAGAAAGAGATTGGTGTTTTAAGGAGATTAGCCTTCAGATAGCGCGGATGAGACAGAGAGCACGAGCACGGGAGTGATGATGGGAAAGTCACTGCTTTAAGGGTAGGCAAAGAGAAAATGTGAGTGTGTGTGAAGGGACCATAAATGCTTACAGGGTTTGTTTTAACCCCGTCTGATTGACGAGGCTGTTTGCTGGCTTTAATGTCCACAATGCACGATGTGGAAAGTACTGATCAATTCACCCTTGGAGAAAAAAACCAACATGCTCCATAAAACCACTGCTAAGGTTATTAGTGGCCCCACCCTCTCTGTTTACACATACACCTAACAAAAACATCATGAAACTACTAATCATAACAAATCAAATGTGCATAATGTGTCTTTGGACAAAAGGATCACTGTTCTTGATTTATCGGATTGTTCCTCCTTTAATTGCGGTGTACGTGCACGGGTGCAACTGTGCAAGTATGTTGTGGTTCTGGTTGGGTGAAAGTTGACCTGTTTATGAGGCACCATAACACCGGATTTATATTAAGGGATAAACGAAAAGCCAGCAGGAATGAGGACGAGGTGGGGGCAGGCAAGATGGATAGAGAGATGAAGCGGTAGAAAGAGAGGGTCAGTAATTTCTCAGCGGTGCACTTTCAGACATTACCAAAACTCGATATTTACTGTGTGACTGCCTGACATCGACACAGCCGAGTATAAACAAATGTAGATTTCAGTCCGTGCCAGCTTTTGATACTCTTATTCTGAGAAAAATAAATGTATCAGCAGAAAAATCCATTTTACTACCACTCCCCTCGCGGCTTATCACCATCAGTGTTGTTTTAGCTTTTCTTGGCAAGGCAGCAAAGTGTGGTACATGTGCAAGATTGTTGGTCACACTCCAGCCACAACTCAACAAACGGAGCAATGCCCAAAGAGAGGGGCCCACCCGTTTGAATATATGGTGTTGGTTAACATTACAACTTTGTGTAAAATCCTCAAGTGCCATCCCCAATAGCTACTTTGCATACATAGGCACCGCCTTTTTTATCTGTTGTTTTTGACCTTTCCTTAAGGGCAATATGGGATTAAACCCGTTAACAGCATGTTGAAAATAAACTCAACCCCACTTAGTCAGACCAAATACCCTCTTTTTTGTCTTTCACTTTGCCTTTGACTTTTCTCCAGCTTTGTCTTTAGCCCCTCATCTCCCTAGTCGCCCTCTTTCATCCTGTACATCTCTCCTCGCCATTCAGCTATCTTGGTCTGCTTTAGAGTGTTGCTATAGTTACTGATCTGAGAGAAAAGGGCTACTGGTGTGAAGCAGCAGGGGGCCGTGAGACAGAGATTTAAATGGAAGTCAGGTTAGGACCTGCTAGAGTGCCACATCTGGCACCCAAGCTAAACGTGCACATTGAAGCATACAAACATTTTTCAAACACGCATACACATAGAGAGGATATTCATAACCCATGCTCCATAAAAATAAAAGCTTTGGGAGGCCAGGAGAAAATGTATATGGAAGAGGTTTCCTACTGGGGTGCAAAAAATCACACAGTACCATCATGGTGTGCATTATACTGTTTACTGTATGACCATGTGTGGGCTGATGTAGAGAGGGAAAGCTTTATTCTGCTGATTCCTTTGTTTTTGCGATTGAATTATTCATCTGGGCGGCAAAACTCTTTTCATCCCTCTCTGCCTCATTCCTCTTCCTCTCTGTCTTCCCTGACCTTTCAGTTTGACTCAACACAACACTTGTTCATGTCCATCTCCTCTCCTCACTCTGTCCTGTCCTCACTCTCTCTTCTTCACATATTCTTTTTCTCTGTCCATTTCTACTTCCTCTATCTGACCCCTCAGTTCCTCATTATTTTTTTTACCTCTTTCTCCAGCCCACTACTCCCCATACTTTTCCTCTCTCTTTCTTTAATTTAGATTTTCATCTTCGGTCCGTCTGACTCGCTCAGACTCCCCTTTCATTTTATTTCTTTTGATGACAATCTCTCTTTTTCACTTCCCCATCTTTGTCTCACCCTGTCTCTGTGCACTGCCTCAGTTTCTCTCTGTCTCCCTGACTCACTGACTCGTGGTTCTCCTCTATTAATATTCCCCCAGGGTGGCTAGACTTTACAATGTGTCAAGTGTCACCTCACCAAAAGGCAAACAATGAAAAACGAAATGTCTGGAGAAACCCGGCAATGCCACTGCATGTGAAAGAGAAGGTGGAGGAGGAATAAGGAGAAAAAGAAGATGAGTAAAAAAGGCAGAGATTGAGCCAGACAAAGACACTTTGTATGTGCTTTGTATTGGAGGAGCACAGACACATTTGGTCATCCATACGGTAGGTATGGATGGTACAGAGAGGCAGACAGACTGACTGACCTACAACATGCTGACTGCACATGTAGAGTGAATAACTGCTCATTTTCTCCGCTCCCCGCTGAGGTGTGCTGTGATTGGATGCGTCAAAGTGTTCCCGGACATCTGTGTGGATGTGTTAGTCAGTGTGGAGAGGCGTCTTTCTGCACTGTGTGTGTGTGTGTGTGTGTGTGTGTGTGTGTGTGTGTGTGTGTGTGTGTGTGTGTGTGTGTGTGTGTGTTTATGACTTCTTCTATTCCTGTTATTATGGAGACAGAAAGAAAGTTTTGCCAGCCTTATTTCTTTACAATGACAAGAGTTTGGATTTAGGATTAAAGGGTCAATCTGTATTTTTTATATGTTTCTCATGTGGTCATAATTTAAAGTACATACATTATAATGTAAACTAATGGCATCAGAACACACAACATAACTAACTCCAGCGTTTTGTTTTTCATCAGGCAATGTGCTTTTAACAAATACTTTGGTTGGGTATGTAGAAGAGAGGGTTATTTCTTTAATTTAACCCATTTTGCTCTTTGGGGAGTATAGGTCACACATGAACTTTCCCCAGCTGGTTCCTTGTTTGGCAGTCTTCTCTGCTTCCTTCAGGGATGATGTTGTCTCCTTGAGTTCTGCCTCCACAGACCTTCTCCAGCTGTTCCTGGGTCTTCCTGGCTTTCTTTTCCCTTGTGGGTTGCAGGTTAAGACCTGTCTGGTTGTGCTGGAGGGAGGTTTCCTCAAGCTATGCCTAATCAAGCCCCAAACAGAGAGGATTAACATTAGGTTAAATGCATGAAGTAGCCAGGCAGGGTTCTCACAGACTCAAACAGTCAGATTAATCGACTAATCTATCGACAGAACAACAATTTTCAATTTATCAAGCAAAAATGCCAAACATTCACTGATTCAAGCCTCTCAAGTACAAAGAGTTTGTACTTGTCTCTGTTCTATAACATTTGTGTGAGACTAAACAAGCAAATAAGACATCATCTTGGGCTCCGGGAACTTGCCATGGGCAATGTTTCAATAATAATAATCAAGAAGTTAATGCATAATGAAAACAGTCATTAATTGCAGCTCTAAGTAGTGCATTTACTGTACAAGTGATCACATGCTTACATCCACTCAGCTTGTCCATGCTAACCGCCTGTTTATATACCATTGCACAGTGTACTGTCAGACCCAGTTTTCTCATTACAACAGCACTGACAAAATGTACAGAATGAGCAGGTGCACTAATGGTGTTTTCCTCTCTGTTCCTTTTCTTCGCTGCTGTTAGCGAAATAATAGCTGGCAGTTGTAACCCCTAACAGTCCTCTCATCTTGCAGGGTATTCATGAAATGCACAAGCAGCCATGAATATGAAATGCATGTATTATTCACTGTGACTGTGATCTAGTCCTGTATTTGATTTGAACCTCATGCCTGTCTCCACAGTAAAACACCGGTGGCAGGCCCACTCCTTTTTCATTTGCTGGAGAAATATAGTCTGTGTGCTGCTGAAGGGAGGTCCTAACTCTTTTTTCCACTGCTTCGCTTGTAGGCAGGTATACATTATACATTTATACGCACACACACACACACACACACACACACACACACACACACACACACTCATAGTGCAGTCAGCAATCCTCCAACCGTTCATCTTTAAACTCTCAAAATCCAGCATGCACTCAAGGTCTCTCCTTTTCTCACACACACACCTCACCCCTACATAGGGCGGGGTGAGTCAGAGTGTGATATAGAGGACATAACTCAGACGCAAGGTTAGTGACGGAGTGAGGAGGAGAGTGAAGGAGGGATGGAGGACGGTGATGAAAGGGTGAGATGAAGAGATGTAAAAGCAGAGCATCGTCACACACATTTTCTCCTGGGGCCGAAAGATCATTCCATCTTTCTCTGAGGCTCTCGAAAGACACACAGCACGATGACCCGGTTGGTCCCTGTCCCTCACACATACACTGAAACACACAGATACACACACGAGTACGCTCCTCCCACACGCTAACACCCACGCAAAGGCAGACAAAGATCCCAATCATCAGTGTGCGTCCGACTAGCAGAGCTTTATATAAGCTTTCCAGGTTTGACATTGTTGTGATGTCATGTTATTGTAATGTGATGTATTTGACAGAACCACTTTCAACAGGAGAGCTAAACCCAGCGGGGAGTTAGCAAGACTGGAAAAGAGAAATACCAATGAGACAGTGACAGTGTGTGGTTGTGGGTGTTTGTATCCCGCCCCCCCCCCCCCCACACACACACACACACACACACACACACACACACGCACTCATACACACACACACACACACACACACACGCACACACACTGACCTTCAGTGGGTACCTTGGTAGACAGGTGGTGGTGCCACTGCCTGTTGCTAAGCAATTATAAAGTCCATTACCCCTGCAAAATGCCCGTAATGTGTATTTTTGTGTGTGTGTGTGTGTGTGTGTGTGTGTGTGTGGGCTTGTTTAACTATATTTGTGGGGTCCAAAATGCTGGACCCCACGAGTTTAAAGGGCTGTTTGAGGTTTAAGACTTGGTTTTAGGATTAGGGTTAGAATTAGGTTATGGTTAGGGTGAGGGTAAGGGTTAAGGTTAGGCATTTAGTTGTGATGGTTAAGGTTAGGGTAAGGGGCTAGGGAATGCATTATGTCAATGACGGGTCCCCACAAAGATAGTGCCACAAACCTGTGTCTGTGTGTGTGTGTGTGTGTGTGTGTGTGTGTGTGTGTGTGTGTGTGTGAGAGCGACTTATTAAAGCAGGTATAGTGAATAAAAAAACAACACAAGCGTTCAGTGTTTTCTCGCTATAAGCCACTCCCTCCTGCTGGCTGACCCTCTTTGCCCTTAGTACCCATTTTCCTACTTTGTTTTTTAACAAAATCTTCAGTTAAATGAAACCCAATTTTCACTCCATGCCTCTTGGCACTGGAAACATAACAATTTAATTTAAGCATAAATAAACAAGTTTCAACCATAACATGTAATGAGGTTTTGTATCTTGCCCACTTTTGTCTTTGCTGTAGAGTGACTTGGCTGAGAAGTATAAGGTGCAGCAAACCCTAAATGTAATGTCCCCATACGAGGTCGCAGGAGAGAGTCTTTCACTTGTTTTTTGTTTGTCAGAGCAAGAGAATTAAGAATTGAGATTTATAGTTTTGTTCCTGCATCCAAGTCCAGAGCATTACATTACTGTGTGCCTGTGTGTGTGCGCACGTCGTCATGTAGGCTACCCACTCTTGGCGCATTCAGCCTGATATATGACTGGCTAAATGCAGCATCGCGTGTTGGCTGTAAATAACCGGCAAGCTATTAGAAAAGGTTGGGCAACTGTAGCTGGCGAAATACACTGCAGACTCAGGCATGTGGACGCACACAAGAACCACCTTGGTCCCGTGTATTTGCACTCACAGCTACATAGACAGATGGTCAGATGGACAGACGCAAGCTGTTAAACACCCCCCCACCCCTCATCTTATACTCAGCCAGAGAGTGGATGTGGTTTGATAGCAACTTGGAGTCAGATACCCTCCCCTAACAGTCAGCCTATTGCGGGATTCCACTATTGCCTCCTAATGCAGAAATGATTGGTACTCTGATGTGATTACCTCTCCCCAAGCAGTATTCTATTAAAATCACCCCTCTCTAAAAAGAAAAAGAAGAAAAAAATGTTGAGACAAAGGCAGCACTTACCTGTCACACCGTTTGACTGCTGCCTGCTCCCTCCCACCTCATTCTGCTTTCACATTCATTTCAGCTCATTCTATCAAAGAGAAGGGTAATTAAAGTTGACCTTCAAACTCACACATGGACGTGATTATGTGCACAGATGATAGCATGCATGCACACATCAAGAACACTCAAGTGAAAAATATACATTTACAAACCACACTTAGTCAATTTAAGTAATTATATTTCTATTGGGTAACAATTACGCACGTTCTCGCACGTTTTAGGGTTGTGAAGGGTTATACTACTTTTCACAGTAATTAGCAGGGTACTTACTTGTCTCCGTGATTCAGATCTAAATTATCTTGATTTTTGCTGCTGCTGGTAGGCAGATTTCAATACTTTTGGACAGAGCCAGGCTAGCTGTTTCCCTTGTTTCCAGTATTTGTGCAAAGCTAAGTTAGCCAGCTGCTGGCTGCTTCATATTTACCATGCAGACATGAGAGTCGGCAAGAAAGCGAATAAGCATATTTCCCAAAATGTCAAACTATTTTGGGTTTTACTATAATTTCAGTGTACATCTAGCATGCATTGCAGCTCTTACTAACTAATTCCAAATTCAGAGTAAATCAATCTGTAGGGTTTGATGTGACAGCACAACACGGCTCTCACATTTGTATGTGTGTGTGTGTGTGTGTGTGTGTGTGTGTCATGTGCTTCACCAGATTTGACTTTAGCTTTCCTTTTTCTCTGTATAAGACTCTTTCACACAGTTCAAACATCTCTATCTTTCAAAACATCACCTCACCACTCCTCTTTATTATCATCTGCATTCTTTCTTTCGTCTTTCTCATACACATCCACTCATCCTGCTTCTCTCTCTCTCTCTCTCTCTCTGGATAGGTGCCCAGTTGTAGTGGAAAGGTGATTTATGGTGTATGACAGTTTGCTCTAAATGGGATGTTTTATTCAGTGGTGGGAGGAAGTCACTGCCTTTTCTACCGCTCTCCGGAGCATTGCATTGCATTAAAACACATAACACAAGCACAAGCATGCATGCAAACACACAAACTAAAAGGAGGATTTACAGACCTTTTACATTTCCTTTTACATTTAGAGACCTCATTAGGCAAGGAAAGACTCAGATTCAGGGGAGATGGACAGAATGACAGCTACATATGCAACTGACAAAGAGTCAAACACCGAAGTAGGAATAATGCCAACTTCTGTAGTAACTGTGGAGTTGTTTCTGAGTGTGTGTTTAAAGCCAAGGTCACCCCAGTGGGCTGCATTTCTCACCCTGTTGTCAGCTTGCATGCTGACAGCTACACACACAGTTGCGAGCAGCAGAAATGGAAATTTGTCTGCCTGTCTGTCTCTGCGCCTGCCTTTCTTTTATTTGTATTTGCTTGTGTATTCAAATGTGTCGGTTTTAAGTGAGTTAAAATGCAAGCTTGCGTATGTGTTTTGTGTGTGTGTGTTTATGCTGGTGTAAATAATGCAGTGAGAATAACAGTGTGAATATTCATTAGCTGTGTACCAGTGACAGTTACTCGTGTACCTGTCACTCAGAGTCTCAGGTGGGTACAATTTGGTGAATACCCACACACACTGTGTGATGCCTCTGCATTGGGATTTGTACATTTTTTTATTTTTTTCACACAATTCATTCATGTTTACACAAGCATGTTTTATATTAATGTGGTGTGTTTGCTTGAGGGTTGAGGGATGCACAGATTTATTTATTGCATCTGTCCCCAAAAGTCATCATGTAAGCAGGATTGTTAATTCTTTCGTAACAGAGCTCCCACCCCTCTGCTTTAATTCTAGTCCTGCAGGAGAGACAGGTGCGCTAAATATGACTTATTCCTCAAGTCCCCTACTAGGGGTGTGATTCTTCACTGGTCTCACTATTCGATTCGATTCAATTACGATTATTCTGTCAACAATTCGGTCCGATTCGATATCCCGATGCATCACGATGCATCACCTCCTTAATATTATTATTTTATTGCTACACATGGTTTTCATCAACAAATTCAAGCAGTCATATATATATATATATGTGCAATTCACATAAACAAGCCATTGCGCTTGTCCAACACACCCACAACACAAACAGGCATGACAGGGGGAGGAGGGGAGCTGGGCCTCTTGTTCTTCCCGGCTCTCTTTCTCATTATCTCCGTCTGGATTTATCTGAGTAGTTCAGAGAAATATATATATATAGATATATATATATAGGCAATAATTGAATATGGTCTGTCACTGCATCGATGCAATGATTGATTTCAACACCTCTTTCCCCTACGCTTGGACACTAATTGAACCTGTGTGTATGTTTGTGTGTGTACTCCTGTGTTAGTGTGTCCATGCACTTTTAAACACATATATCCCTGGAACTAAATTCTACTTTATTGTCCCTCTGCAATCCAGGAAGCAAAGACATACATGCAATAGCTCAGCATGAAGCCGTACACACGGCAGGTCAAATGGCGCTCGGAGAGCACATAACTGTTCCCGAGCTTCCCAGGAATAGTCGGATAGTTTTCATTTTACACAAGATTGGGCCTGGGTGATGGCCACTCGCTTAAAGCAGAGACGTGGAGATACAAAATTAGGGGACCCCTACTGGGGAGCATGTGTTTGTTGTTAACATTACCATTTCTCATTCTCTCACTGAGGCTGAGAATAAGCCAATGGTTGTGAAGAGGAATGACAATATGTTTTCCTCTGCCATCTTGCATGGGGGATGTACCCTGTTTAGGCATATCTCTTCTGTTTGTACATTGCAGCATGCTAATGTATTTACTAATGTGCATTACCTGGTGTGCTCATGTTTTCATAGACCCTGAAGGGCAGAATAACCCATATGACACATGCTGGAATAGAATGAATTGTATAAAAGGCAGGGTTAAAAAACAGACAAGGATTTTGTGGTTTTCTGAAATAATGAGGAGAGGGACAGAGTGTTGTAAAGAAAGTGAACAAAATGAGTGTATTTCTGAAAGAAAGCTAAGGAGAGGGACAAGATAATTGGATGGAAAAGTAGAGGTATGGAAGCTTTGGCTTCCTCTCTAAACTCTAAAGTTGACCTTTAGTGGAGAAAAAAATAGTTTCTAAAGTTTTAAGTTCACCTGTGCTTCAATGTCTTTGTGTGTTTCCCTCTCTGTTTTCAATATGTCCTCTATCACTTTCTCCTTTCCCTGTACGCCCAACAGCTATAGCCTGTTCTGAATGTGTGTGTATGTACATGTTAGTGTTTGCATGCTCACACTCAAGTTGGTGTGTGTGTGTGTGTGTGTGTGTGTGTGTGTGTGTGTGTGTGTGTGTGTGTGTGTGTGTGCGTGCGCGTGCGTGCGTGCGTGCGTGTGCGTGCGCGCCTTTTCCAGCACTGTTACAGCTTCTCCTGTAGTGATGAATCTAGTAACCGTGTAGCCGTAGGGTCGGATTGCAGAGAGACAATCCCACTATTAAAGCTACTAGCAGCCTACTATTCTTAGCTCAGGCAATCACAGCGCTCTCATTATTACTCAATAGGGTGGAGACATGCAACTTATCATCTCTCATCATCTGTACAGCCTCTGGCAATAAATGCACACAAGGGTTTGCACATGCACAAATACACACACACATAGTTGCTTATTGCCATATGTTGTATTTGATATGTTTAAAAATGTGAAATATGTGGGGAGAGAAGATGTTCATCAATACTAACTGTAACACCAGTATCAATGCTGATAAAGCCTCTTAGTTCTCATACTCAGCAGTGGAAAATTCATTTATGTTTTTCAGATACTCTGACGGTTGTTCTTATTGTCCTCTTGGGTAATTAACATCTGCTGTGAGGGAAAGTGTCTCGGGATTAGTGGAGATGATTAAAAATAAAAAATACCGATATCTTATATACAGTAAGACCTGGGGAAAAATGAAATGAGCAGCTGCTTAGGGCCCTATGGCCAGCAGGGGTTGCCGAGCAAGAAATTACTTATTTTAAGTTCATTTTTTAGTCTACCTGCCAATTAGAGTTTGATGTTACTATAAATTTTTTATTTTCGATGGAATCATGTTGTGGTACTATAATTATGTTATTTTTTCTATAAAAATTCAGTTGTCAAAAATAATGATTCCAAATGTCAAGAACAGTTTATATTTAAAGGATACTGTATGTGTGAAGAGTTTTGTCTTCACACAACACGGTTTAATTGCACTGAACAGGTTATAGGGTTTTTCACATGTGCTAGCTTGTTTGGCTTGGCCTCCGCGTGTCAGCCCAGCACGGCAGGGATTTGTATTTCCATTACATCAGGGCTACCCGCAAAACAGTGCACAAACCTGTGAAATGACATCACTGACGGGTCCGGCTGCTGTATCTAAGCCCAGTGTGCTGATCTATAGTGATTATGATGTGAGATTTTTTACCCATCTTCTGTGTAGACGTATCTCCACATTTTTTTTTTTTCATAAACTTAAGATCTTTGATTCTGTTTCTCTGAACTACTCAGATAAATCCAGACGGAGATAATGAGAAAGAGAGCCGGGAAGAACAAGAGGCCCAGCTCCCCTCCTCCCCCTGTCATGCCTGTGTGTGTTGTGGGTGTGTTGAACAGGCGCAATGGCTTGTTTATGTGCAGATGAATTGCTTTTATGGCCTTGTTTCTCCCTGTGAATGGTGCTGGGTGTTTTAATGAACACCCACACTGCAGGCTGGCCTGCCTCGCCAGCCTGCAGTGCTGCTCCTGCTGCTGCTTTTTAGAGCATAGCCAAGCTTTAGCTAGAGCCCACCACAGCTAATGCCTAACGCTCACTGCATGGCCCTGCACAGGTGACAGATTTCATTGGTGTGTGTGTGTGTGGCTGTGCACTTAGCCTTCTAAGGCGGACCAGCACAGGTGGGTGGTTCCACTCGAGGCCCACAGGGCTAAGGGGTGACCAGCAGTTAACTGGACCGTGACATTAATCATTTCCTGCTGAGCTGAGGAGAGGTAAGCCAGGCTTTCCACAGTGTTAAGCTACGGTCATAGACAAAGATTCTTCAAAAGACTTTCACAGAAGGAGATAGTGATAGTGTTGAGAGGAGGTGAGAGGGACCATTTAGTAAAGAGGTTGAAGGAATTAAGACTAGGTAAGCGCTTTTCACATCGCAACTTTACATGGATCAATTAAAAACCAAGCCCAAGGGGGAGCCTCTATGGTTCTCTGCCCCTTCCCTTCTTACTTCGTCACCCTTATTATGCATTACTTGTCTCTCTCTATCTTTCTTGTCAACCCCTATTCTCTCCTTTTGTCTTCATCCCTATTCCTCTCTTCCTCTCTCATTCTCTCTCATTCTTCCTCTCTCTCTCTCACTCTCATTAATCAGGTCTGCAGGCTTTCTCTTTCTTTGTGCGTTCTACTTCATAAAGCTCGAAACAGCGACGAACCACTGCTAATGTCTCAGCTCTGCATGTGTGTGTGGGTGTGTGTGTGTGGGTGTGTGTGTGTGTGTGTGTGTGTGTGTGTGTGTGTGTGTGTGTGTGTGTGTGTGTGTGTGTGTGTGTGTGTGTGTGTGTGGGACAGGCCGTTTTTGTGAGTACTTTATTTGACCCTGTGCACATCTGGTTTCATCACAAACATTGTAAAGAAAACAGGTTTTATGTGTCTGTTTGATTGGTTGTTTGTGTGTGGTTTTAAAGTCACAGGAAAACAACAAGCATGTGTGCAGAAGCAGCCATCAAATCATGATGACCTATCACACCTTTAAAGGTTCATGCCATCAATTTTACATGTCAATTTAATATTCACAAAGGGCACAAATGTAAAAAAGTGTTTTGTGGCTTTGGAGTGAGCATTGTCACATCTGGAAAAAATTGCTCACGTGACATCACCTGGGTATCTTGGTTTGGGCTTGGAGACTACAAACTTTAAACAGAAGTACCTGGCCTGTTACCTGCCAGAGAGGTTCTAACTAAACACACTAGCAAGTCAGATTTTGGGAAGGATTCCGTGTTTTTTGGAGCTTTACCCGTTTTATGGACTAAAAGTCAGCATAACTTGGCCTCTTCTGTATGGATTTGACCATTTTAAATGTGGGTCTTGCAAGTTTGCTAACTTCACTCTAAGTGCAATAATAAATTAGCGGAGGACTCTTTCAAGGCCAAATTGCACCTTTAAGTGTTAACCTCTTCTTCTGAGAGGGTCTTGGTCTGAGTCCTTCCACTGTGAGCTCTGAAAGCTTATTTCCAAAAACTGTTGAAGGCACAAATAAAATTGAATACACTTTAGACTTTACACTTTAAAGTGTAAATATGATCATATCACTTCAAGTAAAAAGCCCCCAGGGAACTCGTATTCCTTAGTCTGCATCTCTTTTACTACACTTTTTTTTAAATTTTTTTTTTACTTTTTCCATAACTGCATTTACAATCTTATTAAGCAACAATGCCGCTCTATCCATTTGACCATAATGCCCAATAAAAGAGACTTTATAGTTGCATACATTTACTTTCCGCTTTTTGCATATATATTGCCGTCGTACAGTGGTGTTCTGCTCGGCTGCTGTGGAGGACAAGTAGTATTGAGCGGTGTTGTAAAAGGAGCTGCTTTACGGTGTGTTTGTTCTGGCATGTTAACGGCTGGCTTTACAGCTCTGATTATGGCCCACCAGGGGAGCTGGGAGTGCTAACTATACAGGGACAATGCTGCAGGCAAAAATGATAGAACTACCTCAGGGTGTGCATGTCTTCACAGTGACAAAAAAGATCCTCTTATGGGTTCTCTAATATCTGGTGCTAAGGAAAAGTTTAGGCCTGACTTTCTCAGTTATATCATCTGCATTGCATGTTGCATGATTTTACATAATGATTTAATTTGTATTATTATTTGTAGTGATTTGTTGTGTTGGCTGCACTTCCCTCTTGCACTGAAAGTCCTGTTGTGCTTAGTTTATTTATGTCTGTGCACCTGCATCACCAACATATACTTCTGTTTCATGATTGCACTTTACAAATAAATGATTATTCCTGAGCTCCACATCCCCTACAGTTGATGACTTGAGACTGACAAGCATGACATTTTATTTTCAAATTCCTCCATATTTTATTCACACAACCAGGAAACTTTATGGAATGAATAAGACACACAAACACATGAACACACAAATTCTGTGCACAGATTTATATTCTGTCCATCTCTGCTAAGCTTACTCCTCTGAATATATTCAGCAGTGCAGTTCTCCATGGATCTGTGTTAGCTTATGTGACTGTCTTTAGGTTTTCTCCCTGCTCCATTTCCCCTTTTTTCAGTATGCAGCTCCTTCCCTCTCTGTCTCTGACACCGTCAGTCATTAGCCTACCCCCCAGAGCAGAAAGTGGGACTCTGTGTGTGTGTGTGTGTGTGTGTTCTTGTTTAACTATATTCGTGGGGTCCAAAAACTGGGAGTCCAGTATACTTGTGGGGTCCGGACAGCCTTGTGGGGCCAAAATGCTGGACCCCACAAGTTTAAAGGGCTGTTTGAGGGTTAAGACTTGGTTTTAGGATTAGGGTTAGAATTAGGTTATGGTTAGGGTGAGGGTAAGGGTTAAGGTTAGGCATTTAGTTGTGATGGTTAAGGTTAGGGTAAGGGGCTAGGGAATGCATTATGTCAATGACGGTTCCCCACAAAGATAGTCAGCCTTTGCCAGCCAGCTTTGATTGCAGGGTCACTCAGGGACGTCATTGCAAGTGTCTGGACACTGAATCCCAATGGACACTGGCAAATTTACACACACACACACACACACACACACACACACACACATGCAGGTGCCAGAAGACAGTGTCTGGCCAGGAATGGCTACAGATAACAGCACCTGTCCTCGTTTTTGCTATCACTCCCACTCCCACACACACATAAACACACACACACACACACACACACACACACACGACACACAATGTACTGACAGGTTCTGTGTCCCCGTGGCAGAAGAGAGCGATGAGGATGTGAGTGTGATGGCAGAGATGGCGCCAGCTGGCTGGCTGGACCAAAGGACCCTAGGGAGGCTTGACTAATAGAGGCTGCACCAAGCCCTCTGGATAGCTTGTGTGTGTGAGTTCATGTGAGAGAGAGGGGGTCTATGTAGTATGGCAGATGGTATGATGGTGTTTAAACCAGTTAGGTTACCATCAGTGGAGGACTAGGTCATGACAGCTTTCTGGCTGAAAGGGGACTGGAATAACTCGTAGCCTCAAGGTTATACCATTATTGGGTTAGAAGCTCCTGGTTGTTGTCCAAACAGAGCTAGCAAGAAACAACCCATGCTTGCTTTGTTTGCTTGATGATGGCTGGCATATTGTTGTTAGTTTGAGGCACTGAAGAAAAAGGCAGTGGTTAAATGTAACTGAGTACATTTGCTCAAGCACTGTACTTTAGTACAAATGTGAGCCACCTTACCTCATTATTTATTTTCCATTCTCTATACTTATATACTTATATACTACTATACACTATACTACTACTTTATGTTAATTCAAATACATTTGTCTGACAGCTGCAGCTTCTACTGTACTTACTTACAGTAACAATTTACATAAAACATGCATTGTGTAGATTACACTACCCGACAGTAAATGCTACTTAAATGTACACATGAATGCATCAGCAATAATAATGTAATAATATAGCCTACTTGGTTGTTAAAGCCTACTATTTTATTGCATTGAGTCATTTTAATGATGTAAGTACATTTTGCTAATAATATTTACATAAAGTTGTATTGATTATTGTTCATAGTTGCATACTGTAGGATAAATATGTGTTTTGCATTTATTTTTTTAGGAGAAAAGAGGTTTTTAAACCTGTTGGTCTGGTTTCATCTTCCTTTGTCCTTATTTAAATTTGATGTGTGACTTTGTACATGATTACATGTTTGTCCGAAAACCATCATGCCATCTGTAAATAAACTGGAATTATCTGGTTAATTGTAGGTTAGAAAGTGCATATTATGTATGCGTTTGTGTTCCATACAAATGTCTGTGTGTGTGTGTGTGTGTGTGTGTGTGTGAGTGTGAGTGTGAGTGTGAGTGTGAGTGTGAGTGTGAGTGTGAGTGTGAGTGTGTGTGTGTGTGTGTGTGTGTGTGTGTGTGTGTGTGTGTGTGTGTGTAGCTTTCTGGAGACTGTGTATGAGAGTTAATTGAGCTTATCTGGAAAACAAACACAGCTGGCCAATGTTCTTCAGTGCTGGAAGCTGGAAGACGATAGAGTGACGACCCAGAATCTGTTGCCAGCACTTCACATCAGGAAGCTCATCAAGTATTGAAGAGGAAAACTAACTTAGACTGAGAGACTGTGGACGGAATACAAGAAAAACAAGAAGAGATGAGAGTAAAGAAGTAGACACAAAGAAGCGTGAAAACATGAGAATGTATCATGTTTGTTATGTTGCGGGGAGCGAAGGAGAAGATAGTGACCTTAAAGGTAAACGGTGTGGTGTTATAAGTATTTTATTTTATTATATAAATATGTCCTCATTGGTGTAAAATTACCTCTGCCAATGATCTGACTTATCCTCGTAAGCGAAGAATTTCTTATCTGTATTTACATTGGACGGGCAAGTCCAAGGAGGCTTCCATGTCGTTCCGCCATTTTGAAAAACTATAATCGCTGAGAGGGACATAAAGCACTAGCCTACCTGTCTAGCTAATCCACAACGCGCTTTCGTTCAGAGCCAGCGTCACGTGACTGAAACCAGCTGAAACGGAGAAGGAGATCAGTGAGAGGCGCTTGTCACTGCCCCGGCAAATTTGAAAGCCTGTACTGCACTTTAGTTCATAATGGAGGATCATACTTAAGCCGAACCACAGGAGAAGGAATCCTCGTCGCCAAAAAAGCGAAAATTAGAAGACGTTGTCATAGCTTCTTGGTATATAACGGCTACCGTAGTTGCAACACACATTTGAAAAAGCGAGGTGCTAGAGAGCACTATTCTTTTGAATGCAATATACAATTTCACCGCTAGATGGGAGAAATTCCTACACAGTGTACCTTTAAAAAGCAACAGAGTTGAAAATATAGTGCCGCAATAAGGGAAATAGATTATGATTTTGTGTTTTATAGGCTCTTTAGATGTGTGGATTTGTCTCCTCTCTTTGTCTGTCACTCTGTCCCCTGAACTAAGTTAAGGGGGCATTTAGAGGAGCAGGAGAGCTATTTAAATCATGTGTGTGAGTGTTAGTATGTGTGTCTGGATAAGTTGGTGGTGCAAGGGACAGATTTATGCCCCATGTACAGGAGAGATGAAGGCCATTTCCCAGGCAGGCCATTTCTCTCTTCGCTGTATTTCTGTGGCTGGCTGCATGGCGTTGGTCCAGTTTAATTTCTTCAGAGCCCACAGGCTTGTTCTTTCACCTCCATATCCTTTCTTCTCGCCCGCCAACGAAGAACCTGCTTTCATATTCTTTTCCTCTTTAACTCCCTTGCCGACTCTCCACCCAAATCACTTTCTGTCTCACTGCAAAGTGCTGTATCTTTATCTTTCCCTTGCCTTTTGTCCCCCACAGCTGAGGTCTCTGAACTCTCAGAGCTCCAATCATTCAGCCCCTCCCTGCCTGTCTCCTGTGTTGTCTCTCCCTCATACAGTAACACAGCTTTTTTTTCTTGTTGTATGAGCATTTAACTTTCCTTCACAAACTAGATGTCTCACAAGTTGATCATCCGGTGAGAAACGCTGCCACCTTGCATGACTACAGTGGAAGCTCAAAATGAGACATCAATCATCAAGACATCAATGTAGATTATATCTGACCTACAGTATACATCATCTACAGTGATCCTGATCCAAATATATTTTTTGTACAGTGTAAAGGAGGTGCCCACATTTATGAATCTGCACCCAACAAAAAAGACAAAAAATGTTTCTCTTGTGTCTCTTAAACACTACTAGAGCCGATGATAAATTAAACCTGTTAAAAAACAAAAGTCAAGTTAGGTTAAGTCATTCTTTATAGAGGGTTTTCACGATGCGTCATCAGACCAGAAGTTGCCATATTAGAGGTACTCCGCATCACAACAAAGCACAGGCACTGAAGTAGATCCCGAACACCGTCAAGGAAAATGGTTAATTATTGCAGTGTTTTAGGTTGTACCAATAGGTCAGACCGAGAAAAACATTTGGAATATTATCGACTTCCAAAAGTTGTTAAAAACCAGGTAGAGGAATGCCAGAAGTTATCAGAGGAAAGGAGGCGCTTGTGGTTGGCAAAGCTCAACCAGGATCTACAAGAGAAAAATCTGTCTTGTTCGGTCTTTGAAATGAAAAAAAAAACGATTGAGAGTCACTTGGCTACACCTTGAGTATCACAATGATATCATACAGTTAAAGTTATGTTGATTAAAGACGTTATTGCATTACTTACTTTGGCCTTCACAATAGAGTTTAGATTCTCTGCCCGAGCCCGAACCGGGCCCGACCCGACCCACATTTTACGCCGCTATGATCGGGCCAGGCCCTTAAACAACCATTTGTGTTTTTTTAATCATTACTTTATTAGCCTTATTCGGTGGGGAGCAAGCTATGCCTCTCCAGCTTCTCCCGTAGCTCTGGGTGTATGTCCTGCACTGACTTGAGTGTGAGGTAAACTGGGCTACATCGCGTCTCCCCTCCTCTGCAGCACTGTTGTCGGCCAATTAGGTGATCGAGACAAGAAAGTCTCCTATATGGTTCCAGGGCTTTGACGATGTTGCTGCCTTGATCTGTTACCCACACTATTCGGCTGAGGGAGCAGCTAGGGTCGAGTTTGTTTTTTACGTTTCTTCATTCGGATCCATTTGCGATCCATTCCATTCTGAATAAACATACAACGCAGTTTACATGCTTCGTCCTTGTTGCATTACCAGTATTCATTAAGATAATTCGAAACAGATTTCTGTAGTTTCAAACAACTCGGAATTGTAGTTGAGAACGTTAGTTATAACGGCCCACGTATTAAAAAATTGTCGGGTTTAAATCGAGCTCGGGCTCATAATTACAGTTTGTGTGTCGGGCCGGGCCGGGCTCGGACACAACATGCACGGGCTCGGGTAGGGTCGGGCTTGATTTTTTGGGCCCGATCTAAGCTCTACTTCACAACTCAACGGTCATGGATGACTTGGTACTGCGTCTCTCTCACCCATCCACACACCATCTGGTTATAGGCCTCCAAACTTTTGTAGGATTTAAGGTCTTCCGCTGTGTATGGGCTCGGCGAGGAAACCAGGTAGTTGACTATATCGGGATATGCAACTGAAGGAAGAATCACCGGGTCGCCATGGATCCAAGAAGAGGGAGCCAACTTGTAGGGATCTGCACCGCCAGTAAACCGTAATTTCTCGAAATATCGCGCCTTTTCTTGTGGTCCAAGTCCTTCCCTATATGCCTTTGCATCTTGGACGCGTTTTGATGAGCTTTTCTGTTGTTTAGACATAAAGTATTAAAGTATCCAAAGTGCACAATACTCCATTACTCCATTCAGTTGTTTACACCGAGTGCCTCCAATATGGCCACGCATCCAGGTTACTGCCCAGAACGTGACGTCGGTGAAAACCCTCTATAGTCCCATTATAGAGAATGTGATGTGCAGGCAGGTTTTAAAACATTATATTAACAAGGCAATAAGACAGCAGTGACACCACACACAACTGTAAGGCAATAAAAATGATAAAAACAACTATGAGGCAGTATAAACAAAAACACTGTAAAGACAATATAAAAACAATAAGCAGTATAAAAACCATGAGATCATATCGGAAGTGAGGCAGAAAGTAAAGTGTGAATAAAAAGCAGAGAGGGCAGATGTGCATGAGCTAGTCCATGTTCAGCATACCAACAGCTTTACACAAAGGCAACCTTTTAGTGGTTTTGTCCTCATAGCAGGGCATCTATAGCTGCGGCCTGAAGACAAGAGCTCAGATTGTTTGTGATCATACAGAGAGTGGTCAGGACGGTCTGAGATGGTTTTGGCCTTTCTTCAGACCTGCCTGTTGTAAATATCCCTTTACTGAGCTTGATCAACATCAACAAGCCTATTCTTAATGGCTTTGTGTACGGCCATCAGTACAAAAGAATAAAACAATGTCTATCCAATGTATACAAATCTGAGTCATCAGAGCAGGATGGATATTAGAAGAGTTAATTATCCACAAGAGGAAAATACATTGCTGTTTTTTTGCTGAGGAATCATTTTTATTAAACACTGTTTGCTGCATATCATTCTGGGCATTGAAGATTATTTTTTCAAATCGCTACTTGAAGACCTTAAGAGTGCAATGTTCAGCTGTGAAAAATACCTGAGTGTAAATGCATGTAGACTCTTGAAATCTAAAATGTATTCTCAGTGTGTTAAAAGGGAACATTTCTGTAATTGGTATGGTACTTAAGTGTAGCAACATGGATTGAATTAAGGCTAATTTTGGACCAAGGCAAACTTGTTTTTGACTATTTTTTTGGGCATTTTAGGCCTTTATTTTGATAGGACAGCTGAAGACATGAAAGGGGAGAGAGAGAGGGAATGACATGGAGCAAAGGGCCGAAGTCGTTCGGAGTCGAACTCGGGCCCACTGCGTCGAGGAGTAAA